>NC_083242.1:23275146-23578718 GCF_032191835.1 Heteronotia binoei
GCAGGGGCTCATTTGCATATTAGGCCACACCCTGTGATGTCACCATTGTTTCACGGGGGGCTTTTTGTAGAAAAAGCCCAGCAAGAACTAATGGCGTATTAGGCCACACCCCCTGCCACCAAGCCAGCCGGAACTGCATTCCTACTCCGAAAAAGCCCTAGGTGGCCTTGAGCCGATCGCTATCATCTTCAATCTAGCCTGTGTCACAGGGGGGTTGCGAAGAGAACTGCAGGTTCCCTGTCCCTGAAGAAGGTATGCAATAAAAATGTAATAGAAGTAAATTGAAACGCAGTCAGCTTGCCATTGCGATGAGGTGCTCTATCACCATCTTCTCCTTTTCTCCCGAGCCCCATGTCTGTATCCAGTATGAAGTTCTAGAGGCAGCCC
This sequence comes from Heteronotia binoei, assembly GCF_032191835.1. Classification (NCBI taxonomy): domain Eukaryota; kingdom Metazoa; phylum Chordata; class Lepidosauria; order Squamata; family Gekkonidae; genus Heteronotia; species Heteronotia binoei. Next base: position 23,275,534 of record NC_083242.1, read on the forward strand.
AACTTGCTATAGAGAATCTGAATGGAGCGGAAGTTGCAGGATCCTGTATGAAGGTATGCCTGTCTCCTGTCCCCTCGGGGGAAGGGTAGCTGGAAGGAGCCTTCGTGTGCAGAGCGGATTCTTTCTCATCAGTTCTCCGGAAGGAAAAGCTCCATCCCATCGCCCGGTCCCCACAGTCCACTTTAAAAAGGAGAACAGCAGTCACAGTTCCTTCCATGCTGGCAAAGCAGCATCTGCATAATCCCCCCTAGAAAGGGCTCCTGCAGAATCCAGTCCAGCACGGCCCTCTATTGCACCAGGGTCACAGCAGGGAGGGTGTTCGGAAGTTGCTTGGCGTGATTGTGGCCCCTCGGCGGGGAGTTTCTTGTGCTGCTGTGTCACGGCAGGTTTGTTTCTCCTCCTTCCCCCACCAGGTGCAAAGACCCATCACTGAAATGACACTTGATTGTGAGACACTCCTGAAGCAGCTGGAAATGGATGTCGACAATGAAGGTGTGATTTACGTGGCAGGATTGGAGGAGACCCACAGTGAGGCAGATTTGCGAGACCAGCTGGGTTTCCTGAAAGATCTGAAGTCCGTGTTCCGGCCAAGGGATCCCAGAAGCGGAAGACAGAGAAATTACTGTTTTCTCAGTGAGTAACAGTATACATGGCACTTGAGGGACTACGTCCTGGAAGCCTTCTGTGCTTGCAGAAACAAAATCAGGAGATTGTTCAGAGAGAACAAAGCAAGCTTTGGCCAGGAGAAATGTTTGTAATCAGGAAGGATTTGCTAGCACCTTTCAGAAGGTGCCACATATGGTTGCCAAGTCCAGTTCAAGAAATATCTGGGGACATTGGGGGTGGAGCCAGGAGCAAGGGTGTGAACTCCAAAGGGAGTTCTGGCCATCACATTTAAACGGACTGCGCACCTTTTAAATTGCTTCCCTTCATTGGAAATAAGGATAGGGGCACCTTCTTTGGGGGCTCATAGAATTGGACCCCCTGGCCCAATCATTTTGAAACTTGGAGGGTGTTTTGAGGAGAGGCACCAGATGCTATTCTGAAAATTTGGTGCCTACCTTAAAAAGCATACCCCCCCCCCCCAAGAGCCCCAGATACCTGCAGATCAATTTGCCATTTTTCCCTATGGGAATTGGTCTCCACAGGGAATAATGGAGTGCCCAGCAGACATTTCCCTCCCTCTCCCCACTCCCAGCTTTCTGATGACCCTGAAGTGGGGGAAGGGCCTCCAAACCGGGGGATCCCCTGCCCCCACCTGGGAATTGGCAGCCCTAGTGCCACAGGAAGCACCTTCCCATTGCTCAAGTGATCCCAAGAAATTGCTCTGAAGGTTATTCTTTCCCTCTAGTATTTTCCGTGCGCTTCAGCCAATGCTCTAGGTGAAGCTTGTCACATTCCAAGTTGCACAATTATGATCTGTGACAATGGAGAGAGAGCTGAACCCCCGTGTGAGGATGAGGCTAAGACGGCCTTCTCATCAGAGGTATTCAGAAAGCAGCCAGCAAGAGACAAATGTTATTTGTTAGTTTTGCCTTTACAAACTACGGCAAGTAGCAACAGCTGCTGAGCACCGGTGATCTGTAAATTCTCTGAAACATGGGTGGAATTCAGGGTGGGCCCAGATTACCTGTTTAGCAGAAAACAGACCTATTTTGAAGATGTTTATTTTTATTATAACCAAAAGAGCCTTGGTTTGTGCTTGTGGCCAGCTCTTCTAGTTAGGGATTAGGGTAAAGAGGAGCAGCAACGGCCTCCTCATCTGTAAGGTCGTCCTTCACACAGAACTAGAATTCTCCTTCAGCCCTTGTCTGTTTTAACTAAAAGTGACCTACATTTCAGAAAGTCTACAAATTTAAAAGCTGTCCAGGTAGAAGCAATGAAAAAAAGAGCCAGTTTGGTGTAGTGGTTAAGTGCACGGACTCTTATCTGGGAGAACCGGGTTTGATTCCGCACTCCTCCACTTGCAGCTACTAGCATGGCCTTGGGTCAGCCATAGCTCTGGCAGAAGTTGTCCTTAAAAGGGCAGCTGCTGCGGGAGCCCTCTCAGCCCCACCCACCTCACAGGGTGTCTGTTGTGGGGGAGAAAGGGAAATGAGATTGTAGGCCGCTCTCTGTCCTTGAAAGGGCAGCTGCTGTGAGAGCCCTCTCAGCCCCACCCACCTCACAGGGTGTCTGTTGTGGGGGAGGAAGGGAAAGGAGATTGTAGGCCGTTCCAAGACTGTCCTTGAAAGGGCAGCTGCTGTGAGAGCCCTCTCCAGCCCCACCCACCTCACAGGCTGTCTGTTGTGGGAGAGGAAGGGAAAGGAGATTGTAGGCCGTTCTGAGACTCTGTCCTTGAAAGGGCAGCTGCTGCGAGAGCCCTCTCAGCCCCACCCACCTCACAGGGTATCTGTTGTAGGGGAGGAAGGGAAATGAGATTGTAGGCCGCTCTCTGTCCTTGAAAGGGCAGCTGCTGTGAGATCCCTCTCAGCCCCACCCACCTCACAGGGTGTCTGTTGTGAGGGAGGAAGGTAAAGGAGATTGTGAGCCTTTCTGAGACTCTGTCCTTGAAAAGGCAGCTGCTGTGAGAGCCCTCTCCAGCCCCACCCACCTCACAGGGTGTCTGTTGTGGGGGAGGAAGGTAAAGGAGATTGTGAGCCGCTCTGAGACTCTGTCCTTGAAAGGGCAGCTGCTGTGAGAGCCCTCTCCAGCCCCACCCACCTCACAGGGTGTCTGTTGTGGGGGAGGAAGGGAAAGGAGATTGTGAGCCTCTCTGAGATTCTTCGGAGTGGAGGGCAGGATATAAATCCAATATCTTCTGTCTTCTTCTTAAGGGAGGCATTTGATGGGTCTTTTTCATTTCTCTTTCAGAATTTCCAACAGCGGAAAGCTCCTCCATGGCCCTCCAAGCCATCAAGGAGCAGGCCTCCCGAGGAGGAAAACTGCACAGCAGGAGTGCATTGATGCCTCCACATCTCCACCGGTGGCTCCACCAGGAGAATCGCAATGGCGAACGTCCCACTCCTCCCCAGCTGCCACACAAGGTTGGCCGCCCACTGAAGGAACAGCTGTTTGCTTTGGTGAGTTAGTTGCTCTGCTTTCGCTCTCCGAGACGCAGGCCGCATCCCCTTGGGCTGGGTGTGCAGAAGGTCCCAGGTTCGGTCTCTGCCGTCTCCATCATAGCAGTCTTTAATAGCAGGTGAACGAAGGCTCCATCAGTGCCAGAGATCCTGGAGCCAGAGTAAAAAAAGGCAAATGCAATTTGGGCTGTATCAACAGAAGTATAGTGTCTAGATCACGTGATGTGATGGTATCGCTTTACTCTGCTCTGGTAAGACCTCACCTGGAGTATTGTGTTCAGTTTTGGGCACCACATTTTAAGAAGGATATAGACAAGCTGGAACGGGTCCAGAGGAGGGCAACAAAGATAGTGAGGGGGTCTGGAGACCAAGTCCTATGAGGAAAGGTTGAAGGAGCTGGGGATGTTGAGCCCGGAGAGGAGAGGGCTGAGAGGCAATATGATCACCATCTTCAAGTACTTGAAGGGCTGTCATATAGAGGATGGTGCAAAATTGTTTTCTGTTGTTCCAGAAGATAGCAAAGGAGTTTCTGCTCAACATTAGGAAGAACTTCCTGACCATTAGAGCGGTTCCTCAGTGAACAGGCTTCCTCGGGAGGTGGGGGGCTCTCCTTCCTTGGAGGTTTTTAAACAGAGGGTAGATGGCCATCTGACAGCGATGAAGATCCTGTGAATTTAGGGGGAGGTGTTTGTGCATTTCCTGCATTGTGCAGGGGGTTGGACTAGATGACCCTAAAGGTCCCTTCAAACTCTTGATTCTTAAACAACACTGTGCTTGGCGGATCGTAAGATCCAGCTGTATGTAGCCCCAAACAAGACCTGTTTAAGATGGCGCTGCAGGTCTTTGGTAGTGCCCATGCTTTGCAGGCAGAGTCTCCCAGGGTGCTTTCAAATAGCAGGCCTCACAAAGACCCACCACCTGTCAGAACAAACCCTATCAAACGAGATGAGCTGCTTGAACGTATGAAGCTGCCTTATATGGAACCCCTCAGTCCATCAAGGACAGTCTTGTTTCCTGCCCCCGGCAGCAGCTCTCCTGGTCTCAGGCAGAGGCCTTCCATATCCCCTGCTACCCGGCAGCCTTTTGAACTGGAGATGCTGCCAAGGACTGAGCCTGGGACCTTCTGCATGCAAACTAGGCGGCTCTACACCTGAATCGAGGCCTTGCCCTGCTGGTCTTACAAGAAAAGAGCTCCATGTTGAGGGTTTACTTAATTTTGTTTCTTTATAGTTAACATTTTTGAGGCAGGTTGTACCTTCCTCAAAGATCCATTTGTATGTAGCTGGAGAGCCAGTTTGGTGCAGTGGTGAAGTGCGCGGACTCTTATCTGGGAGAACTGGGTTTGATTCCCCACTCCTCCACTTGCACCTGCTAGCATGGCCTTGGGTCAGCCATAGCTCTGGCAGAAGTTGTCCTTGAAAGGGCAGCTGCTGTGAGAGCCCTCTCAGCCCACCCACCTCACAGGGTGTCTGTTGTGGGGGAGGAAGGTAAAGGAGATTGTGAGCCACTCTGAGTGGATGGCGGGATATAAACCCAATATCATCTTCTTCCTGCAAAGTATATTTATCACAGAAATGTTTGTGGAACTTGGTAGTAATTGCTGGGGCTACCATGCCTCTCTCTCACCTGGCCAACCTTTTGAAGGATAGCTGTTTTAACACAAGCCTTTGCGCAGGAGCAAGACTTAAAGATTGCAATGAAGGCTTGTGACCACTGGATCAAAAAGCTGTACAGAGGTTTGCCCAGCCGTACGCTTTGTGTCATCCTGTTCCCAGGAACAGACAGGTAAGGAACCTTTTGCATGTTTCAATCACCTTTTATTTGTATCCCACCCCTCCCCCTGCCGCTTCAAACAAACAGGAGGCAAGCAGGGCATGCGTTGGATCTGGCCCTTGTGTCCACACAAACACAAATACGGGGGCATTCCAAAGAAAGGGCAGAGCAACCTCCAGCTAGAGAAATGTAGTCAAAGCTTTTTAGTATTAATCAGCTAGCGCAACCTCAGTGACAAGCAAACCAAGGTGACGCACTTCCATCAGCTCCATATCCACTTGCCTGCCAGCCGATGCAACTGCATGCATGTGAGCAATCCAGCTTCTCACCTGTGGAAGGCTTCCCCCAAATGAAACTGAAAATCCAGAAACGGGCAGGGGTGTTGAGAAGATGAAGCTGCCTTATACCCGGTCAGAGCGTTGGGTCACTACGGTCACTCATTCTAGAAGTGGCTAGAACAGAGGGGGTCCTTTAAGGGAAGATTTTTGTTGTTCAGTCGCACAGTCGAGTCTGACTCTTTGCAACCCCATAGACCAAGTCACGGCAGGCCCTCCTTTTGGTGCAGTGGTTAGATGCATGGACTCTTATCTGGGAGAACCGGGTTTGATTCTCCACTCCTCCACTTGCACCTGCTAGCATGGCCTTGGGTCAGCCATAGCTCTGGCAGGGGTTATCCTTGAAAGGGCAGCTGCTGTGAGAGCCCTTTCCAGCCCCACCCACCTCACAGGGTGTCTGTTGTGGGGGGAGAACCGGGTTTGATTCCCCACTCCTCCACTTGCACTTGCTGGAATGGCCTTGGGTCGGCCATAGCTCTGGCAGAGGTTGTCCTTGAAGGGCAGCTGCTGTGAGAGCCCTCTCCAGCCCCATCCCACCTCACAGGGTGTCTGTTGTGGGGGAGGGAGGGAAAGGAGATTGTAGGCCACTCTGAGACTCTGTCCTTGAAAGGGCAGCTGCTGGGAGAGCCCTCTCCAGTCCCACCCACCTCACAGGGTGTCTGTTGTGGGGGAGGAAGATAAAGGAAATTGTGAGCTACTCTGAGATTCAGGGCGGAGGGCGGGATATAAATCCAGTGTCATTGTCGTCTTCCTGTTTTCCACCATCCTCCGAAGTGTGCTCAAATTCGAGTTAGTTACATCAGTAATGCTGTCCAGCCATCTCATCTTTTGCCGTCCCCTTCTTCTTTTGCCTTCTGTCTTTCCCAGCATCAGGGTCTTCTCCAGGGAGTGCTCCCTTCTCATTTGGTGCCAAAGTATTTGAGCTTCAGCTTCAGCATCTGACCTTCCAGGAACAGTCAGGGTTGGTTTCCCTTAGGAGCGACTGATTTGACCTTCTTGCAGTCTCAAGGTTCTTCTCCAGCACCACAGAGGGTGATACCAGGGATCAAACATGAGGCCTTCTGCCCACAAGGGAGGGGCTCTGCCACTGAACAGAGGCACCCTTTCCCTAGGGAACCAAATAGGAAACTGCTCTGTGGCAACTGCTGGTCCAGTCAAGCTTGGTGTTATCTGTTGTGACTGGTAGAGCCTCTCTTGGCCTTTCCTTCCACCTGCACCCTGAGGGGAGAGAGAGCAGCTCAGTGATAAGGGTATCAGCTTGGCATGCAGAAGGTCCCAGTTCAATTCCAGCAATCTCCAGTGGAAAGAATCAAGTAGGACAGGGGTGGCTAACGGTAGCTCTCCAGATGTTTTTTGTTGCCTACAACTCCCATCAGCCCCAGCCATTGGCCATGCTGGCTGGGGCTGATGGGAGTTGTAGGCAAAAAAAAACATCTGGAGAGCTACCGTTGGCCACCCCTGAAGTAGGAGGTGATGTGAAAGACCTCAGTCTGAGGCCCTGGAGAGCCGCTACCCTGCCAAGTAGTCAGTACTGATTTGATAGACCACAGGAGTCTGATTCAGTGTAAGGCAGCTTCACGTGGCATGCATATCCTTTTAACTGCAGACTGCCGGTGCTTGAACCAGAGAGGTTTGGATGCAAAGCAGGTGGCCTCCCCCTGAGTCACGGCCCCCTGGCATAGGGGCGAGATCGAGTGGGTGGAATTGCTCTCAGTTTCACTCGACGGAGGCTTAGAACGGTCTCTCGAACAATGCCTCTCCCCGAGGCCTTGGCTCCTGGAGAGCCAGCCCTTGCCAAGCATTGGCTGAGCTGACTGCCATTGATCTCTAGCTGAGCCTCGCCTCGCCTCCAGCATCCTTCTGGCCTCTGTTCTCCTCCTTTCCTGTATCTCCAGCCTGCCAGCATCAGCTTGGCTTCGGGTTCCTGTTATGTTCAGGAGCTGAAAAAGCTGCACTCTGGAGAGGTGACACCAGCATGGCTGACCTTTAGTACCCCAAATGTGGTGTGTGTGTGTCTGCCAGGTCTTGGGTTGTGCACAGCGGATTCTTCAGATGGGCTGTAGCTATTGCTATTCTGCCTCCCCCCCCTTCCCTATGTGAGATACAGCTTTAGTTCCACCAGCTGGTCACAGAGGGATGAGGGTGAAGATGAGGATAAGCTCTTGCAGGATTTCCCTCCCCCTCCACCCCCCAAATCATTTTCCCTCTGGTCCTGATTATTTGGGGGGTGGGGTGAGTTGGGGTTGCTTCCAAGTAGCTCTTTGCTGCCGATAAGCCTGAGGCTGCGGACAGGATTTTGATTCATTCCTGTATTTTCCTGTTTTTAGTTTAAGTGTTAAAAAGTGGCCAACATCCTCCTTCACAGAGTGTGGAACAACCGGGGAAGGGGTGGGGGGGAGATGTGCAGAGGGAGTTGCCAGCAAGCACTCACATCTCTGCTTGGGTGGGTGGGGCGGGGTAGCCTTCTGGGACAGATACTGGCTTTGCCTTGCTTCTTCCCCCAGCCAAGCACTGAGCATGGAAAGCAACCGAGGGGTGGGGGGCTTCCCATCTCTCTCTCGCAATTCACAGTGCACTTCCAGTGGCAACAATATGCTCTAGGCAAGGATTGGTCTCTCGGCTTCTTCTGAGAGCGGCAGCGGCCATTCTTTCCAGATCCGGATCCAAACTTTAAATTGGCGTAAATTTTTAGACCCCTCCTCTTTTTCTCTGTTTTTCTCGCGGCTCATCCGCCCTGCAGACAGCCACCTCTGGGTCCTCCCAGGGCTTTTTTCTTTGTAGCAGGAACTCCTTTGCATTTTAGGCCACACACCCCTGATGTAGCCAATCCTCCTGGAGCTTACAGGGCTTTTAGTAGACGGCCTGCTGTAAAATCCAGGAGGATTGGCTACGTCGGGGGCGTGTGGCCTAAGATGCAAAGGAGTCCCTGCTACTAAAAAAGCCCTGCAAAATACAAACAAAAGCAATTGATTCCTAGGAATGAAAGCAGTTGATTTACTGGCAAATCCACAAACACACACACACACCCTCAAAATGTACAAAGAGCCCTGTAAGCTCTTGGAGGATTGGCTACACCAGGGGTGTGTGGCTGAATATGCAGAAGAGTTCCTGCTACAAAAAAAAGCTCTGGGTCCTCCTATTCTGGGAATTCTGCCCCCTGGGGAGGGAAGAGGAGTTTAGAGCTCAGCCTTCAAGGACAGACCTAGCAGCAGCCACAACAGCTGCCTGGAGCCTCCATGGAGAGAGGCAGATGCTTCCCTTTTGTGGCCTGCTTGCAGGCTGCCCTCCCTCTTAGAGATAGGATGCCCTGATCCTGCAAGGCTTTCCTGATAAGAACATGAGAGAAGCCATGTTGGATCAGGCCAATGGCCCCTCCAGTCCAGCACTCTGTCACACAGTGACCAATATGTGTGTGTGTATACACGCACATATACATACACACACACTGTGGCTAATAGCCACTGATGGACCTCTGCTCCATATTTTTATCCAATTCCCTCTTAAAGCTGGCTATGCTTGTAGCCGCCACCACCTGTGGCAGTGAATTCCACATGTTAATCACCCTTTGGGTGAAGAAGTACTTCCTTTTATCCATTTTAACCTGACAGCAATTTCATTGAATCCCCACGAGTTCTTGTATTGTGAGAAAGGGAGACAAGTACTTCTTCCTCTACTTTCTCCATCCCATGCATTATCTTGTAAACCTCTGTCATGTCACCCCACAGTCGATGTTTCTCCAAGTTGAAAAGTCCCAAGCGTTTCAACCTTTCTTCATAGGGAAAGTGTTCCAGCCCTTTAATCATTCTAGTTGCCCTTTTCTGGACTTTCTCCAATGCTATAATATCCTTTTTGAGGTGCGGCGACCAGAACTGCACACAGTGCTCCAAATGAGACCGCACCATCGATTTATACAGGGGCATTATGATACTGGCTGATTTGCTTTCAATTCCCTTCCTAATAATTCCCAGCATGGCGTTGGCCTTTTTTATTGCAATCGCACACTGTTCTGATGTTCTGAAGTTGGAGAGGAGGACCGACTTCAATCACCTCTCTCCACAGTAGGAGAAGCAGAATTACGCAGATGAAGGAAATCTTTGTTTACGTTTGCATAACTTTACTGGTAATCACGTTCCTCTTTCCCCCTTTGTGCAGATTTCTCATCGCGTGGGGGGAGGGGGAGAAAAGTTTCTTGGGCATCTGCCGGCCGAGTTTTGCGAGAACGATCTTTTTGCAGGAAACTTACATGCACTCCTTCCCAACCGCTTACCTTGCAGAGTCTCCGTGTCCCTCCCTGGCTTCTGCCTCCTGACCATCAAAGACAGCAGCAGCCTCCCCTTTAACCTACCTGGTCGGATTCCCACTGCAGTCTCGTAGAGGACTCTACAAGATGCATCTTCGCCCTGGACACGAGCACGTTTTTCCTCCCTGCTGATATTTTAAAAGATGAAAAGATTTCAGAATAAGCCAGGCCGGTTCCTAAGACAATAAAGGTTTTTGCCATTTCAGCCACTCAGCTGGCCGCTCACCAAATGCTATCGAGGAAAAGAAGCTGACTGAAGTTCAGGGGTCTGTGTTTGCGATGCATGGAACAATCTGACCTGGAAGGAAAGAGTGAGTTTGCAGTGGGTTTTCAAAGGGCCCCGTGTTGTGTTTGGCAAACCTCGATGAAAGTCCTGGCTCCAGCAGCCGGCCAGGGCAAAGCCCCTCCACAAAAGAAGCATTGTGGGTCACGAAGACTCCCCAGGGCTCTCTGCCTGTTAAGGCCCCCCTGATTTAACTTCTCTCTGATGGCCTCTGCGTTCTTCACCACACAAGGTCTGAAGGAAACAGCAAACGGGAGGAAAAAAACACGGGAACATTCACCCAGAGGCAAATGGAATCTCTGATTCATGAATTTTTGGTCCATTTCCATACTCTTTGTAAAAGGAATGGTTTCAGACCAGTGAGTGGCAGGAGAGGAAGGGAGAAACTGTGACGGAGGGAGGAATGTCTGAAGAGCGGAGAGGTTGTTTGCAAACCCGCACCACTGCAATCTTAACAGGACTGGACTGCTTTAGAAATCCTTGTAGCAAGGTGGGGGGGTGCATGTTCTCTGAGCATGTGCAGAATGTTTCCACTCATACTGTGATTTTTTTAATTTACTTGAACACAAATCATTTCCAGGCATCCACAGAGTGGCCTTTTTTTGGAAGGGTGGGGGATAAAGAACCTTGCTTCAAACTGGATGTCATTTCAGAAATAAAAAATGCACAATTTTGTACACTGTTGATAAAGGTGAAGCAGTGCCGATGCTGTTTGCAGTTTTGGCAGGTAGCTCTTGCCCTCAGCGTGCCTTAAAACAAAGATGGGATTGCATTTTAAAATGGGGGACAGAGATTTCACAACTTCCCAGCTGCTGCCAGTTTACTGTTCATCCTTTCACTTCTTTTGCAAATGGGGCATAGAACAAAAATACTTGCTCTCTGAACGGTAGGCTTTCCATCCAAGTCCCTGCCATTGATTGGGCCACTCTGCCTGGTTCTTCTCCCCACCCCCTCCCCCCAGCTCTTGCGAGCTCCTTTCATTCTCTTTCACATCTGCTTCTCTTACTCCTCTTTCTGCACATGAGTGAATTCACACCATGTGCTGTAGCTTTGGAATTCCCTCATTGGGGCCAGTTTTGCAACTGAGCTGGTAATGGAGCAGGCTGCAGCCATCCCCATGCATTTTCCACTTGGATTATATCCTGCTTTTCTCTCCAGTTGGGAGTCAGTGGCTTAGATCTAGTTCTTCCCTCTTCCATTCTGTCACAACAATCCCACAAGGCAGGCCAGGCTGAGAGTTTGTGACAGACCCAAAGTCATCCAGCGAGCTTCTGTGGTAGCAGGGATTCAGATCTGAGTCTCGGGATCCTAGTCCAACGTGTACTCTCTTTCTCTCTAGTTCACCACACCGGCTTTCTTACATCCAGAAAGCAAAGGGTAAAGAACCACCTAAAGAGGAACCACATTATCACTGATGCCATCAGTGCACACATGTTAATTGTCTTCATAGGTTTCCAGAATCTCAGTGTGGTATCAAGAACTGTGACTCTCAGTACTTACCAGATCTCACATTGGGTATGATCCTCACATCTGCTTTGGCTTCGTTCCAAACAAGAACTTTTTTCCTAAGAGCTGACGAGAGCAGGCCAGATGGGGGCATGGAATGGCAAAACAGGAAAGAATTAGCTGAATGTTGGGGGGCAGAGCGATAAGGAAATGGGCCTGTCCGTGGCAAACAATTCTGAGAAGCAGAGTTCCATATCTTTTACTGCCTCTCCCCTTTCACAATTGCTCACAGCCCCCCAGCTTTGCTTATTGCCTGGGGCTGTAGAGATATTCTGAAGGAGAGAGACGCACACACTGAGACATGAGCAGAGAAACCGTTCCAAATTGGGAAAGAAGATTGGTTTACGCTCACTGTCCGCCAGAATCACATCTCCGCTGGCATTGTTCAGCTGTGTGCTTCAGGCAGGGGCCATTGTGGCGTGCAAAGCCCAGAGCCGAGGAAAAGTGCCAAGAGAAAGCTCGGTATGCCACCACCTCCGCCCACAAACACAGCAGAAGGGCTTTCTTCCCCTCCTCCCCCCACCTTACAATTTTGCTTTGAATGTCAAAACATTAATCTTTTCAGAAAGGGGACTGGGATAGGGGGAGGAAACAGCCCTAGAAGCAAATGGAAGCTGCAGCCTAATTTAGAATGGTGGGGAGGGAGATTTATTTTCCCCTTGTGTTTGTTATTCTGCTGGGTGGATTGTTTTGCAAGACCTGCCCGGGCAGAGGCACTCATCAGGAAGAGCCTTTTGCTTCCCCTGTATGAGCGCACCTGGTTGATGGGGGCATGATCCTGGGATTGGGGGGTGGGGGGGACAGCCTAGAATTGCCCAGCACTGCCACCTCCGTAGTAGCTTGCTGCATTCACAGATGAAAACAAGGTTGTAGGGAGGTTTGCCCTAGGCCAGGGGAACCCAATCAGATCTTGGAAGCTGAGCAGGATCCACCCCGGTTGGTACTTGGATGGAAGACCACCAAGGAAGTCCAGCGTTGCTACAGCGGCAGGCAATGGCAAACCACCTCTGTATGGCTTTTGCCCTGGCCTGGCCGGCCCAGTCTCATCCGATCTTAGAAGCTAAGCAGAGCCTGCTCTGGTTAGTGGTATCTGGATGAGAGACCTCCAAGAAAATCCAGGGTTTCTATGCAGAGGTGGGTAATGGCAAGCCACCTTTGAACGTCTCCTGTCTTGAAAACCCTATACGTTGATAGTAAAAAAAAGGGGAAGAGTTCAAATTCCTCATCCCTGCTGTATCAACCCAGGAATTCTCCATCTCATTTTCCCTCCTGCCTGCCATGGATGTTGAGGGCTAGAGGCACTTGTGTACCTTTTAGCAGGGTTTTTTGGAACAGCGCCCATGATGAGGGTGGGAGAGTGCCTGTCTCCTGTTCATGGAAGCCACAGCTGGGGGAGGAAGGACATAAATGGGAGTCTTCTCTGGGGGGAGGAGTGGAGGCATCCACTACCACATCAGAGGGTGACGGTATCGATGCCATCTCAGAGCCATGGTCCTGGTGGCACAGTTCCAAAGTTGGGTCTTGCCCTTCTATGAAGTGGTTAGGCTTATCTCAAGTGGCCGATAGCCTGAAGGACCCCGATCAAAGTGACATGCCCTGCAAGAATGGTATTCATGTACAAACAGAGTGGAATGATGGTGAAGAGAGCCATTGTACTCATATTCATAGTAAGAGTGTTGGGGGGTCATACAGAGAGCATGAGCTCCAATGTCTAAACCAGGGGTGACAAACTCATTTGTTGTGAGGGCCAGATCTGACATAAATGAGATCTCGGGCTGGGCTGTGTCGGTCTGGGCCATGTGTGTACCTATTTTAAGATTAGGTAGCAGAGATATATTAAGAGCCCTGTGGCGCAGAGTGGTAAAACTGCAGTACTGCTGTCCTAAGCTCTGCTCACAACCTGAGTTCGATCCCAGCAGAAGCTGGGTTCAGGTAGCTGGCTCACTATCCATCCATCCATAAATCCATCCATCCTTCCTTCGTCGGTAAAATGAGTACCCAGCTTGTTGGGGGGAAAGTGTAGATGATTGGGGAAGGCAATGGCAAACCACCCCGTCAAAAGTATGCCGTGAAAACGTTGTGACAGCAACGTCACCCCAGAGTCGGAAACAACTGGTGCTTGCACCTTTACCTTTTTTTTCAGCAGAGATATAAACTTTATAAAGGACAAACGCAATTAAAGATTTTTTTAAAAAAACCTTAAAACATGCTTAAAACATTAGTATTCATTGGTCTTAAAGGTGCTTTCTTTGTATCTCTCCCATGCAATCCAGAGAACTGGGCAAAGGAAGCTCTGGCTCTTTCCTTCCTTCCCCAGGGGACCAGGAGGGGGAGGAGCCTCAGCCAACAGAAGAAAGAGAGGCTTGGCTCAGTAGCTCTGCTGTGCGATTGAGAGAGCCTGGCAAAGCAAGCCCTGCCTCCCCCCCCAGAGAGGGGGCCTCAGCCAACAGAGAAAATAGAGGTTTTGCTCTGTAGCTGTTGTGCAATTGAACTAGCCTGACAAAGCAAGCAATTACACAGAAGGAAACAAGAGGGAGAAGGAAGCAGATGACAGCAAGTTGCTCGGGGGCCCGATAGGCTTGATTCGGCCCAGAGGCCGCATGTTTGATACCCCTGGTCTAAACAGCAACCTTTGTGGCTCTAAGGAGGCTGATCAAATGGAACTGAACTTGATCTGGCCCTTTGATTATGCCGTTGCGAAAACTGGCAATGGAGGTAAGGGAGAAATGAGCACGGAGGATACTTCATGATCAAAGATCTCACCCTAATACAAAAACTGAAGGCCAGAGTGACGTGAGGTGAAGCCATCTTTGGAACCAAGGTTGGACCTGATGCTTTCTTTGAACTGGGGGTGACGGCTCTTTCCATCTAGATTTCTGTTAAAACTTGGACTTGAGTGGAAAGGCCTTGTCTTAAATCTTCACTTCTTTGGTGGGAAGCTCTGAAGAGATGGACGAGACGTCAAACTTGACACCACAGAACTGCTGGCAGAGTCCAAACTGATGTGGGGATCAGTGCCAAGGGAGTTGGACCAAGCTCTAGACTGCTTTTCAGTCTATTTTCTGCAATCATGCTGGCACTGGTTGTGCTTTAAGGTTTGTTCCCATAAAGGCCCTTTTATTCTCACAGTGAGACTGAATAGTTTACATACTGCACATCCTATTATATTGTGGTCTCCAAGGCAGAATATTTTATTTGCTTAAGATGTTTTTATTTTACCTTTCCACCTCATCAGGGTCCCCACGAGTCATGGTCATTCATCTGTGCCATTTTGGTTCCACACTACAACACTTTTTGAAGAAACAGTTTGTAAAGAAGCTCTTTTTCCTTCTTTCAGAAGATGGGACAGAGATGTCCTTCAGCAGAGGTTAAGAAAGAACTGAGGGAAAGAGGTGCTCTCCCCTGTGCTTGGTGGGAACAGTGATAAAGGATGAGAAAGTGCCTTGCACTATTAAGAGCTTTTAGAACATCCGTGGCAAACATACACAGTTCCCATGTGGGACTGCACAGAAGACATGATGATGAACAAATAGGATCTGTAGGCCAGGGACCATAGAGCAAGGAAGTTGGTCTCATTAGAACATAAGAGAAGCTATGTTGGATCAGACCAATGGCCCATCCAGTCCAACACTCTTGTCACACTGGCCAAAAAACCAGGCGCCATCAGGAAGCCTTCCCACTGTTGCCCCCCCCAAGCACCAAGAATACAGAGCATCACTGCTCCAGACAGAGAGTTCCAACAATATGCTGTGGCAAATAGCCACTGATGGACCTCTGCTCCATGTTTATCCAATCCCCTCTTGAAGCTGTCTATGCTGGCAGCCGTCACCACCTCCTGTGGCAGTAAATTCCATGTGTTAATTACCCTTTGCGTGAAGTTCTTTTTATCAGTTCTAACCCGACTGCTCAGCAATTTCATTGAGTGCCCATGAATTCTTGTATTGTGAGAAAGGGAGAAAAGTACTTCTTTCTCCACCTTCTCTATCCCACGCATAATCTTGTAAACCTCTATCATGTCACCCCTCAGTCAGCATTTCTCCAAGCTAAAGAGTCGCCTGGTGATTCATGATGGGGAGAGCAGAGAGAAATGGCCAAAGGAACTGAAATACAGGCCAAGCAGACCCTTTGATAAGTCAAAGGCCGACCATCAAGGAAAAATAATCATGTGGCACCTTAAAGATTAGCACTTTGTACATTCTATCGTAGGGAGAAATGTACTACAGATGCAAGTGTAGCAGATGAGACTGTGTGAAGCAATGCACAGCAACACCATGAATTATACATTTCTGTACAAAGACAGGGCCTCCAGCAATAGAGGAAAATAGATCTTGGGTGTCTTAAACCCCCACTACTTTCTCAAGAAAAGCAAGGAAGCAACAGCCTATTACCACGGTTCACTCCCCAGTAATACTGCTTCTAACATGCAGGACTATACTGCCATAGCATGGAGTTCAAGTCTGAAGAGGGCAGGTGGGATAAAGATGCAACAGACCCTTAACTCCAGTCTCTTAGCTGCCCCACTCCCACGAACCACAACCCACACACAGTCCACATTTCTTGCCTACTTCTGTTGCTCCAGGAGGGGAGAGGAACACATAGAGATCTGAACAAGACTGGTTATTCTAGCTTCTCATAAATTAAGCAATGAAAGGCCTTCAGGTGACCATGCAAGATAGACACAAGATGGAATGGGATGCTTTGGAACTTTAGACCATGTTCTACAAAGGTAGCAATTTTTTTTCATGGACCCTCACATCTCTACACATTTACCATAGAAAGTGGAATCGGAGAGTGTAGCTTCTGGTGTAGTCTCGGGAATATATTGAGCTGTCCTCTGTTGAGTCAGAGGTTGAAGTCCATCAACCTTAGTAGTATCTGCTCTGACTGGCAGCAGGTCTCTGGGATGCCAAGCCAGAGGTTTTCCTCGTCATCTACAACCTGATCCTTCTGACTGAAAATGCTGAGAAGTGATCCTAAGACATTCTGCATGCAAAGAAGGCACTCTATTGCTGAGCCACAACTTCTGGGTGCCCTGCTGTTCCACTGGCCTCCTATGTCAAGGCTCAAAATCTCTGTGCAGAGGCAGTGATTCAAGAACTTCCAGAATGAGTAAGGCTTTGCCTGAGAATCCCGGTAAACTTTAGTCCCTTTTTGCATGAAAGAGCCAGTTACATGTTTGGGGGTGGGGGAATGGATGGAAAGGAAGCTGTTTTTCTTAGGGATTGCCCAGAGGCCCCATATGGACAGCATCAGCAGCAGAAAGCTGGGAGGAAGCATTAACTGAAGAATCAATATAGTGGCTAAAAGGTCAGAAAGGAATATTAGACAAGGACTAGCCCTGAAGCTGATAGGGTATATGCCTGGACCTCAGCCTAGCTTACCTCACAGAGCTGTTGCAAGAATAAAAGGATGAGAATCATATGCACTAACTGCCACCTTGGAGGGGAGGTGGGATAAAGATGCAATAATTATCTGCCCCATTCCCACGAGCCACAACCCACACAGAGCCCACATATCTCGCCTACTTCTGTTGCTCCAGGAGGGGAGAGGGACATGTAGAGATCTGGTCATTCCAGCCTTCCATAAATTAAAATGCACAACCAGTTGGAGAGTTTGGTGAACCTGATATCCTAAGAATCCAAGTGATGTACTGGATTTAAGAAGTGGCTCTTTGCAAGAGGATCAAAGCACCCAGAAGCTGAGGGCAGACATGTGCTCCAAAGTGCACCTGGGGATTCCCTCCCCCCACAAATGTCACTGAATGGGTCTCACCAAGTGGGCACAGTAGAGGACCACCAGCAAGCTGTTTCCAGTGTGAAGCAGGATGCCAGACTAGATGGACCACCAGCCTGATCCAGCAGGGCCTTTCTTACGTTATTCTTTGAAATTCACAAAGAAGTGCCTCTATTTATGGCCAGTCCTGACAGACTCCTTGAGCACAGCACAGGACTCCCAATACTGCCAACACCAAGACTGCTGTGATGCACTCACTCTTCTGGCTCAACAGGCAAAATGTCGTGTTCTGAAACCCTTCTCTCCTTTCTCCCTCAAACCCTGTGACAAAACGGGCTTCCCACCCACCCCTCAGAACCACTGCAGTAATTCCACCAGACGGCACATCTCTCCATATAAAATCTCCAAAGCACAGGCTTGCTGTAAATTCATTTATGTGTTTAATAACCAAGGCTTGTTTCTCAAGTCCTCAGGGCTGAACCTTCAAGCATGTGGTTAAATATTTTGCAAAGTCAAGCAAGACGGTTCAGGGCCTTTGGGACCTAGTTAACACAAGACAAAGTCCCCCCCAACTCCCATTTTAGGCACAAAACTTCCTTTGTAATTAGCCAAAATAAAATGACATCAACAGAATGCACATGCAGCCTTAACATGAAAGAACAAACTTCTCGGAGGGACTCCAGAGCAGGGTCCCAGGAGTCACCCGCTGCATAAAAACCGGGAGCATTTGCACAATTTTGAAAAAGGTGTCTCAACGCACTTGATAGTAACAGAAACCAACAAAATCAATGTCAAACCCCTGCTGCTGACAAGCAAGAGATGTGAATTTCAAGTATTTTTTTTTTCATAAATTTTATATCCACCCCACCGTTGTTAGTGACTAAAATGTAGACGAGCTGGACCGTATTGATGGAACTCACCCCATGTGGGGCAGGTGGGTGGAGAACACAACCCCCTACAAAAACCTGTGTAAACTCTAGTGGGAACCAAAAGGCTACAGATGGGCAGTGCCACTTTTGCTGCCTCATCACCCTGCACAAAAGAGCTACACGGCAGCACAGGATCCAAGCTTGTGCGCTCAGCCCGTTGGCAGGATTAGGCTGCAGCAGAAACAGGCCTGTAGCAGCACCTGCTCAGCCAACACAGCAGACAGAACAGGCTGTTGCCGCGGATGTGAAACTCCTTAAAAGCTCCTGTCCCCTCCTCAGAATACGACAGGATTGTAGGCAGATTCAGAAGGCGGCTCATCTAAGCCATCAGCTCATCAAAAAACGAGAGATTGAGCCTTCATTGCAAGCCTGCAAATAAAGTTTTACACTTTAAGAAAATGTAGCATGGAGGTCAGGCTCATTTCCAAAGAAAGCCTCAGCAATTATCCCTTTTAGCAAAGGTTTTTAAAATGGTGACGTTAGGAGAAAAAAAAAGTCAGTTCATTCAGCCAGTGTTAATAAAACTCCCTTTTTTTAAAGGTCACAACAGTTTTAAGCACGCCAACAGTTCCCAGTACAGTTTTTAAAAATTCAATCCTATGGAAACATTGTTTAAGTCAGCCCAAAACAAGATGCTGGCTGTTTGCTATTTTTTAAAAGGTAAAATAAGCTATGTTACCTGTTTTTGACCCAAAAAGCTTTGGGCCTCTCAACAGCTGTCTGAAAAGCAGAAAGCTCACATCACTGCATTGCTGTGCTATAAAATGAGATGTGGTGGTTGAATTCAGGTCAGGATTAGCAGTTGCAAATTTCCTTGTGGGGAGGGGGCAGGGGAAAATAGGATGATTGCAGCTATGACTTAGCAATTCAGACTTGGGAAATGAGGGGAGGAAAGACAAAACATTAGAGAGCTAGTCCCAACTCTGATGCAATATACTCATCAGCCAAATAAGGTGACATTTTAAATCCAAAATATATAGAAATGAAAGCCCAAGTTCAGGGAGGTTTTTCGTTCCCTCCAGAGAGGGATAAAAAAATGGTCACTTCTCTCAAGATTAAGTAAAACCTTAGAAAATAATTTGCCTTTGGCTTTTGGAGTCAGGTCAAAAATTTTTCCACCACAGTGCCATGTAAGCTAGGGTCCCTGATCTAAAAAGAAAAAACACTCAACATGGAAAAATCAATGGTGTCTACAAGGGAGGGGGGGTTGCAGTGCTCTTTGCTTGCATCTTGCAGAAAGGAAGGACTCGCCAATAGCGGGCTTGCAAAACTGGCGGGAGATCCCTAATGACCACCATTTCTTTTAGCTCTAGGGAGAGAGGAATGGGAAGGGGGGATCCCTCCGCATGCCTTCTAAGGAGCTGCGGTTAGCCTAACCACTGCCAAGGAGAAAGGCCCCACCCAGTTACAGTGCATGATGAGATGCCCAGCGGAGTAGGAGGAGCTTGGTGTTGAAAGTAGGCAAAATGGCCTCAAGTTATACCTGACTGGGGCAGCTGGGCAGGGGAGGGAGCTCTGGGGCACAGGAAAGTGAAAGCAGCTCTCGTCATGGGAGCAGGTAAATCATGTCATCTCAGGACTGATGCTACAAAAAGGTTGTTGAAAGCTCTGCTGGATGGCAGGCACAGTGCATTTTTTTTTCACCCATCATCTCATTAAAAGGAAGGGCTGACTTAAAAGAGGCTGACCAGGCGACACAAAAGGAAAATGCTGCTTTCATTGGCTTTCAGAGTCTTATTTACCAGGGAATTAATGCGTTTGTAGTTAACAGTTAACACTGTTATTAACTCATGGTATACATCTTAAAATTAATCACAACTTTAAAATTAAAAAAAAAATTCAATGTAAACAGTAATACACACAGTATAAACCTGCCCTGAAAAAAAAAATGTCGCAGGACATCAATCTGGCACTGTATAATTTAGCAATGTTAATTTAAACCTCACCAAAAAAAAGGTTGTGTTTTTTTTTAAAGTTGTGCAACCAAGATCAAGACATAATTATTCCAAAATCTGAAACCTTTTTTTTTTTTTTAAAGAGAAAATAATTGTTTTAACTTGCAAACGGGGGATCAAACATTCCAGGAAAAGAACAACAGGAATAACCCAAAACATTTTTTTTTAAAAAATGAAAGTGCCTAAAATATGGATCTGGTATTTTAGAGCCCTTTCAGGTAACAAGGCAGAGAAAGGTGTAAAGTAGAAAAATCTGGAGCGTCTGTAAATTCCAGAGGAGTCCACAGCTTACAAATGATGAAGGGTTAATTGGGGAGGCAGCCATCATGTCTGTGGCCGCTAAGTTGGGTGCTCGGCACTGAAGCTGTCTGTCTGTGAAGCCGCCATGCATTTGTCCTCCTCCTCTTCCTTCTTCCGCCGCTCCATTTCCCATTCCACAAAGGTGTCGAAGAGACTGGGCCAAGCCTCATCTTCACTGTAATTGCTAAGGTCTGGCCCAATGACCTGAGTAAAATTGAGGAACATGTTCCATGTGTCCCGGGAAATTCCCTTGATTCCTGAGGGGTTCTCATTTAAGAAGTGTAACCACTGGTCCAAGATTGGGGGCTTGTTCTGTGTGAAGACTAGCTTCCAAAGGGCAATGGCTATTTCTCGGTGCAGTGACCTCTGTCCCTCTTCGGAGTCCAGGCCAAACTGGAAAGTGAAACGGTAGAGATCCTTGAATTTCTCCTCCTGTTTGGCTTCATTCAAGAGGCTGGGGAATCGAGCGCAAATCCCCTCAATGCTGTCTGCATGTATTGCTTTGCAGCCATCGAAGAACTCTGTCCTGTTGCCAACCAAAACAGAAGCCCATTAGAACGGTTTTGTTTTTAAGAGCAGAAGACAGAGTAAGACACGCCATCCCCTCTCCAGCCCCCATCTGAGGATGTGTCTCCTCTCTCAGACAAGGAGGGTTTGTTTTTCAAAACAGAGCAAAACAACACTTGCGCCTTTGCACAGAAAGCCTTAAAACTCACCTATGAGCACAATGGTGGAAAGAGAAGTCATAAGCTGTTTTGGCACTGCTAGAGAGGGGGGTGGGTGGGAAACATTCACATCTGCAAAAGGAAACATCCACAAAAGTTGGCAGTTGGGGGAAAGAACCATGTTACATTCTTTGCCTGGGTAGGGGGCCCAGCACTGTACTGCTAGGAAAACTGAGAGAGAAGATCATCCATTGCTCTTCCGCCAGGAGCTGCCAAAGAAAAACTGGCTGATGGACATCTATCTGCCCCTCCTCTGCTTTTATGCACAGAAGTATGCACATGCATTTTTCTGCTGCTCATACGGTCTCCAGCTGGAAGGGAGGAGCACATTCAAGGATTGGACAGGCTATGGCTCTCATCCACCTTCGAAGCTTGATGTTGGCAGAACAAGATCGTGCCAAATTTGACAACTGTGACAAGGTTTGCTTATGCATTCAAAGGCAGGCGAGTGGACATTAGACTAATAACAATGCTGATGCCCAAGCCCAGCAGGGACTCATTTGCTTATTAGGCCACACACCCCGGTGTCACCATTGTTTTGCACAGGTCTTTTTTGTAGAAAAGGCCCAGCAGGGACTCATTTGCATATTAAGCCACACATCTCGACACCCAAGCCAGCCGGAAGTGCATTCCTGTGTGTTCCTGCTCAAAAAAAGCCCTGCTGATGCCTAAGATGCATCCACAGAGACACGCCCCCTCCCTTGGTGTGCTCTTGGTTGACAATTCTCAGGAAAAAACTGCTTGCCAGTTCGCTCTCCACAAACCACAAGAACTAGAAACTTAGTTTTCTGAACAATCCAACACCCCAAAAATACCACTGACTAAAAGAATCACGTGTGAACACTGGAAGCTGCTTTATATCTGCTCAGACTAAACAGTCCATCCAGTTCTCTGTCTGGCGGTGGCTTTCCAGAACAAAAGCTCTGCTTGAACCTTCCTCAAGCATGTGCTGCCCAGAAAGCCCACCTACCTAACCCTGCATCCCATTTCTCACAATGGCTTCCCAGATATCCCCAGAAGGTATACAAGCAGGGCATGGAGAATATAAAGGCTTGTGACTCCCGCTCCAGGCATCTGGTATTCAGCAACTGAACATTGAGGTTTCAGTTAGCCATGAAGGCTATTGGCATCAGAAGGACCAGTGCTCCATAGGGTATTATTCCATTTTACAGCCATGTAAACTAGAGGCCATCACAAGACATCTTGAGTCAGCAAGTTTCACAATCTAGATAGGTACTAACTAACTAGGTGCTACATAAAGTAGTACTTCTTTTTGCCCATCCTGAACCTATTACCAGGGCTTCCCTGGGCTACCCAAGTTACACTTTTGTAAATAATTACAGGGAAAGGGGAGGGGGTAAAAATTATCCATGGCCATTGGCCATGCTGGCTGGGGCCGATGGGAGTTGTAGGCAAAAAACATCTGGAGAGCTACTGTTGGCCGCCCCTGTTTTATAGACTTTTTTCTCTAGACATGGGACCAGTTTATAAATGCTTTATATATAAAATAATAAATGAGGAGAAGTCAGTGTTCAAGAAGGAACTGGTGAAATAGGCAGGAGGGAGGGAGACCCAGAGAGAAGACAAGGCAGTTTGGAGGGCACAGCCAGAGAAAGAAGGACCATCTCTGAACCCTCATTCCTGGCAACCCTGAAGACATTAAAGCTTTCAGAAAAAAATTTAAACCAAGCATAAAATGAGGGCCAAATTCTGTTTCAGATATCGGATTCCATCCTTGAGAAGACAAACCCTGTCCCAGCAGAACTCACAAAAGCCCTCATGATAGGTCACCACTGATAAGTTCTCTTGGCATATTCTGCATCCAGAAGTGAAAATGTGTCCTTCAATACAGCATCCAGAGAGGGTGGACTCAGTAAAAACAAAACCTGGAAGGAATGTCTCTAACCCACACAACTACGAAGGCAGACTTGAACATGGTGGGCAAGCCCCAGAAATCAGCCACGTGTGACTGGGGTGGGGAGAGACCCAAGACTTCAGAACCTGAGGCTGTGAATTGCAAGCAGTTTGGCCTCAACACTGACACTACACTGTCACTTCCACCACAGACACTTTCACCACTGGAGTTGTCCAGGGCAAGCACGTCGAGAACACGCTGTCATGACAGTCCTTGGCTTTTCTGTTTGTAGTTTTCCAAGTACTTCCAACATCAGTGAGCAACGCAGGCGCCCCCGCAACCACACTGCTTTTAAGTTCAGCAGAATGGCAGCAATTCTCCTCCAACAGCACAATGATTTGGGGACATATTCCAGCACTCCAAGTGTCGGAGACACACAAAGGTACAGAAAATCTCACAGCTGTGCCAGTGCATCAATGGCTTGGCCTAACAAAGATAACCCCCGCCATCACCCAGAGCCACGAAGGAGAACAAGTATAAATACATCTTCCAATGGGGCCTAGGCCTGCTGGGACGGTTAAGACGAAACACCATCCCTCCCCTAGACAAGGAAGGGCAAAGTAGCAATGAGCACAGATTGGGTCTGGCTATCAAGCCAGCCCACAAAGAATCACAGAGCTGGAAGGGGCCATGTAAGCCATCTAGTCCAACCCCCTGCTCAATGCAGAATCCGGATAGAGCATCCCTGAGAAGTGTTCATTCAGCCACTGCTTAAAGAATGTCAGCCTTAAAGACTGCTCACCACTTCCCTTGACAGCTGATTCCACTGATGAACAACTCTTACTGTAAAAATGTTCTCTCCTAATATCCAGCTGGTACCGTTCCACTCATAATCTAAACCCATTATTGCGAGTCCTACCCTCTACAGCCATATAAGGGTATTTGTTCCTCCCTTCCACATTCCTCTCACACCCACTGATTCAAGGAACAGAATGAGCCCTCAGACAAACAGGGCAGCTTTTAAATGAAGCATAGTAATGTGGTACAAACTCACCTTGTGAATTTGCACATGGTAGCTGCTTGGAACTTCCACGCAAGAACCAGCACTTTGAACTCAGTAGGGTCAACACAGAGGTCATTGCAAAAACGTTCCATGCCTTCCTCTAAGATGGCATCTTCCCGCTCATCCTTGTATCTCCTAAATAATTCCTCAGTCCTATGGAGGGAGGATTCCTCTGTGCCAGACACTGGCTCTTTCTTGGCATCCCCAGAGGAAGCCGGTGGCTGACTGGATTCTACAGCGGCCTCCATCTTCTTTGTCCCATTGATGAGGATGTCCCCAGAGGACTTCCCGCAAACTGTGCTGTGCTCTTCTTTGTGGATCGTGCTTCGTTTGCCATGAGTCTTGCTACTTGACTCCCGGTCGCCATTTTTGCTGCCAAGGGTGGAAGAAGGATTCTTGCACTTGGTGACACACTGGCCCATATTGGTGTGCCCCCAGCTGTTAGAGCGGTCCCCTGGCTATCATGAACCCACTCCACTGATCTTCAGCAGCCCTCAACATACCATCAATGAGAATCAGCCAACCTGCAGAGTGGAGAAGAGGAGACAAATGTTCAGAGATGCATATTATTTGTCTAAGCTCTCTGTTGTTACTGGGCAGAACATACCAAGAAAAAAAAAAGTATCCACACCTATCCATAAAGAGGCTCTCTGATACAGAGCTACTTTCCCAGGCTGTGATCTGAAGGTATGTGCACTGGTGGTCAACTTAGTGAAACTAAGGAGAGATGGATCTAGTCAGATAGGAGGCCTCTTGGGAGTGGATCGTTAGACCACTGGTCCATCTAGCTCAGTACTCTGTTCTTTGTGGCAGTGGCTTTCTAGACTCTGGAGAAGTTTTTCCCAACATCTCCAACTTGAGATCCTTTAACTGGAAATGCCAGAGACCAACCCTGGGGCCTTCTTCAAGCATGGAGCCACATTTCTACCACTCCCCACACCACAAATGATCATTTCCAGGGCTTTTTTTTTGTAGAAAAAGCCCAGAAGGAACTCATTTGCATATTGCACCACACACCCCAACATCACACCATTGTTTCACACAGGGCTTTTTTTGTAGAGAAAGCCTGGCAGGAACTCATTTGCATATTAGGCCACATCCCTGACACCAAGCTGCATTCCTGTGAGCTTTGGCTAAAAAAAATCCCTGGCCATTTCCTTTATAACCCACCCATGGTCCTCCAAGAAGCATCCCAAGGACTCCCAAGAGGCCTCCTATCTGACCAGATCCATCTCTCCTTAGCTTCACTAAGTTGACCACCAGTGCACATACCTTCAGATCACAGCCTGGGGGGAACCACAGGAAAGGTACTGTTCCCCACAAAAGCAGCATCCAGGGCCACCGGCAGGGCTGGCCTAAGACCTTCTGCATTCCAACACAGGTGCACTACAATGCTGGAAACATGTCCCAGAATCTATTGCATGGGTAGAATAAAACCATCCTCTGTGCAGCTAAGGATTCTGGGTGTGCTGCTTCATAGTGGTGCTCCAAGCAACTTCTTGGATAGGCTGTGCAGTTGGACCAGCCTAGCTTGTTGGGCAGGAGGACCAGGCACAATGCTGCACAGGCATCCTAGGGAAATAAAAAGTGCTTGTGGGAAGTGATGCCCAAATAGCACCTAATAACAACTGTGACATGAGTCACACATGTAACAAGCTACAATCTGTCCTTACGTGAACAAGCCTGGGGCATCCTTGGACTCATGTGCTCCCCTCCTGTACATGGCTTCTAATTAATGATGTCTGTTTTTGACATTGATCTGCTTTGTCATGTCTGAACATTTAAAAACGTTTTTAAAAAGAGCTCACACTTTTCTCCAAATGAGGACTAAACTGAGAACCAGTTTGGTGTAGTGGATAAGTGCGTGGACTCTTATCTGGGAGAACTGGGTTTGATTCCCCACTCCTCCACTTGCACCTGCTGGAATGGCCTTGGGTCAGTCATAGCTTTCATAGAAGCTGTCCTTGAAAGGGCAGCTACTATAAATGCACTCTCAGCCCCACCTACCTCACAGGGTGTTTGTTGTGGGGGGGGGGGGGAAGGTAGAGGAGATTGTGACCGCTCTGAGACTTTGAGATTCAGAGTATAGGGTGGGATATAAATCCAAAATCATCATCTTCTTATTGTGCTTTCTTTCTTAAACCCCACCCCTCCAAGAAATACTTGCTTCTGGGCACCATTGTTCAAACCCCCATGAGATTTTTGCTGACCTCTAAGATTTGACAAACTTTCTAATATTCTTCCTCACAAAAAAAGAGAAAAAAAAACAAAACATATAAAGCAGACAGATGGAAATCATCATGACATTGTGGCCACATAGGAGAAAGTAACTTTAACAGTATGATGGGAGTAAGGTTTTATTCTGACAATTATAATTCAAGAAACATTTTAAGGTAGATGCTGAGCTGATATAATTTAGTACACCTTCTGGTGACGTCAGGAGTGTGTGGCATATGCAAATGAGTTGTGATAATGAGCTCCAGCGCCTCTTTTTCTACGAAATGACCCTTGCTTCAGAGCCATATGCAAGGGAAGGTTAAGCATGTGCTCTTGGGGCGGGCTGTGGCTCAGTGGCAGAGAATCAGCTTTGCATGTGAAAGCCCCAAGTTCCAGTCCCTGGAATCTTCAGTTAAAAGGATCTCATATAGAAAGCAATGGATCCTGGAGAGCTGCTGCTGGTCCAGAGTGACCCTGATGTGACTCTGGACAAAGCATAGTTCTTGTGTGTCCACAAACACCGGTATAATCTGCAGAGGTGCAACATGTATTGTGGGTCCATCTCATAGTCAGGCCTGAACATCCCCTTTCTCCCAAAACGAGTTCTCCTTCTGCAACCTATGTTAAGACTTTCAAGCTTTACCTAGAAAGCAACTCAGCTTCCCCCAAAGGACTGACTGCTGAGCCCTATTAAAGGAAATTCCTAAAATTCTGGCTTGTAACATCAGGTTACAAAGAAGCTGATTCATGTGCATAAATTGTCAAAGCTGACGACTCTGACCCAGAAATACACTACTTTTCTTTTTTTTTTACAGGAAGCTATTAAAAAACCATAAATGCATTTTAATACTTAAGCATACAAGAAGCTTTACAATTCCACAGTTCACAAGAAGCTGCTGCCAAGTCAAAGCTCCCGTCTCCAACAGTAACACACACTGATCCACCACTCTGGAAAGTTTGGGTTTCACACTGGAAATCTAAGCTTTCAAAAATATGCTCGAGAGTTACAGGGAGGGAGTGGGGGAGAAGAATAAGTGATATTGTAGCTTTTTACTATAAAAGGTTATTACACAGCAGCTAATGCCTGTGTTCCTCAGGAAACTGCTTTAGCACGGCTTAGCTGAAAGGGCCCCTAGGCTTCCCACTCTCGATTTACAGTCACAGCCCAAAGCCGTAAAAACAAGGGTTAGGCCATCCAGAAGATCCACAACCTCTTCCATATAGAAAAGGCAAGCACCCAAAGACAGTCAACCAAATGCTGGCTCAATGAGAGATGGGTAATGTGTGCTCTACACATCCTTGAAAGGTCTTTGGAAAACTTCAACAGGGTAGAACATGGCAGCCCGCCTCAGGGTGGGCCACTAGATTTGTGCTGCGCCAGAGTTCCAGTTTTCTTCTACATTGTTCCAGAATAAGGAGTTTTTAAAAAATAAAGTTCTAGGCCTTCAGTTGTTAAAGCCTCTTCCCCTTGTGCCTGTTACAACTCAATGGTAGGGCATTTGCCAAGTTGAGAACGAACTCTCAAGGGCTCTCCCACAGATACAGGCATCATTTAGTCTTAAAAAGGTAATCCCCTGTGCAAGCACCAGTCGTTTCCGACTCTTGGGTGACATTGCTTCCACAACATTTTCATGGTAGACCTTTTTTTTTTACGGGGTGGTTTGCCATTGCCTTCCCCAGTCATCTACACTATTCCCCGAGCAAGGCTGGGTACTAACCCTAACCCAGCAAGGATGGGTACTCATTTTACCAGCCTCAGAAGGATGGAAGACTGAGTCAAACCTTGAGCTTCCGCTGGGATCGAACTCAGGTTGTGAGCAGAGCTTGGTCTGCAGTACTGCAGCTTTACCACTCTGCACCATGGGGCTCTTTTTATCATTTAGTTTTAAGGCACTGGATATTAAACCCAGAGGTTGGGGGTAACTGGCAGGCTGTGGAGCTCTTCCCACTGAGTTGCAAACCCTTATAGAGAGTCAAGATTTGGGAAGGGATGCCTTTTAGAAGGACCAGGGGAAGGGCCTAGAGTGCAAGAGCACCAAACAGTAAGATCAGGTCATGCAGAGGTGGAAGGGATTCTTCCATGGCTCTAACCTTGGCTTTTTCCTCACTATGTTATGCCCCCTGATGTTTGGGGTGCACCTCCTGCTCCTGGATCTCTTAAGAAGAAGAAGATGATGATATTGGATTTATATTCCGCCCTCCACTCCGAAGCGTCTCAGAGCGGCTCCTTTACCTTCCTCCCCCACAACAAACACCCTGTGAGGTGCCCTTTCAAGGACAACCTCTGCCAGAGCTATGGCTGACCCAAGGCCATGCTAGCAGGTGCAAGTGGAGGAGTGGGGAATCAAACCCGGTTCTCCCAGATAAGAGTCCGCACACTTAACCACTACACCAAACTGGCTCTCCCTCATGCCCACAATCCTGGTGTAAACACCAGTGAGGCCCAGCTCCTCCTCTTCCTGGTACATCACTCTTATGTCACTTGACTTCCTGTCACATGCTTGCAAGTTCAGTGAGTCTCAAGTCCGAAGGAGCATTCCATAAAGGTTCACCAAAGTCAGAGACAGATTTTAATCACACTCCTGTTAAGATTTTCCTTGCTCAGCCAAGCCTCCCATTCATCCTACAGTCTACTTTCTAATCCCCACCAAGCTCAGCAAGAACTGGTGGAAAAGACACCGCAGTGGGAACTGGGAAGCAGTTTACATCCTCCTCTCCTCCATTTTCCCCTTCTTTCTACGCCATTTGGAAGAACAACTACTGTGAACAAGTCAAAGCTAGGATGCCAATGACAGCAGATTAACATACAAATGTAACTCCAGACAACTCCCACATTCCAGGGAAGACAGGATGGTTAATACCTAGGGCCATATTGCATCATGCTCTAAGTAACTTTGCAATGGCATACAAATTTCAGAGATCATCTGGTCATAACTTTCCTGTGCTTTGAAAAAAAAGTTCACAGCCAGCAGACAGTTCTGGAGCACCCAGTACAACAGGCTCTCCCAGAAAAGAGAGAGAGGCCTATATGGTGCACATCAGCTAACGTGTACGTAAAAGGTCTGGCAAGCAGCTGAAAAAAGCAGATGTTCCAGCAGTACACGTTTGACTGTCAAGGGAATGGTCCAGGGTTGGTGGGGTCTCCTCTACTTGCACATACTGATGGATCTGGCCACCAAGACTATACCTTTGTTTTCTGTGATTGCCCTGAGAGGCATACGGCCACCTATGCAGTATTGTTTTAAACTCTGAGAAGTGTGTTGGTGTCTAGGCCTTCCCATAACTCTTTTTCATTGTGCCTTTATACCTCCACCCCCCCTCGCAAGCAAGTCTACGGTATACAACTGGGGTTTAGTAAACAATTCATTCACTTACTCGCCCACTTCATTTCTCTCTTAAGAACATAAAAGAAGCCATGTTGGATCAGGCCAATGGCCCCTCCAGTCCAACACTCCGTATCACACAGTGGCCAAAAATTTATACACACACACACACTGTGGCGAATAGCCACTGATGGACCTCTGCTCCATATTTTTATCTAACCCCCTCTTGAAGCTGGTTATGCTTGTAGCCACCACCACCTCCTGTGGCAGTGAATTCCACATGCTAATCACCCTTTGGGTGAAGAAGTACCTCCTTTTATCCATTCTAACCTGACTGCTCAGCAATTTCATTGAATGCCCACGAGTTCCTGTATTGTGAGAAAGGGAGAAAAGCACTTCTTTCTCTACCTTCTCCATCCCATGCATAATCTTGTAAACCTCTATCATGTCACCCCGCAGTCGACGTTTCTCCAAGCTAAAGAGCCCCAAGCATTTTAACCTTTCTTCATAGGGAAAGTGTTCCAAACCTGTAATCATTCTAGTTGCCCTTTTCTGCATTTTTTCCAATGCTATAATATCCTTTTTGGGTGCAGTGACCAGAATTGCACACAGTATTCCAAATGAGACCGCACCATCGATTTATACAATGGCATTATGATACTGGCTGATTAGTTTTCAATTCCCTTCCTAATAATACCCAGCATGGCGTTGGCCTTTTTTATTGCAATTGCACACTGTCTTGACATTTTCAGTGAGTTATCTACCACGACCAAGATCTCTCTCTTGGTCAGTCTCTGCCAGTTCACACCCCATCAACTTGTATTTGCAGCTGGGATTCTTGGCCCCAATGTACATTACTTTGTATTTGGCCACACTGAACCTCATCTGCCACGCTGACGCCCACTCACCCAGCCTCAACAGATCCCTTTGGAGTTCCTCACAATCCTCTCTGGTTCTCACCACCCTGAACAATTTAGTGTCATCTGCAAACTTGGCCACTTCACCGCTTACTCTCAATTCCAAATCATTTATGAACAAGTTAAAGAGCATGGGACCCAGTACTGAGCCCTGCGGCACTCCACTGCTTACCATCCTCCACTTTATACTCCCTTGTATAATTAAAGAGCCAAAGTACATCAGCTTTAAAAGCAAGAGGCCAACCAAGAGCCAGTCTAAGAAAGCTAAACTGCATAATTTAAAATATACAACTTAACATCGCCAGAAATTGACATGTTGGTTAATAATCCATAAACTTTCTGCAGCCCTGACACAAGTCCTGTTCTAGGAAGTGTCATGCAAGAAGTTCCACCATCAATAATAAATGTACATAGGAGCACCAAGAGTGATTGTTCTAGTACAGGGGTAGGGAACAGTGGCTCTCCAGATGTTTTTTGCCTTCAACTCCCATCAGCCCCAGCCAGCATGGCCATGCTGGCTGGGGCTGATGGGAGTTGTAGGCAAAAAACATCTGGAGGGCTGCTGTTCCGTACCCTTGTTCTCGTACATCAGCATAAATCTCCTCATGGCTTGTTTAACTTAAAGATTTCATTTAGGAGCCATATTTGGTTCTGCATGGAGTCTGATCCCACTGTTAGCAGACCCCAGCTCTAGGAGATTCAGCATGCATTTACAGGAACAGTGCAAAGGAGAATTCTGCTTCCATTCAGTGATGTCTTAGAGCAGGATCCCCAACCCTCGGGCCGTGGAACGGTCCCAGACCGTGGCCTGTTAGCAACCACACCGTGAGTTGTAAAACTTTCATTATATATTACAATGTAGTAATAATAATAAGATGACGACACTGGATTTATATCCTGCCCTCAACTCCGAATCTCAGAGTGGCTTACAATATCCTTTACCTTCCTCCCCCATAACAGACACCCTCCCAGAAGCTGCCCTTTCAAGAACAACTCTGAGAGCGCTATGGCTGCCCCCCAAGGCCATTCCAGCAGCTGCAAATGGAGGAGTGAGAAATGAAACCCGGTTCTCCCAGCTAAGAGTCTGCACACTTAACCACCATACCAAACCAACAGAAATAAAATGCACAGTTGTATCATCTGGAAACCATTGCCCCCCCTCCTCATCCCTGGAAAAACTGTCTTCCACAGAACCAGTTTTGGTGCCAAAAAGGTTGGGGACCGCTGTCTTAAGAGTACCGGCCTTTGTGTGCATCTAAATACCCAACTACAGAACATCAGCAGAATCAATCACAGAAGGAAAGAGAACAAGCAGAATCAGAACCACTGGTTGGATTCCTTTCACCCTTCTGGCAGCTTATGAAAAGTACCCCCACTCTCAAGGCCCCTGCACACCACACCACACCAGCCTCCCTCAAATTCTGTGAACTCAACCTTCTAAAAACAAAAAGACAGAGTGAGACCAGTGCCCTCCCCACTGTCTACTGCAGATATCTGTATGCAAAGATTTACATGCACGGTTGTGAAAACAGGCAGAGACAGAATCTTTAAACTAGTGGTGTACAAACCCCCCCCCCTCCCCACACACACACTGTGGTGAAAAGAAAAAGTGCTTCCTTTGAAGATGGCAGTTGGCATCTATGGCTGACACTACCAAGAGACAGCTTTGAGGTTTGGGGCTCTCGAATGTGGGGCTAACAGAAATGCTAGTGCAATACACACCCTTTTGTTTCCCAAACAATCACGTTTGTTCAACCAAGTATTTAAAAACACACACAGAAGAGAGGAAGTACAGGGCAAAAATCATCAGCGAGCAGAGAGAACAAGCTGGGAACCCATGGGGAATTTCAAGGAGTGGGAAAAGGAGGTTTTTAAAATCCTACCTTCCAAAAATCTCCCCTCTAGAGTCTGCCAAGCTCTCAGGGGCATGAGCAAGTGGATTTCTTTCTCGCCCCCCTTCCTTTAACTGCCATTCTGGCCCTCTTGGAGCATATTCAGTTCTCATAGGCAGTTTGTAAACTAACAACAACTAACAAAAGGGGAAATGCCACCAGAGCCCTATCTTTTCTCTGTATACCTGGGGTGACCTCTCAGCAGGTAACCCCCCCACACCTCAGCCTGTGGGAAGCCCCATCACAGTCCTGTCACCCACCACACCAAGGCCAGTCAGTGGATGCTACAATATTATAAAAGCTTCATCCTTCCGCAGAAAGGTTTCCTTGGTGGGCACTATACATCTTTTTTCATGTCTTAGAAGATAGAGGAGATAAACTAAGCCGAACAAGTTTGTGGACACACCTGCCCTTAGCTGCAATTCCGAGGACAGACAGGGGACCGCCAGTACCTCAGGGAATCCCAAAGAGCTCTTCTTTGCAAGTAAAAATAATCCCACTACTGTTCAGTAACAAATACTATCAAAAGTACCTCCAATTTCTTAGACAGGTTTAGTTTTGTACTTAAGATTAATTATACCTCTTCCTTCCCAAGGAACCAGCCAGCACTTTTAATTAAGAATGTCCTTTTTTAAAAAGACTCTTGATCTTGCACGCATACAGGAACAAAGCATCTCCAGTTTATTTTTATTTCATTCAAATATTTACACCCCACCTTCCAGGTGTAACAAAAAAAAATCCACTGAGAACTGAAATCACACACACACAACACGACACAGCAAAGGCTGGGGGTGGGGGCAGAACAAGTATAGAAAGGTCACGGCAAAACCCAGCAGCAAAACCCATAGCAAGGCAGCCAAGACATTCCAAAGGCACTGAGTATTAACAAGGAAGATGTAAAGAGCACCTTCCTCAAGAGGGAGCTCATAACTTCAGGGCCACAGCAGAAAAAGTCCTGTGCTACATGGCCACCCACAGTATTTCACATGGCGGTGAACCCAAAATAGGCACTCTAAGGGGGATCCTAACTCAAGGCACAGTGTCCTAAGATTTTAAATGTTAAGATGATATTTTTATTTTTTTTATTTATTTAAGATTTATATCCCGCCGCCCTTCCCACGAGTGGCTCAGGGCGGCTTCCAGTAGTAGATCCAGCAACATTACAATATTTAAACATATAAAGGGATCAGCATTTAAAACAGATAAAAACAGATAAAACCATTAGGGCGATATATCCCTTGGTGGTGGCAGTGGTGGTGGGGAGTGTAGTATTAATTGTGGCCATGACTTTGTAATTTACTTTTATGATCACCCCAACTACCCCAGAAGTGCATGGTTTGCTAAACCCCGAGGGGAAGATTAGATTCTCTAGTTTGAGAGGTGGGCTAAATCAGTTTGCATTAACCTACTTTATACTGAGGCAGACTGTTGGCATCCACTCCCCAGCCCCAATACCCCCAGGGGAACTGAGCAGCAGACTTTAAGACGGGCTACACGTAATGACACTTAGAAGCAGCCTAGAGCATCCTCCAGAAGTGACATCACATCCTCCACTCCCAAAACTTTCTGGCAATTGCAGGGGTAGTGTTGGGAACTCTTAACTACTGGGTCTACTCAGCTCAGCATTGTTTGCTCAGACAAAGTCTCAGGCACAGATGGGCCCCCCATCCCCCAACACTCACCACTGAATGTCCTTCTGACTGCTTCATTGTCTTTTGTTTGTTCCACCCTGTTGCCGGTACAGATTTATTCTACGTAATCTGCCTCAGGTCCCAGTGAGAAAGGCAGACTATAAATAATGTGAATAAATAAATAAAACTAATTGGAGATGCCAGGGACTTTCAGCCTCTGCATCCAACCACTCCTTGGCAACACAGGGCTGGGAGAGAAAAAAAAAATCAAGCTGCTCTCGTGTGCACCTTACAGCACTACCGGGATATATTTGTAAGCTACTGCTCTGCAGGGAATCCAACAGTTGCTTGTTAATAGTTCTCTGCAGTGAAGCAAAACGTCCCAGGAGCAACATCCGAAGCAACCATAACCACAGTAATCCTGGATGGAGTAGTCCTGCATCATCCTAAACAACTGCCAAGTACACCTGCTGTTAAGAGCCACTGAAGAAGCAAGTTTGCCCCATGAGAGTGAGACTTTTCGCCCCCAAGCCAAGAGGGACTGAAAGAAAAATTAAGACGCTGCGTGGGACCCTCAAAGTCCAATAAGCAGAAAAAGCAACCCCAAAAGGGCATGCAGTCCGGAGATCTCAGAGCCACAGGGCTACTTGCTATAGCAGTCCAACCTACCTCATGGGGTTGTGGTTGAGGGACTGTACGCTGCCTTGAGTCTTGGGAGGAAGGGAGAAATATAAGATGATGATATTGGATTTATATCCCACCCTCCACTCAAAAGTCTCAGAGCGGCTCACAATCTCCTTTATCTTCCTCCCCCACAACAGACACTCTGTGAGGTGGGTGGGGCTGGAGAGGGCTCTCACAGCAGCTGCCCTTTCAAGGACAGAGTCTCAGAGCAGCCTACAATCTCCTTTCCCTTCCTCCCCCACAACAGACACCCTGTGAGGTGGGTGGGGCTGGAGAGGGCTCTCACAGCAGCTGCCCTTTCAAGGATAGAGTCTCAGAACGGCCTACAATCTCCTTTACCTTCCTCCCCCAAAACAGACACCCTGTGAGGTGGGTGGGGCTGGAGAGGGCTCTCCCAGCAGCTGCCCTTTCAAGGATAGAGTCTCAGAGCAGCCTACCATCTCCTTTCCCTTCCTCCCCCACAACAGACACCCTGTGAGGTGGGTGGGGCTGGAGAGGGCTCTCACAGCAGCTGCCCTTTCAGGGACAGTCTCAGAGCGGCCTACAATCTCCTTTCCCTTCCTCCCCCGCCACAGAGACCCTGTGAGGTGGGAGGGGCTGGAGAGGGCTCTCACAGCAGCTGCCCTTTCAAGGACAGAGTCTCAGAGCGGCCTACAATCTCCTTTACCTTCCTCCCCCACAACAGACACCCTGTGACGTGGGTGGGGCTGAGAGGGCTCTCACAGCAGCTGCCCTTTCAAGGACAACCTCGGCCAGACCAATGACTAACGCAAGGCCATTCCAGCAGGTTCAAGTTGAGAAGTGGGGAATCAAACCCGGTTCTCCCAGGTAAGAGTCTGCACACTTAACCACTATACCAAACTGGCTTTCAGTTTGGGGAACGTAGAAAATCTTGAAGACAGGCGAGCATCCTGCTTGATCAGACTAGTGATGTGTCTAGCTCAAAATCTTGTCTCACACGGTGCTCAACCAGTTGCCCAGGGAGTGCCAAGAAACAGGTTAAAGAGGCCAAAGGGCCTTCTCTTGAAATTGGTACCTAGCACTGGTATTTAGAGGTCTGCTGCCTCCAGGTGTGGAGTCTCCATGGCTATTTATTTATTTTATTTATTTTATTTTGTAAGATTTATACCTTACCTTTCTGCCCTCATGAGGGCCACCAAAGTGGCCAACAAATTAAAATACATAATAGCATTACATTTTAAAACCACTGAAGCCAACATAAACACATAATTGCAACAATTAAAGCCAGAATCAAAATACATACAAGAAGAAAAACAACAATTAAAACACTGGCCAGGGAGAGCGAATTACTGATGGAATGTCAAATGAAAACCAAATAAAAGTCTTCACCCGTTGTTGAAAGATGGGGACAGACAGGTCTCTTTGGGGAAAGAGTTCCAGTGCTTTGGTGCCATGACTGAGAAGGCTCTCCTCCAGGTGGCCACCCACCTGATCTCACAAGGCAGAGCACCCGAAGCAGGCCTCCAAAGATAATCATGGTAGTCAGGTAAGTGCAAAAGGAAGTAGGCAGACTTTCAGGCATGTTGCTCCCAAACCATATATAGCTTTACAAGTCAGCACCATTAATTGCATCCAGAAATAGACTGGGTGCCAGTGTAGATGGCTGAAGACTGTAGGAATATGGTCCCTATGACCCACTCCTCTCCAGTCAACATCCTAGCTGTGGCATTCTGTACTAACTCAAGTTTCTGAACACCTCTCAAGGGCAGCCCTATGTAGAGCACATTGCAATAATCTAATCTAGATGTAACCAGGGAATGCACCACAGTAGTCAGATCTTTTCTGCCCAGGAAAGGCCTCAGCTAGCTAACCTGTTGAAGCTGGTAAAAGGCACTCTGGGCCACAGCTACCACCTGCTTACTCAGCAGTCGGCTTGGGCCCAAGAGCACCCCCAGGCCATGGACCAGTTCCTTAAAGAGGAGTGCAAACCCATCCAGAATGGGTAAACCCTTAAATGTCTGGTCAGACCTTCCACGCACTAGCAGCATGGCCATCTCAGCAGGATTAAGCTTCAGTTTATTAGCCCGCATCCACTCCAAAGCTGCCTAAAGGTACTGGGATTTCCACAGCTTTCCTGGGATCGGCCGGAAGTATGAGATAGAGCTGAGTGTTATCCAGGTATTGCTGGCAACTCAGTCCTAATCTCCAGATGACCTCATCCTGCAGTTTCATTAGATGTACAAGATCAGAGGAGACAAGATGAAATCTTGTGAAATCCCATGGGCCAAAGGCCAAGGGCTGAACAACATTTCCCAAGTACCACCTTCTGACATCTACCCTCCAGGAAGGACAAGAACCACCGCAAAATAGTGCCTCCCAATCCTAGCCAGGAAAGATGGTCAGAAGGATACCATTATCAGTGGCACTGAAGCCACTGACAGGTCCAGGAGAATCAAGTGAGTCACATGCCTTCTCCTCCCAATACATCATGAAAGCCTGAAGTTGTCCAGCCACCACACATTCATTCACCTAATGGACTTCTCCTGTTGAATGCCTTTTCAGAGGTTGCTGTGCACATGGCCATCACTTTATACCCTGCCAGTGAATTCCACCTTTTAGTTACTGAGTAAAGAATTTCTCCCTTTTGTCCATCAGCTGCTAAAGCGCCGCCTCGCTGACATAGGGGTTGGGGGGTTGGCCTTGCAATGGCTTTCCTCCTTCCTCTCCGGTCGGGGACAAAGGGTGGCTATTGGGGGTGAGCGATCCCAGAGGCACACACTTGATTGTGGAGTGCCTCAGGGAGCAGTTCTCTCCCCAATGCTGTTTAACATTTATATGCGCCCCCTTGCCCAGATTGTCCGGAGGTTTGGGCTGGGCTGCCATCAATATGTAGATGACACCCAGCTCTATCTACTAATGGACGGCCAGCCCGGCTCCGCCCCGGGGAACCTAGATCGGGCCTTGCAGGCTGTAGTGACATGGCTCAGATTGAGTGGGCTGAAGCTGAATCCAGCGAAGACAGAGGTCCTTTGTGTGAGTCGCGGCACCCTAGGAGGGGAAATAGCTCTCCCAACCTTCAAAGGCGCACCATTGAAATCAGCGCGCCAGGTAAAGAGTTTGGGTGTTTTACTGGAGCCTTCATTATCAATGGAGGCCCAGATAGCAGCCACTGCCAAGTCAGCATTCTTCCACCTGAAGCGGACAAGGCAGTTGGCCCCCTTCCTGGAGCGTCGCGACCTCGCAACAGTGATCCATGCAACGGTCACCTCAAGATTGGACTACTGTAATGCCCTCTACTTGGGGCCACCTCTGTGCCGGACCCGGAAGCTGCAGCTGGTGCAGAACGCGTCAGCCAGGCTACTATTGGGGCTCTCGAAATGGGAGCACATACGGCCGGGGCTGCGCGGACTGCACTGGCTGCCAATTACCTACCGAGTCCAGTACAAAGTGTTGGTCATTACCTTTAAAGCCCTATATGGCCAAGGACCAGCCTACCTAAGGGACCGTCTCTCCCCATATGAACCCCAGAGGGCACTGAGATCAATGGGAAAAAATAAAATGACCATCCCTGGGCCGAGAGAGGTCAAACTCCAAAACACTAGAACATGGGCCTTTTCAGCCGCGGCTCCTGCACTGCGGAACCAGCTTCCGGAGGAAGTGCGGGCCCTGCGGAGCCTCGACCAGTTCCGCA
This sequence comes from Heteronotia binoei, assembly GCF_032191835.1. Taxonomy (NCBI): domain Eukaryota; kingdom Metazoa; phylum Chordata; class Lepidosauria; order Squamata; family Gekkonidae; genus Heteronotia; species Heteronotia binoei. Next base: position 23,313,669 of record NC_083242.1, read on the forward strand.
GGGCCTGCAAGACCGTCCTTTTCAGACAAGCTTACACTGATATCGACTGCTGAGTTGCTAGGGATAAAGGAACCGCCATCTATAATACTATTATGGAACTATTTAAACTGGCAGAACCAGCGCCAGAATATTTCTATTGCTGCCAGACACATTTAACTTAATTGAATTAAAATACATAATTTAAGTTAACGGGTTTTTATGTTTAATTTTTAATTGTTAAATTTAAAGTTTACCTATTTATGTAAATGTATGAAATGTTAGCCGCCCTGAGCCGCCTAGGCGGGGAGGGCGGGATACAAATAAAATCTATTATTATTATTATTATTATTATTATTATTATTATTATTATTATTATTATTATTATTATTATTATCATCCTACATCTATTGCTCATCAACATGACTGGGCTTCCCTTCACTAGTTCTGTTATTGTGGGACTGGGAAATAGTTCTCTGTGTCCACTTGCACCACCTCATAATCATTTTATCATCCTGTATCTTCTTCTCCCCAACTTATTCCTCCCTTCTAAACTGACCGGCTCTTCACTGTAGGAAACTCCTTAAATCATCTTGGCTGACCCTCTCTTGCACCATCTCTGGCTCTGCACTCTTTTGTCCCAAATGGCAAGATCCTCCAATAAGTTCTGATCCACCCTCCATGGAATGGTTCTTCCAGAAAGTTCTGCCTCTCCTCCCAGTAGAAGGCAGATTACCTTTGAATTCTTGCCGACATGTTCCCCCTTCCGCATTCCCCAACTGGCCAAGGAAGATATTTTGAAACCATCAAAGCTGCCCCATCCAGTCTTGCCCAGTGAAAAGAAGGGCTACCCTGTGGGGACAGCGCAGCAGCTAAGGATCATCTGAGCAGTGCACATCATTCGGTCTATGGCAAGAAACAAAAAAGGAGCTTACATGGTATCCTCAAGGTTGCAGGAGGGCAATGTCCTGCTTACTTCCGCTCTGCTCCCAGACGTCCTGGCCTCTCCATGGAATGCTGTGGAAACAGAACAACTGCTTAGAAAACCTGGAAAGAGGAAGAGTGAGGGCTGCACATGTACAAAGCTCCAGCAGCTGTGGCGCAACAAGTTCAAGAAAAAAATGCCTGCCCTCATCAGAGAAGAGAGCTGCTACGGGGGTCCTTGTCAATCAGGAGTCAGACCACCAGTGACGTAACCAGAGGTATTAGCTCCTGCCAGTGATCTTGGGCCTCATCGCTACTTGGCAGGTCAGACTATGCATACAGAATTCATAACTGTGGTGGAATACTACCAACAAAAGAAATATTTTGAGTGTATGTGTCTGTAGAGCATAGACAGGAGAACACATGGACAGAAAGAAGCCAGCAGGGCTCCATGCAAAGCATAACATGAGGTGGGGTTATGGCTAAATGGCAGGTTGGTGCTGTTGCATGTTTTTTTGCTCAGGTTCAGCCCCTGGCATCTCCAGTTAAGGCAGAGGAGAAAGGCCCCCCAAAAGCAGTTGCCTGGCAGAGAGGGGCCAGAGCTGACCGTGACAGACCAATGGGCTGACTCAGTTCATGTGACGTTCACTAGTTTTTAGCAGCCCCCACCTAATTTATGGTTGGGTGGAGGGCAACTCAGCAAGGACTGAGAAGAGGAAGGAAGAAAAAGTATCATACATTGTACAGCAGCACCTTTAAGACCAACAAAGTTTTATTCAAGGTATAAGCTTTCGTGTGCACATGCAGAAGTATGTGTGCAGATGAAAGCTTATACCCAGAATTTTGTGGGTCTTAAAGGTGCCCCTGGATTCAAACTTTGTTCTGCCGCTTCAGACCAACATAGCTACCCATCTGAACCTAACACTGCACAAAGCGGCTGCACAGATTCATTGCCTTAAACCTATCAAATAAGAGTGCAGATCACTGTGGAAAAGAATCATGGGCCCCTCTACACAGCAGCCTTCTGTTGACTTTTGTCCTATTAAACATCATGAACTCCCCACATCCCTACAAATCCTGAGGACACAAATAAAACTTAAAGTAAAACATGCTTAAAACATTAGCACACTTGCAATACTTTGTTTAACAGCCTTGATAACTGACATCTCTTGCTCTGAATTATTGTATCAAAAACTGGAGACAATGCCTGTGCTGAAGCAATCTCGAATATGCTGTCCAGGTGTTGTTCAGGTGTGCATCTTTAAGTTGCAAATATACTCTTGATTAACATTCATTACAGATATCTCATGGTCAATGCTTTAAGCCTAAAACCCAGAGGAAAACATGAAATGGCTGGACATTGTGAGCTTACATAAGTTGCTTCATGTGCTGGTCAAGAACATGTGAAGGCACCATGACAGAGACTGAGGGCTATGTGTTTGTCTACAAAACTATAATCTTCCCCAGAAAAATAAGTACAACTGCAATGTGACAGTGCAAGAATAAAGAGACAGCCATGTAGAGTGATCAGTATCAGCCTACTATTTGGAAAGTCTAAGTTCAAAATATCCAATCAATCAAAGGAAATCAAAGCAAAATGTGAAAGAAAAATCAAAGGAAATATGCTGGGTGACAACTTGGCCTGCAAACACTCTCAGCCTAATTCTGGTGGCTGTTATTCCTTTTCTGCATTATGAAGGCATGAAGCCAGTTTGGTGTAGTGGTTAAGTGCGTGGACTCTTATCTGGGAGAACAGGGTTTGATTCCCCACTCCTTCACTTGTAGCTGCTGGAATGGACTTGGGTCAGTCATAGCTCTCATAGGAACTGTCCTTGAAAGCGTAGCTTCTGTGAAAGCTCTCTCAGTCCCACCCACCTCACAGGGTGTCTGTTGCGGGGGAAGATGATAAAGGAGATTGTAAGCCACTCTGAGTCTCTGATTCAGAGAGAAGGGCGGGGTATAAATCTGCAATTCTTCTTCTTCTGAATACAGTGAAAAGGGGGAGGCAAATCCAGTTGCACCCAGGAGAGCCCTGGCATAACAAGCCAACAAAACTCTCTCTCTCTCTCTCTCTCTCTGTAGCAAGGCAAAAAACTCATACCTTGAATAAAATGTTGGTCTCCAAAAGTGCTTTCTTTGTATCTTTTATATGATTGATGGAGGGAACTGGGCAAAGGAAACTCAACCTCTTTCTCTCCCGCTCTCCCCAGGGTATGAGGAGGGTTGAGAAGCCTCAGCCAACAGAAGGAAGAGGGGCTTGGCTCAGTAGCTCTGCAGTATGACTGAAAGCCTGGTAACCCAGGCTATCTTGATCACACAGCAGAGCTACAGAGTCAAGCTCCTCCATTGCTGAGATTCCTCCTCCCTTTGGGAAGAGGGAAAGAGCAAAAGGCTGTTTTGATCAGCTGCCTCATCACAGGGGGGAATTTTAAAAATGGAGACCAAAGGAAGCATGCAAGGGAGAAGGAAGCAGGTGATGACTAGTTGCTGGCAAGCCTAATTGGAGCCCTCTGGGAGCTGGATTAGGCCTGCAGGACAGATGTTTGACAACCCTGCGGTAGAGGATAGAGACGTGCTCGTAGCAGACATGTGCCATGGGCAAAAGGTCATGACCTGCCCAAGAAAGGAAGCAGTTGGGTCCCCAACTCACATAACAAAAGAAGCTGGGTGCATACAATCCAGGCCAAATTCTTATATTAATGCCCTTCAAAAAACACCAAGCAAAAGTCATGTTACCATGGACAGTCTCCATGGTAACCACCTCATGTTATTACTTTCACACACACCTTTTCTCAAATGAGCTCAGGGTTCCCCTCACCACCCTTTTATTCAAACCAATGCTGAAAGAGAAATGACTGGGCCAGCTGCATGGTCAGCAGAGCTTTGAATCCAGATCTCCTCAGCAGTTAGTGCTGGAGTAGGATGACACCATGCTAAGTCTCCTCATCTTGCTCCCATCTGCCAGCCAACACTTCCCATGAACTCCTGTTCTCAAGGCCTAACTCCACTGCTGGCCCCAAGGTGGTATTTTTCAGGGAAAGACCTTGATAATGCAGAACTGGTTTCATTTCACTTCACATGAGCAAAGTGACACTCAGAAGCTTCCAGGCATGGCCAGTGAGAGAGACTGCAGCCTCATCCTTAATTCAGGGATGTGGAAGGGATCCCAAGTTGAACCTCGTTTCTTTGCAGCTTCAGTCGAGTTAGTAAGGAAGAGCCAATGCAGATGCAAAACAAAGAATGTGATCTACTTCCCCCACCTCCATTGGCTTGAAAACGCACTGCATCGCATCAGGCGCCAGCCACTTGAACATCTGCAGCAACACCCAGCAATGAACTTCCCCTTCAATTTTGGATTCTATTGTGTTGCTAACTGTTCAGCCATTGGTAACCTTGATGGCATTTATCCATAAACAGCTGCAGACCAGGACAGGAGAAGAGAGAAGAAAGGGAGGGGATAGTCAGTGTTTCTAAAACTATTTTTAAAGCCTGACTAATTTTTGGAGAGGTGCAGCTAAATATAGCTCTAAAAGTCAGGCTATTGTTGGGTAGGTACATCTGCTGACTGTGGGGTGGGGGAGATTGAGAAGAAAGAGAAATGAGGCAGGCCCAGGCTGAGAAGATCCTGCTAGGGCTGAGCTGTCACGTGACTCCAATGACAACAGGCCATCGTCCCCTGGCCATCAGGACTGGTCAGCCTGGATATGTAGCCTGACACTGCACAGGCCATGCCCACAGCTCTGTTGACCTTTCCACACACGGGACTGATTGGCTCACCCAGAGCTGAACAGAGGCAGCTGGCATGCCAAGCATCTGACTACCTGTTTGCTGGCCAGGGGCCTTTATGGAACCACAATCACCATTGTGCCAGGTGGCAGCGCAACTTGCTAAGTTCACGATGGCGTCCTGCACAGGCACAAGCAGGGGAGAGGGCTGCTTGCACATTAACACTTTCAGTCAGCCCAGCAGTGCAGCAAAGCTATAAATGCAGACATCTCTGACAAGGCAGAACAGGCTTGTCGCTTTTGCAGCACAGTCATCTTTGAAAGCTGCATTTTATTTTGCAGTTGCTCTTTTTTAAAAAAGTAGAAAACCGTAGGGTCTTTCCTGATGTTCCCAGTTAAAAGACAAAAGGAACTGTTCAGTGACTCACTCACATTTATTTAAAAAACCAACAACAGTTAAGAAAGCACAATTCATTATCATTTTTTAAAGTTACATATCATCTAACAATTAATGTTCCTTAATTAGCATTAAGTATCCAAACCATGGTTCCCATAAATTGAATGCTTTCAATGTACTTGACTAATACTGGATGACCTGTTTTGGGGGGTTGACTTATTTGGAGGTGATATTGGCCAGCAAAATTCTGAACCCCCCATATAGAGGGATTCTGTGTGCCAGTGACAGAGATCAGTGGTGCCTGTACTATTACTTGGGTTCACACCAACTGCTAACTCTGGAGTCCACAACTCTCATGAGAGCTGCCTACATTTGAGGGGGGGGGGGGGAATGTCAACTTTCTTTCTCTCCCTCCCAGCCAAAGGAATGACGGAGGAGAGACAAAAAAGAATAGCACAATTTTTCTTGATCTTTTCCAACAAAACCTATACAAAACCTGCAGCAGCTACGAGGCAGCTTGGCTGGAGAAACTCATTTCCTTGAGAGACCAGATTTTGTCCAGTTGCCCTTTACACAAATGAGGAACTGCAAGCAGACTGAAGCACCTCTCTGGTGCAAATCAGCAGCACTATTGTTTTTCTTGAAAAACCAAAAAGCAGCAATCCAGACAGAAACCTTGGCAAGAGGCCTAGACAGAGCCACAAAGAGGGGGAAAGGATTCTTCATTAAAGGCTTCAGTTCAACAGACCACACCACCCATTGCCAGAAGAGGCAGGGGGCCACTCCTGAAGCTTGCCAGCAAAGAATTAGCATGGCCCCGACCAACACATGGCCAGGTTGCATGAGTTTTTGACACATGGTGCCTGCTCATCTGGATGGGGGAGGAGTTTCTGTCTCCTGTGATCTTTACAAACAGCCCATCAGAGCAAGTCTTGATCGAAAGAAGGATCTCAAATGCATGTATAGAAAAGGAACGTGTTTCAAAGGAAACATCCATCCTATTTGTGTCTCTTCGAGATGGAACAGAAGGCAGCTCAAACAAGCTCATTTTGGGTCCTACTAAAAAGCCAGGAACCAAGGCAGATCCAAGGAAAAGAAGTGGCATGCTTCAGAGTGTGCATGAGAGAAACCAGGAGGCTGGCAAAATGGAACAGAACAGTGCTACCTGCTTGGCAATGAAGTGAGCCATGTCCACCAACAGAAGGCAAAGCTGTCTCTTTTCAAGCCTAATTTCTCCTCATTCACAAAAAATGGGGGAGACCATAAAGAACTTTGATTTCCCCTTACACTTCAAGACCCTCTGGTTTTAAGACCTTTGTAAAAAATCAAGGCTTCTCAAAGGATCTTAAATGAGAAGTATCACCTCTGGGTTTTTTTTTTTTTAATTAAGATTTTAATTAAAAATTCAATATTTTACATATTACAAAAACAAGAAGAAGAAGAAGAAGATATTGGATTTATATCCCGCCCTCCACTCCGAAGAGTCTCAGAGCGGCTCACAATCTCCTTTACCTTCCTCCCCCACAACAGACACCCTGTGAGGTAGGTGAAGATATTGGATTTATATCCCGCCCTCCACTCCGAAGAGTCTCAGAGCGGCTCACAGTCTCCTTTACCTTCCTCCCCCACAACAGATACCCCCTGAGGTGGGTGGGGCTGGAGAGGGCTCTCACAGCAGCTGCCCTTTCAAGGACAACCTCTGCCAGGGCTATGGCTGACCCAAGGCCATTCCAGCAGGTGCAAGTGGAGGAGTGGGGAATCAAACCCGGTTCTCCCAGATAAGAGTCCACACACTTAACCACTACACCAAACTGGCTCCAAAAACAAGAAACTCAAAAAACATAAAATAACACAACAAATCAGATAGTCAAAAATAATACAGTGAACAGCAGAGAGCATGTCTCCCTGCTGCCCCCGGGATCACAGAATCATAGAGTTGGAAGGGACTTCCAGCGTCATCTAGTACAAACCCCCACACAATGCAGGAATTTCACAAATACCTCCTAGACACACATATATTCCCAGTGACCCCTGCATCATGTCCAGAAGATGGCAAAAACCTCCAGGATCCCTGGCCAAACCGGCCTGGAAAAAAATTTCTGACCCCAAAGTGGCAATCAACATTTCCTTGAGTGTAAGAAAAGGCCATGAGAACTAAGCACTGATGCGACCCTTTCTGCCCTCCTTCTCATGATCTGCCTAATTCATAGAATCAGCATTGCCATCTAGTTTCTGTTTAAAACCTCCAAGGAAGGAGAGCCCACCACCTCCGGAAAAAGCCTGTTTCACTGAGGAACCGCTCTGCCAGGAAGTTCTTCCTAATGTTGAGCCATAAACCCATTGGTTCTGGTCCAACAGAAAACAATTCTGCACCATCCTCTATATGACAGCCCTTCAAGTACCTCTCAGTCTTCCCCTCCAGGCTAAGCATACCCGGCTCCTTCAATCTTTCCTTGTAGGACTTGGTCTCTAGACCCCTCACCATCTTCGTTACAGATCCACCTAACAACAACAGGATCCAAACCACATTTTACTAACTTGTCAACAAGAATATGCAAAAACTTATCAAAAACCTTACTGAAATCAAGATAAACAATGTCTACAGCATTCCTCTGATCCAGTAAGGTTGTAACTTTCTCAGAGGACAGAGCTACCAGACTGGGTTGAAGTCTACTGTCTCCAAAGACAAACACCACACTTTTGAAAGACGCCCTTCTCAATGGGTCTGCACTCAAACATATACAGCCCCAAGGCTCCCTCCACCTGGCATTGGAGGGTCTCTGGCATGATAAGCTGGCCCCAAGTATGCTGCCACACAAGTCAGAAGTCACAACAACCTGAAAGAGCAATCAACAAACCCTATCTCCAACCCCCTGTCAGTCATGAGAGAATTCGCTGCCAGTCCAGGAGATGCCGGAGAGTTGCTGAACATTTATACTAGACATATCTAGAGCATGCAACAAGACCCTTCCACCTAGCTCCAGCCATGGCAATCCTATACACCATGATTAGGAAAGCCATCTTCCAGCCCCTGATCTCTACAATCCCAGTTCTGGGTGGTCTGGCAGCTCCAACGTTCACTCCAGCTGGCTCTCCTCAAAATCAGTACAGGGAGGAGACTCTGCCCTTGGACCAGGGAGACAGAGGTTTCACTCCTGTTCAAACCATGACATTCCCTGTGTGGTCTTGGGCAAGTCATTCTCTCTCTGCAGTGGTATACCTTTCCAGCCAGGGTTGTTATAAGAGGAAGAGAGAAGGAATCCCGCCTTTGTCTGCCACCCTCAGCTCTGTGGAGGAAAAGCAGGATACCAATGCAAAGAGTAGACAAAAGCTCAGAACCAAGACTCAAGCCACAATGTTAATTTCCATGCCTGTTATCCCATAGCTTCTATTAATACCTCCAACATTTATTTAGCATCAATCAAGTGGTAGGTTCTACATTGGAAGGGGATTAAGATTTCCATAAGCGACCCTGTCTAGACATCATGTTGGGGGGCGGGGGAGAGAATGGGATTAAAAACCAGAACTGCTCTTTTCTTGTATGGCATCTGAACAGAAGACACCGGCTTGGCTACATTTTTGTAAAAGAGCATGCCAAGCAGGGTGTGGGTGGAGAAAAAGAGGAAAGAAACCATATCAAGTGGCTCCAATTTTTTGATTCAAAAAGGAAACCCAATTTATTTCTAAGGATGTGCAATACCCTCGCCAGGCTGTTAATTACAGAACATACTTAGCTACCAAAAACAGACTGAGGACCAAATAGGAAAGAAGCATCTTAAAAGAAATAGAGAAATTATTTATATATATACACATGTATTTGCACACAAGCCTCCACATTAGGTTTCTCCAAGCCAACCTGTGTATCCTTCTACTCCCAACCAAAAACCCTCACCACACATACACACAAGAGTGTCGTGTATACATGGGAAAGCCTAGATAAGGCTTTCAAACTGGGCTAAGTAATCTTCTACCCTCCAAAAAGACGAAAGATCCTGGCAACAGAGGTAGCCTGGCACAAAGAATAAGATACTTAAACGATACTGTTCCAAATTTCTTTGCCTGAGCAAGGAGGTGCAAATAAGTGTGTGTTTTAGAGCGCTGACTGTCAAGATCGACTGATTCTGACTAAAGACTGGAGGGGATCTTGGCCTGTTGTATCAGTCCTGGTTAAAATCATAATGGACCCACTGCTGCTAATGCTTTACCCAGTTATTCCCTTCCCCCCTTTTCTCATTTTGATTTGCAACTGGTGTGAAAGAAATAGTCTCTTCTCAGGGCCTGACCTGGGAGGAAGCCTTGCATGATAATGCAAGGACAAATGGCTAGATAACCGCCTGAGAAAGTATCTAGTAGTTATGTGTGAATGTCTCCTCTTGGAACCCCCCCTGTAGGAATGTTTTTGAAGTGTACCTTAAAACCCATGTATCAATGTATTGGTTTCATACTTAGCAAACTATAGGCTTGCACCAGAGTACCGGTTATCAATAAATGTAGTCTTAGTAACAACTTTGACTCGTTCTTGAATCCGTTGACTTGACATTTTGCTAAGAATCAGAGAGTCCACTATCTCTTCTCTCTCTATCTCTTCACAATCCCAGACAAAGTAATTAGCGACCGCGGTCCACAATTTGTTGCCAACTTCTGGTAAGAGTTTTGCAAGCTAATGGACATGGAGCAGGGGTTGAGTTCCACCTACCACCCTCAGACGGATGGACAGACGGAACGCTTGAACGGGTTATTAGAGCAGTATTTGAGGTGCTATATTAACCATCAACAATCCAATTGGGTAGATCTACTTCCCTTCGCTGAATACTGCTATAATAACAGCGTGCACAGCTCCACCAAAGCCTCACCATTCCAAACGGTGAGTGGGTATGAGGGAAAACCCCTCCCCTTGCTCCCAGGGGGGACACCCAGAAGGAGCCAAGTCCGTTCAGTCAGTGGTGGGGCACGCTGACTAAAAGCTGGAAGGAGATACAAGAGAACCTGGAAGCAGCCAAAGAGGCTTATAAAAAACAATATGACAAAAGCCATGTCCCCACTTGGGACTTCAAAGTAGGGGATTCGGTATTCGTGTTAACCAAGAACCTCCCACTAACCCAACCATCCAAGAAATTGGCATACAAGTATCTGGGTCCTTTTAAGATCAAAAGGGTGATAAATAAGGTTACAGTAGAGCTGGAGTTACCAAAGATGTTTAGTAAAGTGCACCCTGTCTTTCATTGCAGTCTTCTTTGGAAGGACCCTGGGTGTTCCCCTTGGCATCCTCGACCTGAAGCACCTCAACCTATCCAGATTGGGAGCCGGAGTCACCATGAGATCCAGGAAATCCTGGACTCAAAAATTAAACATGGGAAGCTGTATTACCTAATTAAATGGAAGCATTTCCCTCCTAGTGAAAATGAGTGGGTGGCAGAAAAGGATGTGTCAGCCCCTGATCTGATTAAGAGGTTTCTAAATAAGCACCCTCAGAGATCGAGAGGGCCAGCTTAAGGGGGGCAGTATGTCAAGATCGACTGATTCTGACAAAAGACTGGAGGGGATCTTGGCCTGTTGTATCAGGCCTGGTTAAAATCATAATGGACCCACTGCTGCTAATGCTTTACCCATAGTTATTCCCTTCCCCCCTTTTCTCATTTTGATTTGCAACTGGTGTGAAAGAAATAGTCGGCGCCTTCTCAGGGCCTGACCTGGGAGGAAGCCTTGCATGATAATGCAAGGACAAATGGCTAGATAACCGCCTGAAAAAGTATCTAGTAGTTATGTGTGAATGTCTCCTCTTGGAACCCCCCCTGTAGGAATGTTTTTGAAGTGTACCTTAAAACCCATGTATCAATGTATTGGTTTCATTCTTAGCAAGCTATAGGCTTGCGCCAGAGTACCTGTTATCAATAAATGTAGTCTTAGTAACAACTTTGACTCGTTCTTGAATCCGTCGACTTGACACTGACCTGGATAGCCCAGGTAAGCCCGATCTCATTGGACCTCAGAAGCTGAGCAGGGTCAACTCTGGCAAGTACCTGCATGGGAGACCTTCTTGGAATACCAGAGGCCAGGAGGAGGGAGCAGGATTTATTCAGCCACCTCTTATATTCATTTGTTAATAAATCACACAACTTCTGGCATCTAATTGCAAAAAGAATTAATCAGGTTGGGGGTTATTGTACTCCAGAGGATCCAGTGTTCCTTGTGTGAAAATAATACTTAAAACACAGTTGCCCATGGTTGCTGTTTATTTTTCAATTTATGAATTGGCTTGAAAATGGCATCCTGAGGACCCTTCTTCCATGCCAAAGTAGTTAACTAAGATTTGAGATGCACATTTTGCAGTTTACAAGTCTCCTCAAAGAGGAGTTTAGAAAAGTGTAGAAGAAAAGCGTGCCATCAACTGACTCATGACAACTCCATCCACAGTGTCTTCAAGGCAAGACAGGGACAGAGTTGGCTGACCACTGCTTTCCTCCACGTAGCTTTCCTTGGTGTTCTCCCATCCAAGAACTGATGGCAGCCAACCCTGCTGAGCTCCCAAGCTCTTAGGAGCTTGGGCTAAACTGGGCTATTCAGACTGTTAGATAAGTACAAGTCAGAAGCATTTACCTGAATTTGTAGATTTCATAAATAAAACCAGACTGGGGGTTGCCAGGCCATCCAAACTTTGTTTTTTGGTTTCCGGACACTCAACATTTTATTTCATTCTTGCCTTCAGATTACATATCTTTTGATTTTCCTACCTATAAAATGTAGGTTTGTTATCCAATTCATCTATACGGTAGTTGACAAAGGAAGCAATTTCCCCACACTATTATGATGATTTATTTGTATCTTTTGCCAGGTGAGCTTATGTCTTTTGCTTGTTTGTAAACTATATGGGGGAGCAGAAATAAGCATGCACCCTTATGCAACACACATAGAAGAGTTGGTTTTATACCCCACTTTTCACTACACAAAGGAGTCTCAAACAGTTTACATTCACCTTCCCTTCTTTTTTCCCCACAACAGACACCCTGTGAGGTAGATGGGGTCAAGAGAGACCTGAGAGAACTGTGGATGACCCAAGGTCACCCAACTTGCCGCATGCAGAGGAGTGGGGAATCAAACTCGGTTCCCCCAGATTAGAGTCTGCCACTCTTAGCCACTGCACCATGCTGGCTCCCATACATGGGCATCAGTCATTTGTGGCATGTCCACAGCTTGAAAGGGGCTGGTTATCTTTAACAGCGACTTTGCAGGTCCTTCCCTTCAGAGATCAGGCTGGTGGAAAATGGACAGAAGGGCCTACGATTTATAAAAGGATACCATTCCCAGACAACTTCCTACACTTTTTAGGCATCCAATTAAACTTAAAACCAAAGACAAGAAATCAGTCTTTCAAATCTCTGGGATGTTATTTTAAATCCAACTGTAGGATTATCTTCTGCTCTTTTTCATCTCACCTGCATTTACATTTGATAAGTGTTTATTTCTGTCTTCTACTGTGGCCTTTTGGGGAGTTTCCTATTTTTAAATGAAGCTGACTGGATCATGACAGATAGCATGCGCTACTTCCCCAACCCAATTCAGAAGGCTAAGTTGCCACTCTGGACTCTTTGAAGGAATGGAAATCCAAAAGCAAAGCAAAACAAAAAATGTCAGCATTTGTTTAAGCAAAGTCACGTGATTGAACAGGTGCAAAGAGTTCTTTCAAAAAAGTTAATAAACCAAATAAATAAGACAGGGGTTGAAGTTGGGAAGAGAGGAGGTCAGAGGGAGAAGAAAAAGCAAGGGCAGGGGAGGAGTTAAGGTGACTCCACAGAAATAGCTGACTTCAGAAGGTAGATGCAGGTGGGTAGCTGTGCAACAAAATGAAGTTTGAGTCCAGTGGCACCTTTAAGACCAAAAACATTTAATTCTGGGTTTAAGCTTTTATGTGCATGCACCCAGTGTCTGAAGTCCATATAATAAAGGAAACCCACCCTTTGGCCATAGCAGCATTGTTCCATATCAGGGGTGGCCAAACTTGCTTAATGTAAGAGCCACATAGAATAAATGTCAGATTTTTGAGAACCAAAAGACATGAAAGTCAGATGTCTGAAAGTCACAAGGAAGGAAGGCAAATAGATGGGGGGAGGAAGGAGGGGGAGGTGGAAAGAAAGCAACTTTAACTTTAAATGCATTCTCCAAGCCACCAGCTGTCTTGACTTGCAGAAGTGATTTAAAGAGACAAATGCCTTCTCCAAACCAGTTGATGGGGTGGTGGGGGCTTCGAGAGCTACACAATATATGTAAAAGAGCCACACATGGCTCCCAAGCCACAGTTTGGCTATCCCTGTTCTACACCCTTCTACAGTGGAAGCATTCTAAACGTTGCAGGAAATGTTAGGAAGGAAAACCAGTTCAGTAGTCAAGTAGAAGGACAAAGATGGTGCACTACTTTAAGGCTTTTTCACTGTGGGTAACTGAGCCAGCACAGCCTAAGTTAAAAGAACAAGAAACAGAAGGAGCTTGAAAATCAGGGAGTAAGCCTACTGAAACAAAGGCCCAGGGAAGAAGAAAGAGGGGAACAGAAACAAGGAACCACAAAAGCATCCATCAAAGCACAGATTGGCACAACACAGCTTATTCTGTACAAGCTGCTCTCAAGACACTGGAACTACTGGACGTTTCTGAGCTCCCGCAACACAAAGATCTGAACTTGCCTCCCTACAGAAGAGCTTCCTTATGACACTCCAAAACAAGCAGCATTAAGAGCAAGCTAGGAAGTCAAAGGGGTGGAGTAGAGGAACAGTCACTTTCATAACCTGTTAGATGAGTCTCCAAAAGATGTCCAGTGAAAAATGTGGGTCTGCCACCAAATTTAGAGAAATTCTTGTTCACAGAAACATGAACAGAAACCTTCAAACAGGGCCTGAGAAATCAGAGTAGAGAACTCCAACTCACTGAGAGGCCTCAAGCAAAAGCAGACCACCTAGTCCAGCCGTCTGCCTTTCACCACAGTAGCCAACCCGATGCTACTGGAAAGCCAACAAGCAGAAGGCAGAAACTGTAGACATCCCCCACATGGTTGTGCCCAGCAACTGGCTTTCAGAGGTACACTGCCTCTGAACACGGAGGTCTATTTAGCCATCACGGAGGATATTTACTGATGGATCTGTCCTCTGTGAATTTGTCCTAGCGTTTATTATTCACCTCCAGCTGAAGAATTGCAGAAGAGGAGATTGAATTTATACCCTGCCCTTCACTCAGAGTGGCTTACAATCTCCTTTCCCTTCCCCGCCCCACAACAGACACCCTGTGAGGTAGGTGGAGCTGAGAGAGCTCCAGAAGAACTGCTCTTGAGAGAACAGCTCTGAGAGAACTGTGGCTGACCCAAGGTCATCCAGCAGCTGCATGTGAAGGAGTGGGGAATCAAACCCGGTTCTTCCAGATAAGAGTCCGCGCACTTAACCACTACAACAAACTTGTTCTTGTTTGCGCCTATGTTTGTGAGTTTGTACCACTTCTGCTGTGTCGTCGTTACTTTTTTTAAAAAGCTTTTTTGACTATGGATTTACCTGTGTATTTTTATTTTACATCAAATGGCACTGAAAACTAATATAGCTTTTTTTTTTTTGCACTTCCAATGACTTCAAGAGCAGCGTGCACGGCTCTCCCCAATTATCCTTCCCCCCGCCCTGAAAGGTTTGGCCAAGACGGCACGATGTCGTTACCAGGCAAGCTTCATGGTCATATGAGGATCTGAGCCTGGGTCACCCACATTCTAGTCCAGGGATTGCCAAACTGTGGCTCAAGAGCCTCATGCAGCTCTTTCACGCACACCGTGTGGCTCCTGGAGGTCAAGAGGAACTTAATGCAGGCTTTCTCTCAAATCAGCATGCTTAGCATTGGGACCTCAGTCAGCCTCTGAGTGCTGACCCACAGAGAGGCAACTATTTCCACCATGAGTGAAGTGCAAGCTCTTCTCCACCACCACAGAGGTTGCCCAGAGACCTAGAGTGGGGAAAGAGAGTGCAAGAGTCAAGGGAACTAGTGGAAGGAGGAACAGAATTAAAGAGGTTGATGCAGAGTTCCCCCTTAGTTTCATAGTTTGTGCTGTATTTACTAACCTTGATGTCAAGGCAATGAGAGATGCGTAATGATGGCCAGTGATTTATATGGTACTTGTGTGTTTCCTTCTCCCACTGGTATAAAAAAATAATTCCCTAACCTTTCCCTACGCCAGTCTTATGGAGACTTTTTTTTTTTTTTAAGTCTCCTTCTAGCATGGTCGTGTTATAAAGTGCATATGTATGTATTTTATCTTTCTGTGCAAAGAAAGTATTAAGAGTTTTAATAAAGACGTACGTAATATTTGTTCATACCTTGCAGCTCTCAAACATCTGATGTTTATTCTATGTGGCTCTTAAGTTAAGCAAGTTTGGTCACCCCTGTTCTAGTCCTACCCCCTAACCACTACCGCACACTGGCTGATCAGGGAACGGAAGAAAGCTTCAAAACATACAAAATATAATGGAGCTGTAGCTAGCTGGCATTGTCACTGCAAGACATGAAGGAACCTAGGTAAAAATGGGGGGGGGGGGAGTAAATACAACATGCATGGCCATTTGAAAGACAAACTCTTTCTGGGCCCAAATTCTCTACAGCCTCTCCAAAGTAAGCAGTTCAAGGGCTCCTCAGTGGGGACAACCAAGCTTAAAAGCCCCCGCCTAGGGGGTTTATGTGGGGGTCAATGGCTTTCAAAACAGGCTGGAGGAATGGGAAGAGAGGAATAAGTCCAAGAGACACAAACACCCCTCTTTGCACTCTTTGACATCAGCAAGTCAAACATTTCTTTTGAAATGTAGATTTGTAGTAGCAATTACTGAGGTAGACTCTGGCATCAGCTACAGGATCCTTTCCCTGTTGTCACAAGATTCAAGAGTTAAATAATTCCGTTTCATGTACTGAAGGTCCTTTTCAGACTGAGCACACCTCCATCTTGTGAAGTTGCCTATCTCTCTTGGGATTCCAGGGAGTCAAGGCAAGCCCACCATCAGCATACTGGAAATCCAGATCCCCCGTGCTCAGAATAAAATCAGACCTGTCTCTAAAGCTTTGCATTAAGTGGATTTACAAAGTCAGCATTCAGTTTCTCACTGAATGCCAGAACAAAGGGCTGTAAAAAGCAGAGAACTGGTGTTCAGATGGGAACTGAAACAAGAAAAGGAAGAGATAGCACTGAATGCCCACAACAGGACACCAAGGCCCTCTCAACTGCTGGACCTCAGCTTTATGTCAATATAACAAAGACTGCAGTATACAGAATGTACAAAGAAAACTTACTGTAATGGCGCTCAATAATTCAATCCATATATTAAAGAATTCAGGGAAAAAACCCCACGGGGTAATATATGCAAAAAAGACATAGCTACTCAAAATCCAACTCTAGGCAATGCATACAAATATAACGCCTTTACTACAAGCTGCATTAATCCACAAGTCAAAGTGCATACAATGAAAATTCACAATAAAGTATAGTCTTCATAATTTGCATATGTCACAAGAATCAAGACAAGGATTCCGAAGGGTCAGTTCATACGAGAAATCCTGGGTACAAGAGTCATTCTGATAACCTTCATCAGTGAACTGTGAAAAAATATATAACTATAAAGAATATGCCACACCACAGATCTTATACATTTCAAAAAGGAATAGTTTCTCTTACCCTACCGGATATACAAGATAGGAAATGACAATCAAAACTATGCAGCGTTTTGTGTTGCCAATCTTACAATCAAAAGTACAGTTTACAAGGATGACATGCATTTGCAAGATCTTAGCCATTTATACAAGAAAAATATTCCTACTTTGTGTAGATTTACCACAGGAAAAAGCAATTTATTTTCTCTTGGGCATCATCACAACTTCAAAGTTTCACTAAAACACTGTTTCCAGCATGGTAGAGCCTCAGAAGCAGGTAGGGCTATCCAGGTGGATTTAATAGGTAGCAGCTTATAACTCTTAAAGTGACCATTCACTTATATTACTAATTCAAAAGGAATAAGTCCAAGACACACAAACACCCCTCTGCACTCTTTTGCATCAGCAATTCAAACATTTCTTTCGAAATGTAGATTTTACAGTAAAAAGATGTTTTTACTTAAAGACAGAAATATTCTGCTAATTGCCATCACAGTTTCAAAGTTTGATTGAAACACTAGTTCCAGCAGAGTACTGTGGTAGGGCTAGCCAGGTGGAATTAGTAGGCAATAGCCTGTGAGTCTTAAAGTGACCATTCACTTGTATTATTGATTCCACGGGTATATTTAAAATGTTTTTATTTACTAATTTAGTCCTGTTTGTGCTTGAATTTTAAGTGGGCATTCACTTGTATTATCAATTCTTAAAGTAACCATTTACTAAGATTGCTAATTCAACGGGGCACAAAATTTTACAATAGAAATATTTTAGCCATCACAGTTTCAAAGCCTGATTGAAGCACTCAGCTTCAGGCTGCAGCCCCCTCTAGCTTTCAAGCTTCCTGTTCTGTCCATTCAGGTTTTTATCCTAGCTTCTAGATCTTGAGTGTTGCATTATTCACATTATACAAACCTGTATCAACTACGCTAGTCACGAGAAAGCCATGTTCTGAACTGGCACAGCACAGCACTCAAAGAAATCCCAAAAGGGCCACTACTTTCCAGCCAGCAGGCAAAATGACACCATACCACATTTACAGGTCTGGTCTGTGTAGCAACCCTGGACTTCCTGCTCTCTCATACCAGCACTAAACAGGACCAACCCAGCCTAATTTCCAAGATCTGACAAGATTGGGCTATCCAGGTCAGGACAAATGCATTACCATTCTGGCTTCACCTCCTCCCAAACACACACACTGGAGGAGCCAGGTAATTTTTATTTATTTAAATACATTTTCCTTCCATCCTTCTCCTGGTCTCCATTTCAACCTTTCAAAAGGTTGTTTAGGATGAGAGAGAATGACCAGCCCACAGTCACCCAGAAAGCTTCATGGCAGAGTAGGGAGTTGAACCTGAGTCTCTTCCCAATCCTAGCCCAACATCATCTCTGCAATGAGCAGAACTGAATTATTCCATCACATGGGATGCACAGAAGCAGAACTCCCTGCTCTCCAAAGAGGCTGCTTGCTGCACTTCTGCAAGAATCACTTCTCTGGTCTCCTTCCCTCAAAACAGTGAGTATGTTTCACACCAATCAAAGCTGGTACCACTCAGTACTCTAGAAGTAGGTGTTTTTGCATTCCCCGCAACACACCTCAAGTTTTAAATCAGACAGATGTATACCTCTAGTCATGAACATTCAGGAAACACTGTCAAAGTCACAGAAATTCCAGCAGAGATATCCTGCCAAAGAACAACTTTTGTTCCCACTATGGTTGGAAAAGGCATTTGGAATTGTTCCAGCCTTCTACCACTCAAAAGAGTTTCATGCAAGAAACCCATAACAGCAAAAAACATCTCTTGCAAATACAAAGGAAAGTTAGCAATAAATAACCTTATGTAGTACTTATTAAACCACCAAGGGCTTCACAGAAAGTATCTTGCTCCAAGCCTTACAACAACCCCATGAGATCTGCATTTTAACAAACCACTGGGAGATCTGGAGGTGGAACTCCCAGCACGTCTGTTTTGGCTTCTCACCTCTCCTTCAACTTTCTGGACACTTCTAAAAGAAAGAAAAAAAACTGGATATTTTTACAGTAGTGCTTAGTTGCAGTGCCAGGAAACCCAAGGAGATATGGACCTCAGATTTTTACAAATATGACTGTCACGACCCAGTCCCAGCTCACTTGGGGAGATGGATCTGTCACTTTGGCACACATTTGTCACCCAAACGAGCACTCCTGATGTATTCCGGGGTGGCGTTTGCAAAAGGGCAAACTGAAATTGGCTCTCCACCAGCAGACAACAGATGCCGATATGAGTCGCTATGCAATTACCATTGTTTTGAGCAGCTGTGTCATCACCAAAGAATAGGCCACCGTCAAGTGTACAATTAGCAGAGAAGCCACAGAAGAATTTAAAGGCCAGTGCTGGGGGTGGGGGAGATTAAAGAAAAAGAAGGACCGTTCTTCTGGAAGACACATCACACTATCCTCCTGCCAACAATTAAAGGTGAGAAAAAACAGGGAAAGAGAGGAGCAGCAGGGGCCTGAAAGAAGTCAAAGGGGGGGGGGGGGGGGTTAGCTAGTAACCAGTCAGATGTTGCTCTAGTCCTTGGGAAGGCTGTGGAGTAAAAGCAGTAAAGAGACACCAAGGCACCCTGCACCCTGACAAGGCAGTCAGAAATTCTCTAGGCCCAAAGCTGCAAAGAGAAAAGACAGCCATGTCTCTCTACACGGATCCCACCAATGCACTTTCAGCCCTACCGGATATGCCAGTGACAAACAGAAGTCTAATGGTAACAAAACCGTATTTCAATGTACGCCTTCAAGGAGTAGCGTCCTTCAGATACAAATCCAGACATTTTGGACAAACTCAATAAGGAATCATTAGCAGGGCATGCAGATTGGAAATCCCACTTCCCAAATTTCCCCCTCCCAGAATCTCTCAAGACCTTGAATGTACAACTCTCCTCACACCCTCTTTTTTGTTTTTCTGTGACTCTGAACTGACACATTCCTTCCCTCCTGAAGCATACTCGGTCCTCCTTAGGCCAGAGCTGAGCCTTTTCCTTCTGGTTAATTTACAAGTCATCCTGTCCAAACATAGAGATAGTTACCTTGTCTGTGGGGGACCCAGTTTACATAGGACCAGCCCATTTATTATTCTATGCAGTGACTGCTGTCAGCATGGGCAATTTGCGAAGTGCTTTAACAGTCATCCGTCCTATGAACTCATATTATTTCACCAGTCAGGAATTTAAAGAAAGCATGAGGAGGTCATGGCTTTCTGGTTTTAACGGTGATCTCTTCAACCCCATTCCTGTGTCCTATTACTTTACAACACCCCGTATCCCAATGAGTCTCAGGAGAAAATCCGCAAAAGAGCTGAAGCAATCTCAGTTCCCCACCAGTGATCGAACAGCAAATGATCCACTTCTCATGGTCAGAAACTCACCACACTCAGTCTTTGGGTAAAGTAGCAACAGCCCTGGCTCAAGAAGAATAGTGGGGAAAACTTATTGCTAGGAGCTGATTGCCCTGACCCAGAGAGCCCACAGTAGCCTGATCTTATCAGATCTCAGAAGCTAAGCAGGGCCACTTGGATGGGAGAACTCCACAGAACACCAGGGTTGTGATGTAAAGGCAGCCAATGGCAAATCACCTCTGAAGGGCTCTTGCCTTGAAAACCCTACAGGGTACCCTAAGTCAGCTCAGCTGTGATTTGATGGCACTATCCACCAGGAGCTGATATCTTTAAAGGGGCTGCAAACAGACTGCATGTTCTGCTGAGTAGCTGAAGAAGCATGTTTGCAGCAATGTCTCTTTATTGTGGCCATAAGGAGAACACACACACATACAGCTTCTATAGAGCAAACATTAAGTGCTGGGCTTGAGGCACATTGCTTGGACAAAGGGAACGACAGTCCAGGGCTTGAGGTGAAAGAGCAAACTCTTCAAAGCCTGTACAAAAGGTTGTCGCCAGTGCTCAGTTGCTCCACACACTGTTTACACTAAACAGGCAAGGCTGATGAAACTGTTGCTCATAGCCTGCTAATTGCCTTTCCTTCTCTTCTTTAAGGAACAGAAAGGAGACCAGCATTTCTGGTTGAGGAAGAAGTCAAGAGGCAGCAGGAGGAGCAAAATGATCAGCCATTCCAGCATGCTTGACAACAAGTTATTTGTAACTTCTAATGTTAAGATGGGCCCTCCAAACACCAATTTTTTTTAAAGGGTTTTCTTCCCTACTTAATGCTTCTTGCCCCCACAGTCAAAACAGCAGGGAAGACCATCTGTACCCATCCTGCAGCTTTAACCTCTTCAGCAAGTTAACTCAAGCATGATTCTGGTCTCCACCACGGGGACGCAAAGCAGCTTGCATCGTTCTTCTCTCCTCCATCTTACCTCCACGACAACCCTGTCAGGTGCATTATGGTGAGCGTGTGTGTGACTGGTCTAAGGTCACCCAGTGTGGTTCCATGGCAGAGTAAACCCAAACCTGGGTTTCCCAGAATCTAGCCTGACAAACAATGAGAGAGAGACACTGACCATGAGACCTCTGAACAGGCGACCTTAATACATACCAGTGACTCAGAAGCCCTTGCCTCCTCTCCCTCCTCACATTAAAATCCTTTTATAGCACTTTTGAGAATTCAAAGTGTTTCGCATACGTGACCTTCCTGCTATTTTTACAGCCACACTGTAAGGTAGACTGATATTACCATGCCTGCACTGCAACTATTAATGTTGCCTGCCTGAAGATACTCACACACATGCATCAGTTCACAGCTCAGGAGATTTAACTCATAATTCAGCCTCTTAAGCCACTACACCACACAAGCTCTCTTGGAGCTTCTCCGTCAAGCAATTTGTTTTATTTATTTTGAACATGTTAATGCCACCTTTCCACATGATCAGCATCCACAATTTACAGAATTTTATTTTTATCTTTGGGTACACTCCGGTGGAAGCACACCCCACTCCCCCTTCTAGAACAGCAGGCAACATCATTAAAGAGAAAATAAGAATGGCAAGTTATTGGGATTCTGCCACTCTGCCCATCTGTAACACATGCACAATGAGGTAGCCATTCCATAAAATTATGTGCAGCCCACAGAGACTTGGCCCATTAAACTCACTCTTCCAAGGGAAGCCTCCACATACACACACAAAATACCAAATGGACAGAGCCTTTAGTTACAACAGAGGAAGTTCAAAATGGTTCTTGTTGATTGACTTCAGGAGCAATGCTACGCCAGAACAAAGAAACTTTGTGGTGGAAAGTGCATCAAGTCACAGATGACTTATGGTAACCCCGTTGAGTTTTCAAGGCAAGAGATTAATAAACGTGGTTTGCCATTGCCTGCTTCTGTGTGGCAACCCAGGGCTTCTCTTGTGGTCTTCCACCCAAGAACTAACCAAGGCAAACCCTGCTTAGCTGCCAAGACCTGACCAGGCCGAGCTAGCCTGAGACCTCCAGGTCAGGGAATAAAGGAAACTATTAGGCCACAAACCTCAACTTCCCACAAAGTGACACGCATTTTTAAAAACATTTCAAAGTCATGGGACAAACTTTGCCAGTTTGCACTAAGTGAAAGATCTTGCTTCTCATTTTGGTCACAGAGTCACTCAGGGGTCCTCAGCCCTCCCCTACCATCTGCAAAAGAGGGTTAATTAAACAACCCAACCTTACAGAAATGGTGTTAGGATCGCTGAGATAGCATCAGACACGTTTAATCCTGAAATGCTAAAATGTTTTTCCTGCTCACCAGCAACATATCCAACATGTAAAGTGCCCCACAGTCCTTCTTTTTTGCCTTTCTTTTTGCAGGACAAAAGAACCAACCTCATGATACACTTACAGGGTGAAAACACAGAGTAAAAACAAGTCTTATTTTGAGCGGAATACAGGCAGAGGATGCTTCTCATAATTCAGTTTTGGGAGCCCCACATGAATTCCACTCTCTGAAAGCTACCTTGCAGCAGTGTGCAGGGGTAAAACCCCAACAACAAGGGGCTGAATTAACCTTTTAATTAACAGACAGGCTTCCCCCAAGCATCAGTTATCACTGAGGATGATACCAGGCAATAATTAGCAGTGATATTTAATCTGGGGACTCCCATTACATAAATTGGCATAACGTCGTTTTTTTAAATCTGGAGACATTCCCAGCATAACAGGCAGCTAAGACAACAGAAGTAATTAATTTACCAATGGAAAAAAGGCAACAGTCTGCCTCTAGATCAGCCAGGGTCTGGCACAACCTTTCGATGGGAAGGGCTACCTCTTCTGGAGCTTCAGGCTTCAAAAAAGAATGCACTCCTATGATATTTTAAATACTAACAGATGTAATCTGGCATATGTTTTTATGCATTAAAACCCACTTCATCAGATGCTCACAAAGAGTTACCCTTGGTCTGCGGATTATCAACCCATGTTGCTGTTAGCCATGAAAGGACTTCAAAGGAAGCCTCCAGTATGAAACTGCTAAATTAGGGTTTATTGACAAGTTTGGTAGCATTCACTGAGGTCTAAAACAAAAGCACAGATGGCTCATCCACAGCAAGTATTAAAATAAAATTTTGCAGACTCAGAAAGGCAAGCGCCACCACAATTAGTGCTGTTGTGAACTCTGACCGCACCTTTCTCAGGAGCATCTGAGCATCAGACAGAAGTGTCTCAGGCTGGACCTCTTACATTTCACGCTGATGAGTTTTCTCCTCTTTGTGCATATATCTGCCAACTGAGACTATGTGTTGTGCACTGAATGAAGTAGTTTAAGTCCACAAAAGCTTACAGCAAAAGACTCCTTTTGGTTTTTGCTGTAACAAAAACAGAAATTACAAGGAAGCTAAGGCAATACTTCCTGATTCAGACTTAGGCCCTCGGGACTGGGAAGCTCAGGTCTCTTCACACATATCCAAATAATTCTTCGCAGGGGCAGAAGCAGAGAAGTGAGAGTTCCAAACTATCCTCGTTTCCACCAACCCTCAACCACAGCACGGGACCACATATCCCAACAGCAGTAGCACAATTCACGACAATTTTAAAACAGAAAATAGCATTAATTAAGAAAACTGGACAAAAAAACCTGAAGGAATAAGAGTGTGCTGGAGAGGGTACAGTCCACCTTTACAAATCAATTTCAGAGTGCACAGGACCACTGTCCCCATTTCTGCCAAGCCCCTCCCTCCCACCTTTGCTGGATTCTAAGATGTATCAGCTTTCAAGCACTTTGGGTGTATTTTTAGGGATTACTGCATCCCTGGATGGAGAACGATGCCTACCCAAAACTCAAACAAAGAGCATTGTTTAGTCAAAGTTAAGCAATTCAGTAAATGACATTAGAGCAAGGGAGCACTGTGGTGGCCTCTCCAAGGTACATTTCCACACGCAGGACAATGGCTGAAGATTGAAGAACTTCAGGATTTCTTCTATCCTTCATTACTACACAGAGAGAAACTTGAAGGGCTATTGTGTTAAAAGCAAAATTAGAATGTGGCAGGTTGCCTCTGACCACAGTGTGCTTAGTCTCACAGCAACATAGAAGAGAAACTGGAGAAGGTCAAGCTCTTACTGTAGTAGTAAAACTAAGTCAGGCTTGTAATACGTCAGACTGCAGGTACAGGGCTTGCTATGACAGAATGTTCCACTACAGACAATTCCCCACACAATGAAAGCTAGCAGGCTAGGATAGAATACCAATATCCATCTATACTAGTCTTCTATGTAAAAAGGTTTTTTAAAAAAAATATATAGCAAGGAGCATTCTATTACAAGGCACAGGTTTCTCACTCTAAATGAATACTAAATAGTAAGCAACATCCTCACCAGCTCCTTACACAAGCTCAAAAGATCAGCCAGGTGATTTAGTTAAAGCAGAACAAGGAGAAATCATCCTCAATCACACACAGCAGTACTTTGTTACCAAACAGTTGGTAAGCTGTGTTTGAACACCGACCGGTCAGAAAGAAGCCTTGTTTGGGGTCTGACTCAAATGATCCCTGCATGTTTGGGGTTAACAATTCAAAACCTCAAATATCACAGGAGTGCAACATGCCTGTTTGTCGCTGCTTGGCATCCACCACATCCACGAAAATGACCTACAAATTATGGTAATTACATGCAGCTACTATACACAGCTTGCTCCAGGTCTCAGGCATGAGACATTTCCAAAGTTGCTTCCCCACCACCACCTTCATGAATGCACAGCATGAATCAATATATATCCCCCGCCTCACTCTTTCCTTTCACCAAAGGTGCCCAGAGTGGGGTAAGGAGGGAAAAGAGAATGAGATTTGCCAGTAGGAAAAGTAATAGTGGGGAAAGAGTCACAAATCCTCAGGAAGCTTAATCAGAAAGTTCTTCCTTGAGAATCCTGCTTCAGATTCTTAAGTAATACAGCTAAATTGACTGAAAAGGAAGTTTCCCAGAACCTAGAGAAAATCTGTGGCTCTATATTCTAAGAAGCCAAGGGGAAAGGCACCCCCACCACAGTCCAAAGCCCTGCTCAAAGAGACAGAGTGTTGACTGTTTTACCCACAGTATCTGAATACAGCAAATATTATTTTCAATGGCAACTGCAAAAAGAACTGACTTCCAGTTAATGTTTGCTTAACCACTGCTTGCAGAAATTGTTACCCTTTGCTGATTAACCATTTCTCAACAAACATATTTAAATTGACTAATTATTCACATGTCTACCACCTTTGTATCCTGCCCTTCTTCCAAGGAGCTCAAGGTGGTGGACATTTTTCTCCCTTCCTCTAGCTTATTTTCAAAACAACCTTGTGAGGTAGCATGGGCTGAGGGTGTGTGATTGGCTCATAGACACCCAGGGAACTTTGTAGCCAAGAAAGCATTTGAGTCTGGGTGTTTCCAGGCCTAGTGTCGAAATGCTGACCACCAAACCACAGTTGCCCAGAAAGAGATTCTAAAGCAGTCCAAAATGTTGTAAGTGTGAAACTGCCTAAAGACATTTTATCTGGAAACCAAAACTCTGCCTCTATCTCATGACCACCAAACCTCATCTGATTTTGCCTTTAAAAAAACAGCAATCTGACCTTTGTGTTTAAATGATTGTGGGACATACTTGATGGTCCTACCAGGCTAATTCGTTAGAAGTGGAGGCTGGCATTCCAGGAATGGGGGGTGGGGTGGACACTCTGCATTGTAAATCTTTGGGTATGAAAGGCAATATAATGTTAGAGACAGAAAAAAAGCCTGCCACTTCAATTCAAACTCTGAATTCATTACTCACATAAACACATAAAGCCCTTGGGGGCAAGGAGTTATTTAAAAAAAAGCTGTCTCCACACCCTTCAGATAGGAAGAGAATATGAATAATGAGTGGAAAATCACACCACACCAGAATCACACCATTTCCTCCATGGGAAATACATTTATTATTTTAAAAGATGGGGAGGCTGAAGTTAGAGAAATCCCACTTTATTAGCAGTGAAAAGCACTTTCACTGTCAGCTATATATCTGCCAAGAAACTGAAGAGATATGAGTTTTCCTTTGCCAGTCACCACAGGCATCTCCTGAAACTGCTGGACCCTGAACCGGGGCCAGCCTTCCCCTCTGCTAAAAGTCATCAGGGGCTGGGAGGATCATGTACTACAAAGGAATGAGGGTGATTTTTTCCCCTTTAATCCAAGGCTAAGATCACCAGCTCCCTCGCATAAATTCACTTCATCTCCTGGGACTCCATTATGGTTAATACAGAAGAAAAGCCACCACCTGCAAATATGGATTACCACCTATGCCCACAGAAGAGGGAGTTTGAGAAAGGGGAGGGGAATCTATTTTTGACTGGAAAAAATAGATGACTGAAAGATGACTGAAAGGTATAAACTAAGCATACCCCTACGTAGTCAGTAAAACCACATTTTAACCACCTCCTCAAATACACACACCCACCACATATCCCCAAAATAACATAATTTTCATTATGAACCTTAATTGCCACAAGCTGATAAGCATGAGGCAACCTTGGCAGAAAAGCTAGCCCTGAATATGACCAAAGAAGTAAAAACTTAACAGGAACTCAATAAGGTGGGTGATGGGTACCCCTTGGCACCGGAATTTAAAAAGGGGAAGTGCCAAGTGAACCAAGAAGCCTACAAGCTCATGTTCCAAGTCAGGGACACCCCATCCTTTGAAGAACTTCCCGCCACCACAAAGATCTATAATAGCCAGGCACCTAAACAAGCTCACCTTTTGATAGGATGGAAGAAGCTAAAAGATCATAGGCTCAATCATCTGAGCCATACTTATACAATTACCTGTGAAGGCCACAAGGTAACTGAAGGGTAGCAAGCATTAAGAACACGCCCCATCCATTAAGCCATAAGGAGGGGATTCCTTTTAACCCCAATATGGTCATCCCCACCCCCACAATGAGAACCCCAGAAGACTACCAAGCAATAGGGAAGGGACAAAAAGATCTATTATTACTAGAACGGTTAGATTTGAATCCAGTAGGGCCTTAGAGACCAACATGGTTTAAGCTTTGGAGATCAAAACTCCCTTTGTAAGACACAAAAACCCTTTGAAACTATTATTACCAGAGTCTCCAATATGCCCAGCTTTTTCAAAAGAAAGGGGGAATCCCCAACTTTTAAAACACCCAGTGAAAACGACACACTGAAGGGTGTCAAGGGCCAGGGCCGGCCCTGCCACTAGGCAAACTAAGCAATTGCCTAGGGCGTCAGTCTTCTGGGGGTGCCAAATTGGGCCCCCCATCTGACTTGGGGATGTTATCAGTGTGGGGGGGGGCACCAGAAGTTGTTATTATTACTGCTTGTTTTTATTCCGCCCATCCCCCCCTAGGGAAGTTAGCCTTGCCGAGGGTGCCAGACAGTCTAGGGCCAGCCCTGGACACAGCAACCTACTCCAAGCCTCCTGTAACTGCACCACAATCACCCCCATCCACAGTGAGTACCACAGAAAGGTATCAAAGTCTATTAACCCCACATTACGTCTTCTCAGCATTTGACTTTAAAAGGCCCTCCTGTAACCTGTTCTGGCTAGAGACACCAACCCCCACATCAAGCCGTTCCTCGCATTTCACTTTAACAGGGGGGAAGAGAAGCCCCCCCCCCCCAATCTCTACTGACTCCAAGCAACTCACCTTCTGAGAAAAGAGGAGGCGGCTGAGCTGCGGGCTTCTGGGGGTGGGGAAGAGGGAGACCACCCCCCTTGGTGGGGTGGGGAGGGGAGGAGGAAGGCGTCTCTCCCCCTCCCTCCTGGCTCTTCTACCCCCCCTTCTTCTTGGGGGGCCTCATGCCTCGCGACAGCTACCCCCTGTGGGGGGAGAGCATGCCTGCCTCTGCCCCCTTCCTTCCTCGCACCCGAAGGGTCGAAAGACCGCCCAAGGGAAGGGGGGAGGCGGCCTGAGGAGCTCGAGCGGGGCCTTGGAGACGGCTGAGGGGGCGGGGGTGGAACGGGAGGCTCCGCTGCCCAGCCCCGAGACGGACGGGAAGAGAGACGGTCCAATTCACTCACCCTCCGCACAGCTCCCCCAGCCAGGGCTCAGCCTCTACCGCATCACTTCCGGGGGGGTGATAGTCAGGAGCGCGAAAGGCGAAAAAAATCAGCTGGTGACGCCGTGACGTAGCCACGTTGCTCGTCGAACGTGCCTGACGCCGCACGCAGCGTGAGGGCAAATTGCTTTCCCTGGGCTGTTTTTTTCCCCTCCCTTCTCCTCCTCAGGCGGCAGAGGTGAGTCGAGGGAGAACGGGCGCCGGGCTGAACTAATCGGATCGGGGAGGGGGGAAAGAAAGGGAAAGGGTGAAAGCGAAAGATACCTTTGTCGGTGAAAGAGGGTGGAGTATGAGAAGAGGCCAAAGAGAGTGTTTAGGACAGGCGAGGCAGTTGGCGTGACCTGAGACGTCACCCCTGCGATGCTGTTCGCGTTGGTACGGCCCGGGCGGCTCTCTCGTGGCCTCGGTGCTGTTCCTCCCTCGCCGCTAGGGGTCGCGAGAGCCTGCCGCGGCGCTTAAAATTGGCGCCAAAGTGCCCCCCCCCCAGGCACGCGCGTCGGATGGTGGAGAATCTGAGAGGAAATTCGACCGACCCTTAGGAGCCCCTCGACGGGGGAATTGGGCCCCCCGACCTCTGCTCACACACCGCCCCCCTAATAAAAACGAATCCCTCTCCCAAATGTGTTAAATATCCCTCCACAGAATCGACCTGCCCCTGTTATTTTATCCTCTCAACAACCCTGAGAGGGAATTTGAGAGTTTCCTCGTCCTCTGAGGGAGGCTAGGCGACCAGACCCTCACAACAGCTCTGGGAGGCGGGCTGGAAGTGGCGCAGAGGG
This sequence comes from Heteronotia binoei, assembly GCF_032191835.1. Lineage (NCBI taxonomy): Eukaryota > Metazoa > Chordata > Lepidosauria > Squamata > Gekkonidae > Heteronotia > Heteronotia binoei. The sequence goes on from NC_083242.1 coordinate 23,342,614, forward strand.
CAGAAAAGCCACACCTTCCCGCCAACATTTCACAAGCAGAGATACAAGTCTGCTGAAACACAACATATGAAGCTGCCTTATACTGAATTAGACCCTCAGGGGTCCATCAAAGTCAGTGTTGTCTACTCAGACTGGCAGCGGCTCTCCAGGGTCTCCAGCTGAGATTTTTCACGCCTATTTGCCTGCACCCTTTTTTGGAGATGCCGGGGATTGAACCTGGGACCTTCTGCTTCCCAAGCAGATGCTCTACCACTGAGCCACCGTCCCTCCCCTTAGACATATGAACATATGAGGCTGCCTTCTACTGCATCAGACCCTGGGTCCATCAAAGTCAGTATTGTCTTCTCAGACTGGCAGCAGCTCTCCAGGGTCTCCAGCTGAGGTTTTTCACGCCTTTTTGCCTGGACCCTTTTAGTTGGAGATGCCGGGGATTGAACCTGGGACCTTCAGCTTACCAAGCAGAAGCTCTACCATTGAGCTACCGTCCTTCCCCTAGTTGCAGTACTATCGCTGCAGTAGCCATGATCCTTGCCCTGGCACCCTGATGCCACCATTATGGGAAGCTTTAGGCCACACACACACACACATTTGTCCAGCGGCACCTTGAAGACCAACAAAGTTTTATTCTGTGTACTAGCTGCACATGCACACAAAAGCTTAAACCCAGAATAAAACTGTTGGTCTTAAACCCACTGGACTTGAACTTGGTACTATTGCTTCACACCAACATGGCTACCCCCCTGAATCTATTTACCTTATTGCTGCCTCTCTCCACCATGCCTTACCAATGGCACTTGAAAGATGTCCGACAGGGTCTGTCAGCCAGTCAGCTGGGGCATCTCTCTCCGTTGCCATGACACTGGAAGTCACATCAAGGGCTTTGCCCCATCACAGTTGCTGCTCCAATACACATTTCAGTCCTTAACTCTCTTGCTATCCATCTGGAATTTGTCACTCATCAAGGACAACAGCCCCAGCTAGCAACTTTTAGCAAGCCTTCCCCCTGCTGAGCAAAAATAAGGACCAGGCACTAGAAATGTGGTAAAAAGGGAAGTGGTCCCATGGAGCAAAGGAAAGCATAGCAGCACACCTTTTTTTATTCTGCCCCTACAAGGAGACAGATTTTACTCCTTCCCTTGATGCCTTGAGAGGAAACTAAAACCCTGAAATTTGGAAGCAGAGAATGAACTCTGGCAACCTCTTTCTGGGACTGGTTAGCAAAGGTCCCAGACTTTCCAGACAGAAGTCCTTTCAGTGACGGCTGTTTGCCTGGGTCAATGTTTTTCCATAGCACTGTCCTTAAGAGTGGTAGTCATATTTATCTGTTTATTTTCATTATTAAAAAAAAACATGTTGAGTCACTGTGTCTACAATAAAAGTTTGCAACAGGACGCGGAGAAAAATAGATGACAAACCGAGTGATTCCACAAAGTTTCTCCAATCTGGACAAATTCTACATAGGACAGCAACTATGTATTTCCCTGCTCCTCTGCCTGTTTTCTTTGTTAAGCTATTTTAAATGATCCCAGTGAGCATCGAGTTAACTCATTTAAATGGATGAAATTATATGCAAATCAGCAGCTTAGAAACAGAAAGAAACAGGGGAAAGTATAATGAAGAGCTTATCCTAAAACGTAAGCCTAAACTTTGAAGAAATGTGCAACATGGAAAGAATGATAACACTGCTTCCTGCAGCGAAGTGGTTTTCCCAACTGCAAGCCACAAACCACCAACATTATCAGAGCATCTTCTGAATGAGCTCTGGATCCAAGGCTGTTCTCAGATGTCCTGACAGATCATAATGTCTAACTATATTGAATCACAGTGACTCAACAGCTTACAGATCCAAGTGTGGCAGGTAGGATTTAGGCAGATGTCCTATGAAACCACAATTTAATTTAACTACCTATAGCTTTGGTGGAATCTTCCAGATGTGGGCCACTCTGCTAACATTAATTATATGGAATATATCAAACCGAGATCTCCAATTGTGGTTTGAAATCGGTGCCTTAACCACAATTAGTCCTTTTGAGTGATGTATGAAAAAGGATGTCCTGGTTTTATCCTGGCTTCCCTGTAGGGTTGCCAGCTCTGAGTTGGGAAATACTTGGAGATTTTGGGGGTGAAGCCCAAAAAGGGCAGAGTTTGGGAAGGGGAGAGACCTCAGTAGGATATAATGCCATAGAGTCCACCTTCCAAAGTGGCCACTTTCCCCAAGTGATCTTGGAGGTCAGCTGTAATAGAAGGAGATCTCCAGCCACCACCTGGAGGTTGGCAATTCCACTTCCCCGGCAGCTTCCTCACTGTTGTGCAGGCCCAGCTACTATCCAGATCTCTATAAGAGAGGCAGTAAGAGAGCAAAGGCACCATTTGTGGAGACAAGAATCTGAAAGAACTGAATCCTGTTTTCCAGCTTACCATAGTTAAAACAAACAGTGTTCTTATGTTATGTATGAACTGAGCCTGTGTGCAAGCTATGATCTTTAAAAGAAACAGAGAATAATTACTGGACTTTGTTAATATTTTGTCCCACTGTTGTATTTGAGTCACCTCCTAGTGCTATGAAATGTCTATTCTGTTCCACTAACTAAAGTCCAAGCAATGGACAAGAGGTGTAAATATGTCTTGCTTTTGTGTCACTGTGAATCCTTTGTTACTCTACAGATGGTCATTCATCTTGACTGAAACTTCCAATTTTAAAATACTATCACCAATTACGAGAAAGCACAGGAAAATACATACATGCCTGTGATTCTCTTCTCTTTTATCTCCCAGTGGAGAACAATGTGGTGTCTAAATTGTTTTTTGTTTCATGTTGCCATTGTGGATTTCCTCATGATTTATTTTAACAATGGTGAGAGAAACCAGTACGCTTCCCAACCTCCTACTGGAGAATAGGGGTTCCCCCAATCTTGGGCCTCCAACCCGGTGGCTAAGGATTGGCCAGTGGGAGAGCCCCGACCCTGAAGAGCTCTGACAGCACCCAACATGCTTGGTGTGATTATGTCACCCGGAAGTGACATCATCATGCCAAGCACATCTCATGGGGCCACTCTAGCATTTTGGTATAAAATTCTATGGCACCATAACATGAAAAGTCCCTCGCCAGCAGCGAGGTAGAACCTGGCAACCTTAGAAGCAAGCTTACAGACAATCATTAAAATCCCAGTTTTCCTCAACAAATTCTGGTCTCATTGCCTTTGCTCTGGCCAGGTATCTCTGTAGCTCAGGAGCACACAAAGGCTGAACCTGGAACCAGGCAGAACATTACATGAGATTACAGCTAACACTCACTTTGGCTAATGAACAACTTCAAATAATGGTTTCAGATTCTTAGAATCATAGAGTTGGAAGGGACCTCCAGGGTCATCTAGTCCAACCCCCTGCACAATGCAGGAAACTCACAAACACCTCCCCCTAAATTCACAGAATCTGCATTGCTGTCACAAGGTGGCCATCTAGACTCTGTTTAACAACCTCCAAGGAAGGAGAGCCCACCACCTCCCAAGGAAGCCTGTTCCACTGAGGAACCGCTCTAAGCATCAGGAAGTTCTTCCTAATGTTGAGATGAAAACTCTTTTGATTTAATTTCAACCCATTGGTTCTGGTCCTACCTTCCGGGGCCACAGAAAACAATTCCACACCCTCCTCTATATGACAGCCCTTCAAGTACTTGAAGATGGTGATCATATCACCTCTCAGCCCCCTCCTCTCCAGGCTAAACATCCCCAGCTCCTTCAACCTTTCTTCATAGGACTTGGTCTCCAGACTCCTCAGCATCTTCGTCGCCCTCCTCTGGACCTGTTCCAGCTTGTCTATATCCTTCTTAAAATGTGGTGCCCTTGTTTAATGGATGCTAATTAACCATATTTAACAGAGTACCCTGCGTTCACACAAATCATAATTAGTTTAATCACATTAATTATATTTTTAATTAAACCACAGTATTGCATTATGTCCAAACTGACCCATAGGACTGAGATGGGGTGTAATATAAGCTCAACCTGTTCCTGTTTCAATTACCTTGTAAAATCACATGGAGAAATATCTATGAGAAAGGGCATCCTGCATTCTGTTAAAAACAGATTGATGCTTGTCACAGAAAGGAAATAAATGCTTTTTGCTCAGATAGACTTGGATTGCAGTTGACGTTCCCTCACAGAAATTCTGCACCCATCAACTTCCCTTTGGGTCACTGTTGGACTTCTAGTGACAGTGGTGTAACAGGCAATGGCATAAAAGATTATCTGTCACCTTTCCCATCTGCAGAACAATTACAGGTCATCACTTTCGCTAAATGTTATAATTTAGCTCTTGAGACAGAAAAAAAAGGGGGGGGAGGTCTGTGTTTTGGAGCGGAGCCCAAGAGGGATATTACACAGGCACTAAGAAGAAGAGCTAGAGGGTGTTTTCAACCCAGGAACAGAGGGGGGCTTAGAACGGGTCTGTTGGCAATGCCTGAATTAAAAGCCAGCCACCAATCCTTTCCTCGCTCTGTTTGGCAGATGCGGCTCCCCTCATCTGAGTGCTTCAAGCAGCTGGTTGGAGAAGCAACTGAAAAATCAAGGGACAGGAGCAAATGCCAGATGTTTGTACCCTCCCCTTCCATGCCTGCCCCTCTTGCTCGTGGCAAATGCCACTTTACAGGTCCATTTCTGGACTCTCCAGCCAGGACAGACCTGCAAGCTATGGGAGTTTTATATCAGCAGCATGACCAGATCAGCAAGGGGTATGGGTGCCAGCTTCCAGATGGGGCCTGGAGGTCTGCAGCTTTTACAGCTGATCTCCAGCTGGCCGAAATCAGCTCCCCTGGGAAAAATGGTTGCTTTGAAGGGTGGGCTTTATGGCCATGTACCAAGCCCCACCCTCTCCTGCATCCAGCCCCAAAGTCTCCAGATTTTCTAACACAGACCTGGCAACCCTAGCAAGGGGCATCACCTCTAGGTTTATCATGACAGCAACGCCCAGCATTTGGTTGCTTGGTATCAGTCTTCTCCTATAACCAGGAGTGTGCTTTCTTCAGAACTGCAAAAAGTGAACCTGTGTCCCAGGCATTTGCAAAGCTGAAGTAGGCATTTCAGCTCCCTGGCAATTGAATAATTTGCCCCTACAGCTGGGGCCAGCTGTGCCAGTTCGCATTTACAGCCAGGCCAGCTCCACTCCAAAATGGAAAATGTGACATTAACAATTCACCGAAAGAGGCGTCAACTGCGCTTTTTAAAATGGGCATTGTGCCAACGGAGTGGGTTGAACCTGATCCTTCCTTTATAATCTGATCATTTATGTTTATACATTGTGATGGATCACTACACTAGCCCAACTGGTTTACTAGAACCCCCACAACAGGACTAGCAATCTGACTTGACTGGTTTCCAGGTTGTGCTAAAAGACAACCATTCCTCCCCCCCCCCACCCTCACCAGCCTCCTGACATCCACAAAGACTGGATAATATTTGCCACCTGTGGTTTTGGACATGACAATAGGCAATCTCTCCTAAAGATAGCAAGAAAGAGACTTCTTTCTTGTTCATTTTATGAAGAATCTCTGCCTGAGATCTCAGACCAAAAAAAAACCCTTCCAAGTCTTTCATTTACAGAAAGGACTGGCATGAAAAGACTCATAGTGCCAAACAACAGATGACCTTCTGTTATGGGACTTAGGATAGATCTGTGCAGCAGATTCTTTCTGATATGTAACTTTTGTGCAAAACTCAGTAGGATTTCTTAGGCTTAGATCCCAAATCACCCCTTTGAAAAGTTCAAGCCAGTTCCACTCCTGTGGGAGGGGGGAGTTCCCTGGTTTCTGCCCCTTCCTCGCTTGCAGCCCCCTTCTCTTCAAACATCAGCTCAGAGGGCCCCCCCAGCCCAGCAGTGGATCTCCAGGGGGTACGTATTCGGCTGCAGTGGGGAGGGGAATAGGAATGCACCACTGGCATGGTTCTTTGATCCTAAGCCAATGAATCGTGTGGCCTCTTGCCTCATTCTTCCCCACATTCACATTGTGGCTCCAAAATGCAGTCTTGTGGCCTTTCAGCTTTCCTCTAGAGCCTCTGGTACAGATGTCCATTTTTGGACACCTTGTAAGTCTTTGATTTGTAATCCAGTGTTTTAGAATTCCTAAAGCTAAAAGTCATATGTCTGGTAATCTGGTCAGAGAGAGTCCAAGGAATTTGTCTGATGGGTAAAGCAGCCGTGTTGTGTCCTGGGCTGTGTTTGGTCTGACAAGGTCAATGCTGTGGCTTCGAAGCAGATGCAGCTGTTATGAGATCAGCTGGACTCGAGCTTTTTGTTTCATATCCTGGGTTCTTTGGCTTTTGTGAAGATAAAATGGAGAAGGGGAGAGCCATGCAGGGATGTCAGGCCTGAAGGTGGAAACCCAAACTTCTATCCTTTTCTTATTGGGAAGATTCTATTGGAATTCTGGGCTCCAGAAAACCTTTCCTTCCTTCCATCCCATGGCATCTTTTAAAAGAGATTGCTGAAAAGGAAGGACTAACTTTCTTCCATATAGGTAACTTCTGGTGCTTGGAGAATCTGAAGTGAACATTCACCTTGTGATCCTGTTGTCCAAATACTATTTGGATTCTGGGAAAGCAGCCCAATGCCTGTTTGAGTTATTGCTATTAGCTGGCCCAGATGGTACAATGGTTGGGGAGTCCAGAGTGAGGTCTGGTCAAGACCCAGATTCTAATCCCAACTCAGCCATGAACATCACAGGCTGACCGTGGACCAGTCCTCAAGGGAGGAAGGTGATAAATCATGTTTGACACCCCTGGCCTAGTATTTCTTTTTAAATTGTTTTCCTGTGAAGTTACCACCTCCACGACCCTCCCATGAGGCCTGGCAACCCCACCTTGGAGAAAATGGCTGCTTTGGAGGATGGACTCTGACATTCTATCACACTGAGACTCCATCCTCACCAGGCTCCACCTCTCAGCCTCCTGGAATTTCAGATCTGACAGTGCTACATGGAAGAGATCAGCAATCTGGGCCTTGGAGATGGATGAGTTAGAACCAGAGAGCATCTTTGAAAATCAAATCTTAAGCATTTGCAGGTCAGAGACACATTTTTGTGTATTCTTGACTGCTTGGATCATGCGGCACGGAACTGAGCAGCTGGGTCCCTCCCTCCCTTTGGAGCACGAAAAGAAATATCCTCTAGAGTTGGCATGTAATTTTTTGCTCTTCTGGTTCTTTTCATGCTCACTAAGAGAGCCAATAAAATATTTGCGAATTAATTAAAGCATGTGTGAAAACATCCCATCTGTCTGGAAGCCTTTCTCCCCCACCCTGAATGTCTGTGGGTCTGTTCCTTTTTCTCTAGATGACGCTGGTCACGCGTCAGGAAGTTCTTGGACTTTACCGCAAGATATTCCGAATAGCCAAAAAATGGCACTCTGCATCCGGACAGATGGAAGAGACCACAAAAGAAAAACAGTATATTATAAATGAAGCTAAAACATTGTTCCAAAAGAATAAAAATGTAAGTGAGCATATTTCTGGCTGGCTGTGCTGTTGAAGAATGATAATATTTATGCATTAACATGGCATGAGAGTGGGTCCCTCCCGCACTTGCCAAGCCGCCTGGCTAAGAGGTTCCAAACAAAGCTTCAAAGGAATGACTGTCTGGGGTGGGGGTGGGGGTTCAGCAAATTTCCTGCTAAGCAACAGAAGCCTTCTTAACCATCTCACCAAACCTGTCTAGTTTAATGGCTACAAATATGCAACCAAAACAGAAGGCAAACAAGTTCAGTTTGTTTTGTTTAAGTGTTTACCTATTTATATTGAACTAGAAATAAGGCCCCTCATGAAGAAAAATACAACGGCCTCTAGAAAGAGATTCTGGATGAGTCCCCCCCCCATCCTTGCTGTCTTTCCACCTCCCAAATGGGAAATGGCATTCACCACCACCACCCCACCTCAAGGGGAGCTGATCACTGCCATCTGGAGAGCAGTTTTAATTCTGTGATCTCCAGCCCTCACCTGGAGATTGGCGGCAGTGGTCCCCCAGGAGGAAATGACTGGTTTGGAGGGTGGAGTGCATGGCATTGTATCTGAGGTCCCACCCCTCCTCAAAGACCACCCTCTTCATGCTCCGCTCTTCAAATCTCCAGAAGTTTCCTAACCTGGAGTTGGCAACTCTATCTCCTCCCCTTTATCTGCCCCTGTGACTTCAGCTTTCCATTGCCTCCCCCCTCCCTGCAGCTTCTACCCCAGAAAAATATAGTCTTTCTCCATAGTTGGGGGTGGGAAACCAAAGCAGCTTACATCATTCTCCTCTCCCCCCCCTTTGATCTGCACAACAACCCTGTGAGGTAGGTTAGGCTGAAAGACTGTGACTGGTCCAAAATCACCCAGTCAGGTTCTACAGCAAGAAGTTGGGTCTGGCAGACTCCACTCTGAAGCCCTAACTGCTATGCCCTCCTTAAACTTCCCCACAAATTCTCCAGTCTTGGGATTTCCATCAACCTGGAACTGGCAGCCCTAGTCAGGGCTGGCCTCAATGAGTTCTGCCTTAGAGGCTTTTAGTAATACCTTTCAGGGCCAATAATCTGTCTCTGATAACATTGTTGGTCTTAAACACAGGACTTCTTGCTTTCCTGCCCTCCCTCTCTCTCTGTATCTGGTCTGTCGCCAGGGGATGCCATTCCCCACCCACCCACGTCTCTGGCTGTTTCCCTTCCAGAAGAGGAGAGGGAGGAGCCCTCAGCCAATCGAGGGAAGGCTCTCTCTGGCTTTTTCCCTCCTCCTCCCTCAGCCAATCAAGGGAAGGGTTTCTTTCCCTCCTCTGCCCCCCACCCTCCAGCCTGTCTTGGGGTTGGAGGGTGGGGGTTGCTCTGCACTGAGATTGAGCAGCAGGCAGCTCAGCCAATGGGAGATTAGGTGAACCCGTGACCGGTCAGTCTGGAGAATTATATTATAGGAGAGATGCAGATCTGTGAAAGTTGCAGATCTTCTGTAATGAGCAGCACAGTCAGGCTTGCTGTGAGACCTAAACATCCTTAAGTTTTGAAAATAAATGTTTAGAATGAATTTAATGTACATCACATAGGACAGAGAACCTTCAGCAATATGTACTGTGGGGGGATAGGCTGAGAATAGGGAGCATTATGGAGTACATTTATTTTTGCAGGAGATCTAACATATAAGGAACAAATCTAACATATCAGTAAACAAATCACCAGCTTTTCACACTGGCAAAGTGGGAAGGCTCACATTCACAACATAAGAAAATGAAGAAGTGGTGGAAGGGGATCTTTGTACATCCAAGCTTTTGAAGGACAACTGTCCTCCCAGGTATTCATATCCTGGAGTGGGGGATGGGGGGACAAATCCCCTCCTGTTCCTTGTATATCCCTTACTAAAGGGGTGGCCAAACGGTGGCTCTCCAGATGTTTTTGCCTACAACTTCCATCAGCCCCAGCCATTGGCCATGCTGGCTGGGGCTAATGGGAGTTGTAAGCAAAAAACATCTGGAGAGCTACCGTTGGCCACCCCTGCCTTACTAGTTTGCTCAAAAGTCAAACCTGGAATTTCAGTGCTACCAGAGTCCCAGCCACATCGGTCAGGTACAAATATAGCTTGTTAATTAGAAGAAGAGACCGGTCTGAGCCAATTCAATAGTGATTCTTAATAATCTCAGCTGGTTCTGGGCATGACTCTCTCTTCTTCTGACATAAATGCTGAGCAACAATCTGGACAAAGTCAGGTCTGTGTCATATTTTACTATATTTTTCAACCCCACTAGTTTCAGTCATACTCTCACACATCTGTAGCCTCTATGCATATAAATCTTTTTTTGTCACTTCAGGAATACCCGAGGCCCCTATTGCTTCTGCAACTTTAGTCAGAAAAGGTTTAGCAAAGTGGCTTAGTAAGTAGTAGGATCTCCCAGCTGTGGCTTCAGGGCAACTGAGAGGAGAGGACACCTGGCAATACAGGAGGCACTGGGGAAGTCAGAGAGTGTCAGCACATGCCAGGGCACAGCTGGTGATGGGCTGGGCTCCCTTGCTTGACGTTAGCACCCCACAGCTGTGCCAGAGGCAACTAGTCAATCACCGCTCCAGCACAGTTATGACTGCAGCAGTGCCGTGGCCAAAATTTCCAGTGAGCTGCTTTGCGGGCCATCGCCACCTTTGTGGAGAAGATTCTTTGAATCAAGTTAGCCAATGCTAGCTAAGGTTGACCTATAAAGGATAATGAAGAAATGGGAGAGTGTTGCTGTGAAACTTTGAGTTGGGGAGGAGAGGGAGATAAGAAAGGAGGCTAGTTTGAACCCCAGGACTAAGACTTCCAGGTTTTGTTTGTAATTGCGCTTTTCCCTGTCCAATTTTACCAGATAACAGATCCTGAGCTGGTTAAGCAATGTATAGAAGAGTGCAAGGCAAGGATTGAGATGGGACTTCATTATCGCATCCCTTATCCAAGGCCGGTAAGCAGAAATTCTCCTGATAGGGATCTCCACTTTGGCATCTTCATGCCCTTACTCAGCAGAACTCTGGTACAGGCTAGACAGAAGCTGCTGAAGAGTACCGTTTGCTGTTCCCTCCTTTAATTAATTTGAAGTCCATGAGTCAGGGCTTGGTTGAATCAGAGCTATTGTTGCTAACCTTCAAAGCACCCTTCCGGAATCATTAACATAACACTTTCAGTAGTGCAGTTGCTTTTAGAGTCAGAATGTTTGTTCAATTACAGTATAGCATTAATTTCCAGATTTGCAGACATCAAAGGCCCTGAGTCATTCACAAATGCCTGCACACGTCCTTCTGCCAGAACGGTAGCGATTTCTCCGTTTGCCTGTCCCCGCAAAGTATTAAGTGTGGCTAGTCCACAGACCACAGCTCAAAACCACTTGCCACTCAAGATATTGTTGCAAAATAGGTGCTACGAACCTATAAGGCCACCTCACAGCTGTCTCAGTATTCAGCCTTTTTAGGGGTGGGGGGGGATGACATGATGGAAATGATTCATACTGCAATACAAGGAATGCATGAAGCTATAGACATGTGGGTTTTGAAGACGTTATGCATTATGTGCAGGATTGTGAAGCTAAGGACAAGTGTTAGTAGAAGACTCCATAGGTAAGAGAACTGCCCATCCAACTGGCCAAGAAATATGCAGTGGGACTCAAGGCCAGAATCCATCTCTTGCCTCCAAGTGAGCGCTCTGCTTCTGTGGCCTTTTGTGTGCTCTTCTTTGCTAGTTGTCTGGACACTGGGAGAAAAGCAGGGCTGTGGCTTAAGGACTTCCCCAGAATGGAAGAGACACAAATGGTGTGTCCCATTCAAGTGGGAGGCTGCTGCCTAGAGTGTCCTGGAGAAGAAGCAGGGCCCACCATACTCACAATCTATAGTCATCCAGGGAAGGAAAAATCAGAAGGACACATATCTTGTGCTGAGTTTTGAAGAAGAAGAAGATATTGGATTTATATCCCGCCCTCCACTCCGAAGAGTCTCAGAGCGGCTCACAATCTCCTTTACCTTCCTCCCCCACAACAAACACCCTGTGAGGTGGGTGGGGCTGGAGAGGGCTCTCACAACAGCTGCCCTTTCAAGGACAGAGCCTCATAATGGCTCACAATCTCCTTTACCTTCCTGCCCCACAACAGACACCCTGTGAGGTGGGTGGGACTGGAGAGGGCTCTCCCAGCAGCTGCCCTTTCAAGGACAACCTCTGCCAGAGCTATGGCTGACCCAAGGCCATTCCAGCAGCTGCAAGTGGAGGAGTGGGGAATCAAACCTGGTTCTCCCAGATAAGAGTCCATGCACTTAACCACTACACCAAACTGGCTCTCAGTTTGAAGGGAATGCCAGCAAGCAGGGAGACCCCAACATGGCGGGGGGACCCCAACATGGTGCCTGCTGACACCTTTTCTAGTACCTCTAACAGCAATGAAGAGTTTCTAGTACCTCTATGGCCATCTGACAGCAATGAAGATCCTGTGAATTTAGGGGGAGGTGTTTGTGAGTTTCCTGCATTGTGCAGGGGGTTGGACTAGATGACCCTGGAGGTCCCTTCCCACTCTGATTCTGGCAGGTGTTTTTAAGAAGTGAGTGAAGCCAAGTTGGATTGCTGCCCTACAGGGCTTTTGATTGGTGCCTGCAGATCTGATTGGCTGTGCAGATTATAATAATATTGCTTCAGTGGCAGCTGCCAACCGCACTGTTGGTTTTATTCCCTTTTCCGCTTCGAGCCAGTTTGGTGTAGTGGTGAAGTATGTGGACTCTTATCTGGGAGAACCGGGTTTGATTCCCCACTCCTCCACTTGCACCTGCTAGCATGGCCTTGGGTCAGCCACAGCTCTGGCAGAGGTTGTCCTTGAAAGGGCAGCTGCTGTGAGAGCCCTCTCAGCCCCACCCACCTCACAGGGTGTCTGTTGTGGGGGAGGAAGGTAAAGGAGATTGTGAGCCGCTCTGAGACTCTTCGGAGTGGAGGGCGGGATATAAATCCAATATCTTCTTCTTCTTCTCTTTCCTATACATTTTCAGAAATTACTCCTCTTGACCCCTGCACTTGGTCTTCTGTTTGTGTTTGTCCATGTCCACCTCCTATGGTGGTCATTTTGTGATTGTGCCAAAAGCCTGGGTACCCTTGAGTAAAAGAACAGTAGTCGGTGACCTATCTCACCACATTGTGAATTAGAAATGTAAAGGCATTTATGCGTTTAAAGTCCTTCAGGAATGATTTGTTGAGAATAACAATATATTTCTGGTCCACTCTCCTTCCACAGTAGAATCTGCCTCACACCCAGCACAAAACAGAGATTCTTTCTCTGTCCACAATTTAGATTTCTAAACGAAGAAGACCTGGGGATGGGGAAGTTGTGCACCAGAAGCAGACATTGTCTTTCATGGTGGTGCAAAGCTATGCCAACTGATTTTTGAAGGATTTTTGAAGAATCAGATCTCCAGGCACCAATCAAAAGCCCTGTAGGGCAGCAATCCAACTTGGCTTCACTCACTTCTTAAAAACACCTGCCAGAATCAGAGTTGGAAGGGACCTCCAGGGTCATCTAGTCCAACCCCCTGCACAATGCAGGAAACTCACAAACACCTCCCCCTAAACTCACAGGATCTTCATTGCTGTCAGATGGCCATAGAGGTACTAGAAACTCTTCATTGCTGTTAGAGGTACTAGAAAAGGTGTCAGCAGGCACCATGTTGGGGTCCCCCCGCCATGTTGGGGTCTCCCTGCTTGCTGGCATTCCCCCTGCCCTGCAGCAAGCTTTATAGCAGAGTGCCTCATGCCCAGCACCACAGGTTTAATGCAATAATGTCTGGCAGTGCCTGCTGCCTTCATGCAGTAGCAGGGGCTTTCTCAAGCAGTCAGGATGGAGTTCCTGCCGCAGACCAATTGAAAGAAGATGTGGTTTGTTACCTGCTTTCTCCTGGAATTTCTAGACTTTTTTTTTTAAAGATCCCAACAGTTGTAGAGATAGTATTGTGTTGTGAGAACGGCAGACGCTCCCCCTTGATGCGCAGCAAAGCAGGGGTCTGAATCTGCTTCCCAGGCACCCACATCTGTCCACTAGATTCTATTAACTGCCTGTGTTTTCAGAGTACTGCATTTACGGTGTCTCTTTTCTTGCTTTTTGCTCCTTGCCTGTTGGCTGCGCGTAGATTCATCTGCCTCCCATGGGCCTTGCACACCAGCAAGGCCGTGCGTTGAGACATCAGGAGAAGCTGAGGAAACTTTCCAAGCCTGTCTACTTGAAATCTCATGATGAAATTTCATAATCCAGCATGAGGCTGCTGCCTGTTGTCAGCCTGGACTGTCTGGCAAATGTATCCTGAGCCAACAAGCATCAATGAAACGGGAGTGGTTTGCACCCGCGGCCTTTTTTTCAGTGGTCAGGCACCCACCTGATTCTAAGAGGAGATGCGGGAAGGATCAGCTCAATCTGGCTTGTCTTTGTTGAGACGGATTCATCAATAAAAGTGAGAAGCTTTGTGGTCAGTAAGAGGTGAGATGAAAAACAGAGCTTGATATGTCTGATTGTTATAGATGAAAGCAGAGTTGGAAACAACTGGTGCTTGTACAGGGGGCCTTTCCTTTCCTATTGGTTTTTAACTTTGTACCACTTGGCATTCCAAACCCCACCAGCTATATGTGGGTCTGCTTACTGCACCTCATTCCTCGTCTGAAGAAGCTTACGTTCTGAATAAAACTAAGTTGGTCTTAAAGGTGCAATTGACTCCTATCTTGTTCTACTACTTCAGACCAACACGGCTGCCTATTTGGATCTGTTATAGATCACTGTGTGTGGTGAAGGTTACTGGCTACTGAGGCTTTCAGAAAGCCAGTGTGGTACAGTGGTTAGCATGTCAGATGAGGGCAAGTGAAGGAAAGGAAAGGTCCCCTGTGCAAGCACCATTTGTTTCTGACTCTGGGGTGATGTTGCTTTCACAACGTTTTCACGGCAGACTTTTTACGGGGTGGCTTGCCATTGCCTTCCCCAGTCATCTACACTTCCCCCCCAGCAAACTGGGTACTCATTTTACTGACCTCGGAAGGATGGAAGGCTGAGTCAACCTTGAGCCGGCTACCTGAAAACCCAGCTTCTACCGGAGATTGAACTCAGGTCATGAGCAGAGCTTAGGACTGCAGTACTGCAGCTTTAACACTCTGCACCACGGGGCTCTTGAGGGCAAGTGAAAGCCAGGTTCAAATCCCCATTTGTCAATGAAACTCACTGGATAACCTTTGTCCCAGGGCTCTTTCTCTGCCTCACCCACTTCACAGAATTGTGTGGATTATGCCACCCTGAGCTCCATGGAAGAAATGGATAAAAATGTAACAGATAGCTGGAGAGAAGAGCCAGCTTGGTATACTGGTTAAGAACAGCGGACTCTAATCTTGGAGAACCAGGTTCGATTCTCCACTCCTCCATATGAAGCCAGATGGGTGACCTTGGGTCAGTTATAGGCAGGCCTTGAATTCAGCAGGAGCTCACAGGAACACAGCTCCTAAACCTTTATGACAGTTGCCCCTCTTCCTCCCCACCTTGTCCATTGAATTGTAGGTTCAGCTGCACAACAAGCCCTGGATGAGCTCCACCACCTATTTTTCTACAAAACGACCCCTGGTTGCAGGGTGTGTTCACACACACACACCAAATAACGTGCTTTGCAGTTGGATTTTTAACTGTGTAAAAATAGCAAAATCAACTTGCAAACATTTGCTGTGTGAAAGCACTCATAGTTCTCTCAGTCCAAAAAAATAAACCTAGCTTATCACAAAAAAAGCTAGAGTTTCAAGATGCCAGATAATCTTCAGATCTCCTGCTATACTACACCCACTGCCATACAATAATTATTACTGTGGAGAGAAGATGGGGAAATGTTCTGAGCGTATTTGAATTCCAGGCATTCTTGCCATTTGTCACTCTGGGTTCCAGGACTGTCAAAAGCCATCATGTGTTGCAGAAGAAGTAAAGGTCATAATGTTTTGCTAAACCTTTTTGTTTCAAAGTATGTTTGAGCCTTGAGTGGTAGATGGGAAAGACCTCTACCATGACTAGCCTGTAAATGCTGCCCCCAGTTTCTCTCCTACATGTATTGACTCTCCCTGCTAGACAGCCACATTTGGGGGGGGGGACCACCTGCATGTGAAATTCAACACAGGAAGATCCAAACCATTCCGTTGTTTGCCCAGATAAAATCCAGGTATCAACCATGCAATGTGGACCTGGTGGTGGACTTGGAGGTGAGACAGGCATTTTTGGTGGGCAGGGAGGGAAGACCCAATTTCAGCCCCTTCACTACATTGTCTAGGGGAAGGATATCGGGCCATTCTGTCATTCCTGCTCCAGACTTCTCTTTTCACGTCGTTCTGAATTTCAAATACAATCCCCAACATGCTGCTCACAGCCAATGTCACATACATAAGGTTGCCAACTTCCAGTGGGGCCTGAAGATCTCCCAGAATTACAACAGAGGTCAGTTCCCCTGGAAAAACCAGCCGCTTTGGAGGGTGGTGCCTATGGCATTATACCTTGCAGAGGTCCCTCCCCAAGTCAGCTGAGAGTGCCCAGCTCTAAGGATACACCTGAACCCTCCTAAGCATCTGGAGGTCTCTTTCTCCAGACCAGACTACATTTGTTGCTGTGGTCCCAGGGACTGTGTACATATAGTTGGTAGTGCTGAGTAAAGCTTTTCTTAACTCTCCCTCTCTGGACCCATGCCGTTTCCCCCAATGAAAACAGACAAATGACCCCCACATGTTGCTTTAAGCCCCAGTAAGGGGGAGGGATAAAGACAAGCACAACACAGGTCCCTCACCAGGGCTTGGGGGTATTTTAATCAGGGAAATCTGTGGGGGAGAGTTAAACTTCTCTAACGCTCCAGTCCCACTTCCTGCTGCTTTTTAGAACCAGATCGTGTGCCTGGCGTTCCAGTCACAAACTTCCATTTGGCCCTCCTATATTCTGCCTTGCTTGGGGATGTCACCTTCACCTCCCACCCACCCCAGGGAATTATCCTGGTTGTAACTCTGGAGGCAGAACTTTATGTGAAATTCCTCACTTGGCCAAAACAGACCACTCCAATTGCTTCACGTTTCGCTCAAGGCACCATTTTTGTGACAACTCCATGACTGCCCGTCCAGTTTATTTCCTCAGCCTAACATGACAGACCTTCACTTAGGCATGTGGTGAGCATTTTTTTTAAAAAAAGATGGACAGGCTCGTTATGAAATGACTGAGCCACAGGCCCAGAATGCTGCTTCAGGATGTCACACACACACACACATGCCTGTTTTGCCACCTGCACATGCAATTGCTGTGTCTCAAGCATATTTGAATTTGAACAGGTCAAGTGTGCCTTGCCACCTCTGAACTAGCCCTTCAGCTTGCGGGGGTTGCTTTCACATAATCTTGCTGTGGGGAAAGCGTGCTCACTGCTGCATTCTGCTCTTGGAAGTGCCGGATAAGCCCCTCCTTCCTGTTTGCTGCAAGGGGCTGCCCACAGCAGCAACTGACTGGTCTTTATGACTATCACAGCTCCTGCCTCCCCTCTTCCTTGGGGCAGTTTTTCAAGTGATGGTGGTGTTGGTGGTTAAAAAAAATTGGTAAGGAAAAAGGGAGGAGAGAGAAGAAAAAGATGACCTGCCTGCTTAAAGTATGGACGGGTGATGAAGGAGGAGGAGGAGGAGGCCAACACTGGATTTGGAGCAAGTACAGGTTTCCATGATGAACACAGAGAAAACTGCTCTGCAGCAGAAAAACAAATAAGCACAGGGCCCCCTGTTGGTGGCCACAACTGTATGGACCTTAGACCAGTCATGAATTTCATACCTCACACTTCAATACAAAGCCACAACTCCGCTAATCTACAAGTGGGTGCACTGCAAGACGTGCTGTCCTGTTGTTAATGGCAGGAGCAAGCTGCAGGACAGACTTGCCTCCAGCTAACTTGGCAAACCACACAGGGCAAACAAAGCCCCTTTGCAGGAAGGCCTGTGGAAGGAGCAGAGGCTGTCTGGGGAAGGTGCTGTGTACGTGGCACCTTCTGCAGGTGGTCTCTGCTTCTTCGGACAGCATGGCAACAAGTACTAAGAAGACTTCATCCATCCTTTCAAAGAGTGGCACAGAATACCTGTTAAGACACCATTGTAAGCGCCAACCTGTTTCTTGTATGGTCTTTGCAAAATCAGGTAAGGGACTTGGGCATTCTTTCCAAGGACCACATCTTGATCTTGGTACCACTGAGTCACCGCATTTGTCATCCTATATTAGGCCATTCTGTTGGTGAAGGTGTATCTGCAGGGCGCAGCACAGTGGCCAAAAGAAACAGCGGTGGTTTCGAAGGGCCACAGTTCAAAGATGGCATCTGACACAAATTTGTTATGTTACTGTGGGCAAGCCACACTCCCTTCTCAGACCCCCAGTGTGATGCAGTGGTGCGAGAAGAGAACCTGGAATATCTGGGTTCAAAACCTCATGTGGCCATGAAACTTATTGGTGACCTTGGGCCAGTCATTCTGTCTCAGCCTAACCTACTTTTTTAATGAAGCCTAAACAGGAGAGGAGAACTATAATCACCCCTTGAGCTCCGTGGTACAAATGCAGGATAAAGATACCAGATTTTACTTGCTTACCTTATAGGACTTAAAAAACAAAGTGCTTTACATGTGAGTGCCTGCAATAATCACTTGGGGGGAGGGGAGAAATCAGTGGGGGAGACTCATGGGGGGAATCCCTTATCCCACCCATCCCCCAACCTGGCCCAGATCCAGACCCCACAACCATGAAGCCCAGCATCCTCCTAGACCTCAGCCAGGTCCAGCGCAGCTGCCAGCTTCCTCCTCCACCACGGTCAGGCTGAAGTTGCTGCAGCTATCTTTTAATGCTTTGGCCATGTCCAGAGCATCTACCCATATCCACTGCTGGGCTGGGCTGGAGCACCTCCATTCTGATCTTGTAAGAGCATTGTCTGCACATGCACAGACTATGCAAAGGTAGCATCCAGGTGGCTCCTGATCCACAGATTTAGGTATCCACAGATGGGGGCCACACATTGCTATTAGTACACACATCAGTATATTGGCCTGAATCAGAAACACTTTGTTGATTTCCCTCTCCCGCTGCAGCTCCCCATCCCCCATTGCTATCCACATACTGTGCCTTGCTGTCCCTCAAACCTGAGACAAAACTGAGGGGAGGAGCAAGCTGCTAAGGGAAAGGGTTTTGATTCCGTGAGCACCATGTAAATCGGATCCAAGTCGTTATGCTTCAACCACATTTGGCACTGCAGAGTTTATTTAAATCCCCACCTTTGAGTTCAGAGGATGAATAAACTACATTCTTTCAAAATCTGCAAAATAAGCAAGACAGGTGAGCTGATGTGTCATTGCATGTCCTAATGAGCTGAGTTATGGTTATGGCACAAGATCAGGGTGGAGCATCCAACGACTTACTAGGAGGGTCTCTCCTGAACACTCCAGGATTAAGGCCACCTCCAGAACAGTTGACTTCCAGTAAAATGTAACTTCCATACTTATCCTTCTGTTTTCTTCCAATTCTGTACACTGTATGAAGGTTTTACAAATATACTGCTCTTTGAAAATAGAAAGTTGCTGCAAGTACCAGTACAATCTTTTGCAAAACAGTGTTGAGCTCTTTCCACAAAAGGCTCAACGGAAACAGAAGACAATTTTTCACACAGTTTAATTAAAGCTTCAGCATTGCAGGCTGGAAAGCCTAACCCAACAAGGGTGTGTCTAGGAGTGCCTGAAAACAGGAGGTGGTGTGTTTGTGTGTGTTTCCCCCCTTCTGGCAGGGCAAGCACTGTTCCCCCCTTCCTTTTCAGCTGTACATGCCTCCACTTCAAGTCTCTTCTCCTGTGCTCCTGTGCTGCTTTTTATAAAATGTCTTAAGTGCTGCTTATCTATATGTGCAAATAGTTCCTATGAAGTCCACATTTTTTAAAGCTGCAGATTGGATTTAAAGTTGTCAAAGTCAACAGCCAAACAGTGCTGGCAGGTTTCTGCTTTGAACCTGCTGAACTGGTTTTCCTTTAACTCAGCCCTGGTAGAACAACCGGTACACCCTCCAACAGCCTGGTGAATGCTGTTTTTTGGTATATCTGAATGCACCTTGGGAAAGGGCTGTGGAGCTAGAATCAGCAGCTTTCCTATTCAGATCCTTAGTCCAAGATGGCCAAGTTGTAGATACGATCAACTGGACTTCTGAGCCAGGAGAGAAAGAAAGATCTTAATAATCCCATTCACCACTCCCACCCCCATTTCTTTCTCTCTGTCAGAAAGAAATGCCATTTGACTCCACTAGTTCTACGTATTGTTTTCCAATCAAGCTGTGCCTTCATCCTCCCCAACTGCTGGCTTCTTCTCTGATGAGACCCTCAACCCCAGGAATTCCTCATCTAGGCCAGTGGTCTTCAGCCCTTCCACACCTGGGACCAGATGAGCATGAGACCCCATGAGTTGCAAACATAAGAGAAACCATGTTGGATCAGGCCAATGGCCCATCCAGTCCAGCACTCTGTGTCACATAAGAACATAAGAGAAGCCATGTTGGATCAGGCCAATGGCCCGTCCAGTCCAACACTCTGTGTCACATAAGAACATAAGAGAAGCCATGTTGGATCAGGCCAATGGCCCATCCAGTCCAGCACTCTGTGTCACATAAAAACGGAAGAGAAGCCATGTTTGATCAGGCCAATGGCCCATCCAGTCCAACACTCTGTGTCACATAAGAATATAAGAGAAGCCATGTTGGATCAGGCCAATGGCCCATCCAGTCCAGCACTCTGTGTCACATAAAAACGGAAGAGAAGCCATGTTGGATCAGGCCAATGGCCCATCCAGTCCAACACTCTGTGTCACATAAGAACATAAGAGAAGCCATGTTGGAGCAGGCCAATGGCACATCCAGTCCAACACTCTGTGTCACACAAGAGAAGCCATGTTGGATCAGGCCAATGGCCCATCCTGTTCAACACTCTGTGTCACATAAGAACATAAGAGAAACCATGTTGGATCAGGCCAATGGCCCATCCAGTCCAGCACTCTGTGTCACATAAAAACGGAAGAGAAGCCATGTTGGATCAGGCCAATGGCCCATCCAGTCCAACACTCTGTGTCACATAAGAACATAAGAGAAGCCATGTTGGAGCAGGCCAATGGCCCATCCAGTCCAACATTCTGTGTCACACAAGAGAAGCCATGTTGGATCAGGCCAATGGCCCATCCTGTTCAACACTCTGTGTCACATAAGAACATAAGAGAAGCCATTTTGGATCAGGTCAATGGCCCATCCAGTCCAACACTCTGTGTCACATAAGAACATAAGAGAAGCCATGTTCGATCAGGCCAATGGCCCATCCAGTCCAACACTCTGTGTCACATAAGAACATAAGAGAAGCCATGTTCGATCAGGCCAATGGCCCATCCAGTCCAACACTCTGTGTCACATAAGAACATAAGATAAGCCATGTTGGATCAGGCCAATGGCCCCTCCAGCCCAACACTCTGTGTCACATAAGAACATAAGAGAAGCCATGTTGGATCAGGCCAATGGCCCATCCAGTCCAACACTCTGTGTTACATAAGAACATAAGAGAAGCCATGTTGGATCAGGCCAATGGCCCATCCAGTCCAACACTAGAAGAGAAGCCATGCTGGATCAGGCCAATGGCCCATCCAGTCCAACATTCTGTGTCACATAAGAGAAGCCATGTTGGATCAGGCCAATGGCCCATCCTGTTCAACAGATGAGGGGATCAGGTATAGTGGGCTGAAATACATGCAGTTTGTTGATTAAGAGGGCAAACTGACTGTGATCACATGGTAAAACAGTGTGGCTTGGCCATTTGGTCTGGATAGCCAGAAAAGGTAATAAAGTTTCCTGCCAGTTGGTGTTTCTGCAAATCTAGGTAAATCACAAAAGGACTTGTCCTTTTGTGATTTACCTAGATTTGCAGAAACAAATAAAACTTGGTTGGTCTTAAAGGTGAAACTTGACTCCTGCTTTGTTCAACTGCTTCAGACCAACACGGCTGCCCGCTTGGATCTACCCTGAGGTAGATGGAGCTGCAAGAGCTCTTACAGCAGCTGTTCTTTCAAGGACAACTCCTACGAGAGCTATGGCTGACCCAAGGCCATTCCAGCAGCTGCAAGTGGAGGAGTGGGGGATCAAACCCGGTTCTCCCAGATAAGAGTCCATGCACTTAACCACTATCCCAACTGGCAGGGCTTCTAGTGTCCCAGCTCCACTAATGGACCTCTTGATGGCACCTGGGTTTTTTTTTGCCACTGTGAGACAGAGTGTTGATCTGGATAGGCCATTGGCCTGATCCAACATGGCTTCTCTTATGTTCTTATGTGACACAGTGTTGGACTGGATGGGCCATTGGCCTGATCCAACATGGCTTCTCTTATGTTCTTATGCTTCTGGCCATGTTCCCTAGCAGAAGGTCCTTGGAAAACTCTGTACAAAAAACAACTCTGTAGGGGGTCCCAACCAGTGTTCCCACGAAGCTGAGTTAGTGCAAATTAGCTCATAGTTTTTTAGTCTCCAGCTCACACATTTCTGTCTTTGCACAGGAAAAATGGCCCCAGAGCAAACTCATACACACAGTAGCTCATTACTTTAATGCCAGTAGCTCACAAAGCAGAATTTTCTTCATAAGCTCCACAGCTTAGAGGGATCATTGGTCCCAACCCAGCGTCCTGCCATTGGATCCAGACTTCTGCAAAGCCTTCTTGGCTCGCTTTCCATCCCAACATGAACAGGTGCGCTGAATGGTAAGTAGCAAGCTGCTGGTGTCACTAAGTGTATGATGTCTTGATGCTGCTACACCATTACAAGTTTGCAGCTGGGTTTTTCAACTCGAGCACCTGGGAGCACCTGAGAGACCAACAAGATTTCCAGGGTGTCAGCTGCCAAGAGTCAAAGCTCCTTTTGTCAGACATGTCTGATGAAGGGAGTTTGAATTTCAAAAGTTTATGCTTGGATGTTATGTATGTAGACTCAAGGAAAGACTTCGGATGTTTCCACCTGGCTCATTGGAGCCATACAGACTGAGCTTGGGGACTTGGTGCCTCATGTCTTCGCTCTGAAAGTTCTTTCTGGAGCCTGCTTCGAACTCTTGAGATGGGAGGAGGAGAGCTCGGAGGAGATTGATCGTCAACAGCTGACACTGGTGCCTGGAGAGTGATTGATGGGCCAGCTGCTGTTTGTTCAGCTGAGGAACTGGCTGGCAACTCTTCCAGGTCTGTTAACCCTTCCAGCTCCTCCTCATCAGGGCTCATGACACTTGGGAACAAAGGGCTGCAGGATTCAAATCCCTGCAGCCCAGGACCAATCACAAGCCCCCACCGGTTTGAATGACCCAATAACGTGCTTGTGCGGGAACCCAGAGATGTATATAAGTTTGGCCCATGGGCCCCAACACCAGTCTTGTAATGTGACTTTATACTATGTCACTCCTATGAAAGGGCTTGTTATCACTTACTCTGAGACTCTGCCATGGATAGAACCCACTATATTATAGTGGTGATGAAGGTGGGATCCGGATGAGCGAGGTCCAGGGCACCCCGGCACTGCCAAGCGCATCGAGCTCCAGCACCACCACGCAACAGGCACCGCTGCCTAGCCCGATTATGGCCGCGGCATCCGGATCACAAAACTCCATTCCAGAGTTCAACATGGCACACAGCCCGAGGCCTGGGAAGCCTAGGTCAAAAGACTCAAGTACCACCTCGTGGCACAGCAGATCAAGGATGATAAACCCGAAATCAAGAAGGCCATCCTGCTGAGCAACTGCAGCATTGCCACGCTACAGCTAGTGGAGGGCCTGGTCATGCCAGAGACACTTGAGGCGTCTTCCTTCGACAAGATCATCGAGGTGCTGACCAGCCATTTCATCCCGAAGCCTACTCTCCTCACCTGGAAGCTACAGTTCCTCGACAGCTTCCAGGAGCCGAACAAGACCGTAGTGACCTTCCTAGCTCGTCTGCGAGACCTGGGTAGGAAGGCAGAGTATGGTACACAATTGGAAGAGACCCTGCTTATGAAGTTCATTCATGGCCGCAGGGACGTGAAGGCACATTGGAAAATCACAATGGAATCAAAGCCGACCTTGGAGAAGGCCCTACAAATAGCCACCACCGCTGAGGATGTGCACAAGGAGAAGGCCCATTGCCTGGGAACCAGCGCTCACCAGCTGCGAATCGCAGAATCGGACGACTCAGACAGGGATGACGCCCTCAAGCTGCACCAGGCGGGCCAACAAAAGCCACAGAATCGACCACCCCCAAGACCTGCGCCAGCTGTGGGGAGCCACACAAGCAAGTTCAGGAGCACGACCTGCCATACATGCGGAAAGGCCAGGCACATAGCTCAGGCGTGCCAGTCAGTGGCGCTGCACCAAGGAGAACTTCCTCGCCAACAGAACAGCTGCCACCACAAGGTCGCACTAGTAGAAGACATCCAGGTACTCACCACTTCGGGGACCCAGGTATGCCAGTTGCCCCCTCCCTCCCCAGATAAATATTACGTGGCTGTGTTCAGGGAAGGCAAGCCCTGCAAAATGGAGGTAGACTCTGGGGTGGGCCAGACGGTCATTTCAGCTCTCACATTCAGGGAGATGTGCCCCGGGGGGGAAGCCCAGCTACAACCAACCTCATTCATAGTCTGGGACTTTCAGAAGCAGGAAGTTGCAGTCTTGGGAGTGGGTCTGGTCCACATTAGGTACGGAAAGTTCAAGGGCAAGCTCCCCCTCATCATGGTGGAGGGCGATCTGTGCCGCCTTCTAGGTCAGTCCTGGTTCCAGGCCCTGGGCATCCAAGTGATGGGAATCCATTACACCCCTATTCAAAGAGATTTTCAAAAGGTGTGCGAAGAGTTCCCTGCTGTTTTCGATGGGACTGGGGACATACACCGGGGCCACAATAATATTACAACTGGACCCCAATGTGCAGCCTATACAGCTAATGGTCAGGCGTGTGCCACTAGCTCTTAGGCCCAAGATCGAAGAGGAGCTCGACCGCCTCGTGGCTCAAGGGGTTCTGGAACCAGTCACTAATGCAAAGTGGGAAACTCCCATAGTAACCCCGATCAAACCCAATGGCAGCGTACGCATCTGCGCAGACTACAAATGTATGATGAATAAGGCGTTGCAAGGCCATGCATACCCCGTCCTGGTGGTGAGCCACGTGTTAGCATCCTTAGCGGGAGCAAAAAATTTTGGGAAATTAGATTTGGTGCAGGTGTACCAACAGCTCCCTGTGGACGGCAGAAGCTCAAACCATCGTGACATACTGGCTCCCACCAACAAGACAGAACTACAGTCATTCTTGGGAATTCTGAATTTCTACCATGCCTTCCTTCCCCACAAGGTGATGGTAGCAGAGCCCTTACACAGACTTCTGGACAAAAGGGCACCATGGGTTTGGGGTCGTTGGCAAGCCGCTGCTTTCCAGGCAGTAAAAGACATTTTAACTTCAAACAGCTTGCTGGCGCACTTCGACAAGTGGCTACCTGTCATACTCGTGTGTGACACCTCGCCTCACGGGGTCTGCGCCGTGTTGGCCCACAGACCGCTGGATGGTCGCGAGGTTCTGGTAGCATATTATTCCAGGACCTTACAGAAACCAGAGTGAAAGTATGCTCAGATAGACAGAGGGCCTGGCTATCATGGCAGGGGTAAAAAAAAATCCACAATTACCTCTACGGTCAGCCATTTACTATCTTGACAGACCACAAGCCCCTGCTGGGCCTGTCCGCCCCCGACCGACAAATGCCCCAAATGCTTTCACCACGGGTGTTGAGGTGGTCCATCTTCCTGGCGGGTTATCAGTATGCCCAGGGAAAGTGATGGGTCACACTGATGCTCTGAGCTGCCTGCCACTGCCCTCCATGGCCCCAGCGTTCCAGATCATGTCAATGGACCGCCCAGTGCATGCAAAGGACATTGCCGCTGCTCTTCCAAGGACAAAACCCTCTCCCGAGTTCTGGACTGGGTGTGGAGGGGGTGGTCAGAAGGACCGGAGGGCTCGGAATTCTCGGTGTTTGCGTCCCGCCGGGATGAACTGTCTGTGCATAAAGGGTGCCTGTTATGGGGAAGTAGGGTGGTGGTGCCCCCGGTACTGTGGCAGCGCTGCACGAAACCCATCCGGGGATTGTACGCATGAAGGCGCTGGCCCACAGCTATGTATGGTGGCCAGGAATTGATGATGCCATTGAATCCTGGGTGGCCTGATGTCAGCCATAACAGGAGACCTGTCCGGCGCCCCAGCCCAACAGTGGGAGTCCACTCGCAACCCCTGGTCTCGCCTACACTTCGACTTCGCGGGGCCCTTCCAAGGGCATATATTCTTCCTCATTGTGGACTCCTACTCCAAATGGCTAGAGGTAGTGCCAATAGCCTCCACCTTCTCGGTTGGCATTAGGGGCGCTCTGCAGGGTTTTCGCCACACAGGGCCTCCCAGATATGTTGGTATCTGATAATGAGACGGTATTCACCTTGGCTGAGTTTCAGGATTTCTGTGGCTGGAACTTAATAAAACACATAAGGTCGGCCTCCTTTCACCCAGCCACAAATGGCCAAGCGTAAAGAATGGTGCGAGCTATGAAGGAAACGCTCCGTCGCATCATACATGGGGAGTGGGAAACGTGCCTCGCTGAGTGCCTCCTGGTGCAACACTCCACCCCCAGTACGGTCACTGGCTGCAGCCCAGCAGAGCTTCTCACGGGCCGGTGGCTGACAACCCTCCTGGAGTGCATGCACCCGGACCACGTGCCCGCCCTGCAAGAGGTGCCAGAGGCAGTCTGGGCACCCCGGGGGTTCGACACAGGGGACTTAGTGTTTGCCAAAAACTTCCGGGGGGGGGGGGGCAGCATAGATACCAGCACGAGTATCTCAAGTACTAGGGGCCATCATGTACGAAGTCATCTCAGAGGGGGGATTCACAATAAGGCGACACATTGACCAATTACGCGCATGAGAGGCGCCCAGGGGAAAGACGAGGACGAGAACGCAACCACCCTGGCGCCTGCTCTAGGCGAAACAACCCATGAGCCAGAGGAAGCAGAAGAGCCAGCAGTGACACCCGTGCCAGAACCAGCAGAACAGACGGGACCACCATCAGCACCAGAGACCTCGGAGGACCCAGTCCAGCCGGAGGATTTCCCTTCAGCACCAGGACCTCTGCCAGTGACGCCTGAAGCAAAAACTGCATTGCCGCCAACTCCAGTGCTCAGGCGGTCAACGCGAAAGCGCCACAAGCCCGCGTACCTTAAAGACTATGTTCACTAGGGGCTTACGAACTAAGGGGGAGGGATGTTATGTATGTGGACTCAACTTCGGATGTTTCTGCCTGGCTCACTGGAGCCATATGGACTGAGCTTGGGAACTTGGGGACAAAGGGCTGCAGGATTCAAATCCCTGCAGCCGAGGACCAATCACAAGCCCCCACCAGTTTGAATGACCCAATAACGTGCTTGCGTGGGAACGCAGAGATGTATATAAGTTCGGCCCATGGGCCCCAACTCCAGTCTTGTAATGTGACCTTCTACTATGTCACTCCTATTAAAAGAGCTTGTTATCACTCACTCTGAGACTCTGCCCTGCATAGAACCCACTATATTATAGAAATCTTGTTTGTCTCTTGAGTGCTCTTGGGCTCAGATCTAACTGTTCTACTGCAGACCAGGCCAAGTGCCCTTTGAAACTCTCTGCATGGATTTTCGAGTGAGGGAGCCCCCTCCCTAAACAGCAACCCCATTCCCTCTGAAAGCAGGGTGGACTGGGCACTTTGGGGGTGAGGGCAGCAGGCAGAGAGCAAGGAAGAAGTTACCTGAGAGCAGACAGATGCTGAGGGGAGTCCTGAAGGGGCTGTAAAGAAAGGGAATGAGACAGCAGAAAGGGCAGGAAGCCAGAAGAGCAGTCAAACAAAATAACAGAGCAAGGAATCCAGTATGAAGGGATCCAGTGGCAATCCCTTTGGCTGAGAGCGAGGAGATCACTTGGGAGTGCGGCCATTAATCAGAACTTGGCAGGAGGGACCTAACTGAGGGCAAGATGCTTGAAAAACTAAAAGGGAAACAAATGGTTTGATAACAAGTCTAAAGAGGCTACTGTGGGGGGGAAGGGAGAAAGAGTGCTGGTTTCAAAAAGCAAAAAGATATCTCTTTTAATGGCGATGTGCCAGCACAGGGCAGCCTAAATAGAATCAGTCATCCAGCTGACAAAGTGCTGCTACTCCCCGATTGATCCAGTGCTTCTGGGGAAGGTCAGAAGGAATCTCAATGGAGAGGACGTAATTGGTGGAGTGCCCCGTGGTGGATAAGGTGCCTCTCCGGGCACTGGTTTTGTAGACGGGGCATGTGTATATCCCTGAGTGCAAGAAGGCTGCGCTCTCTCCAGGTTTCAGCCAAATGATGGGCAGAGAATCATAAAGGATTTTGGGGTAAGACTCGCCGATCTTCATGGTTTCCCGATCCCACCGGGCCCCTTCCAGGAAAAGCCCCTTAATGTAGGCGCCATCTTCAGGCAAAGCCTCCATGCTATGCTCCTGCCTGGTCACCTAAATTGAGCAAAGAAGAAGACATGGCGGGTGTTAAAAGGCCATCTCAATCCCCATGGCAGGAACTGATCACTCGGCATTCTTCATCACGTAAAAAAAAAACCTCCATCAAGGAAACTTAAATGATCTCTTTCAGGCAAGTTCTCCAGTACCTCCACACCATCCTTTGTTGTCATCTGTATACCATTTGGTAAAGAAGAAGATATTGGATATATATCCCGCCCTCCACTCCGAAGAGTCTCAGAGTGGCTCACAATCTCCTTTTCCTTCCTCCCCCGCGACAGACACCCTGTGAGGTGGGTGGGGCTGGAGAGGGCTCTCACAGCAGCTGCCGTCTCAAGGACAGAGTCTCAGAACGGCCTACAATCTCCTTTACCTTCCTCTCCCACAACAGTCACCCTGTGAGGTGGGTGGGGCTGAGAGGACTCTCACAGCAGCTGCCCTCTCAAGGACAGAGTCTCAGAGCGGCCTACAATCTCCTTTCCCTTCCTCCCCTACAACAGACACCCTGTGAGGTGGGTGGGGCTGTAGAGGGCTCTCACAGGAGCTGCCCTTTCAAGGACAGAGTCTCAGAGCGGCCTACAATCTCCTTTCCCTTCCTCCCCCACAACAGACACCCTGTGAGGTGGGTGTGGCTGAGAGGGCTCTCACAGCAGCTGCCCTTTCAAGGACAACTCTTGCAGTAGCTGTGGCTGACCCAAGGCCATTCCAGCAGCTGCAAGTGGAGGAGTGGGGAATCAAACCCGGTTCTCCCAGATAAGAGTCCGCACACTTAACCACTACACCAAACTGGTCTAGTTTTCTTACCAAGATGGCAGACCTGTGCCTAATTGGTATAAGTTCAAACGGCAAGCAGGGAGGGGGGAAATCCCTTGTTAAATACTGGGTTTGGTGGAAAGAACAAGGACTCCCAGAGTAGTGATCAGCATCTTTACTAGCAATTTCAAGCAACTATATACACAGCAGGCAAACCCCAGACCTTGGCCTGGTTAAATACAGGCTGATTCCGCACTAACCTTGCTCCACGCCAGGCATCCGTTTCTCTCTGGAGCAAGCTAGCGATTTCGCACCAGCTGACCCGCCCTGCCATTTTGCGTGGGGAAAACCCACGACTTGCTGCCTGAAAAAAACAGGTTTACACTGTGGCGCAGCAAATCATGGGTTTTCCCTGCGCAAAATGGTGGCGTGGAACAGCTTAGAAAGCTAGTGAAATCACTAGCTTGCTCCAGAGAGAAACGAAAACCTGGTGCGGAGCAAGGTTAGTGCGGAATCAGCCACAGTGAAACTCCATCCCACTCCCAACCCATAGATGCACTCAACCTGGCCCTCTAGCCCCTTATAGGGAGTCCAGGGCAGCCTGGCTGGCCAGACAGCAGCTGCTTCAGTCCTGGGGGAGGGGGGGTTGAAGCTCACAGAGTCTCTAGGGAACTTCAGCTCGGACATAACATCCCTGTACACAGAAAGCTAGCATGTAGTGGGGGAAAGGGTTCTAATTCTACATGTAGGGGTTTAAGATATATAGCCTATCTTAGCCCTTCCTGAAGTTGTGCAGTCTGAAGTAGAGCAGCCCAGACATAGGCCAAACACCTCAAATGAGAGATGAAGACCTGACATGAAAGATCCATGTTTAGGATCACGCATTTGCGTGTGGTTTTAAGTTCCTTAGTGGGCCCAGACCGCTACTTTTAAGAAGTATCTCAGGGTGAGCAGGGGTTAACCATTTCATTCCATGCCCCCTCTGTGGTTTTAACTGCCCATTCAAAAGCTGCAATTCCCTTCGCATGGACAATAAGTATGGTCCTAGCATTTGGTCTATATTTCCCCCTAATTCCAACTTGGTGCCTATAGAAGAAACATGGGAAGAAACTATTTAACATCCTCTCGCCCAGCGGTGCTTCATGGAAAGGGTCATGTCTGAAGCTGCTAAGGAAGCTTTTAAACAACTGCAGAACATTCTTGATTGGCTCCTGCCTCTTTGGGCCCTCAAGGAAAAGGCCTAAAGGTTCAAGGCAAGAGGAGAAGAAGCTGCAAAATTGGAGGTGAGGAGCTGGCAGGAAAGAAGAGCCAACCGTCTCATGCCCTGTGCCACCCCCATGAGGGCACTGGGACTTGTCTGCACCTATGCAGATCAATACCTGGAATATTAGGGACAGCAGCAACGCCATGTGGTTATAGGTGCTCTTCCAAAACTGACAAGGTGTGGACCTTGCATTCCCTCACAGATTTCACATGCAAACGGATGTATTGCTGTGGAAACATTTTGTGATCCAGACCCCGCTTGGCCAAATACGTCTTGAAAGTTCAGGCCAAAGTAAACCTGTCTGACTTTTAAAGGTCAAGGTAGTCCCCTGTGCAAGCACCAGTCGTTTCCGACTCTGGGGTGACGTCGCATCACGTTTTCAAGGCAGACTTTTAACGGGGAAGTTTCCATTACCTTCCCCAGTCATCTACACTCCCCCCCCCCCCCAGCAAACTAACTTTTATTGACCTTGGAAGGATGGAAGGCTGAGTCAACCTTGAGCCGGCTACCTGAACCCAGCATCTGCCGGGATTGAACTCAGGTTGTGAGCAGAGAGCTTGGACTGCAGTACTGCAGCTTTACCGCTCTGCGCCACGGGGTCTGACTTTTTGATGGCCGTAAAACTCTTATGTCATATGGAATTTGTAAGGGATTTCCCATTGATTTAGGAGGGCATGTCCTGCAGAGGGCTTTCTAAGCTCCTGGGTGGGTGCTGCATTGTGCCTCCAGGAACATGACATGTGTCCGGGGGGGAGGGGGGAGAAAGTTCCTTTTGTCCTAGAGCAGCCCCTGTAATGTACCAGATCTGGAGACGTTGGTCGGGCAACATACTTTATTGGAGGTACATCACACACGAGAGAGAGAACACGCGGGCCGGGCCCCGCTTATAAACATTGCCCGGAACAGCCTCCCAGACTGGCTAGTCCAATCCTGGCTAGTTAAACTTCCCGCCACTGATGGTGATTGGCGGGTGCTTAGCGCGCTGTGTGGAGTCGCCTGGGGCTACACCAGTCGCCTCCGCTGGCCACGCTGGCTTGGACTAACGCTCTTGCGTGCTAACAAAATGGTTGCCATCGTGTGCTAACGCAATACACTATACTCCTCCCCCCCTAGTTGATGTACATAATCCTGTAGGTAGGCGGGCGCCCGGCGCTCCCGGGTCGACCACCTGGGGGCGGCTTGTGGTGTTGGTGCGGCACCCGCGGCCGGCGTCTCTCCGGGGGGAGGCGCGGCTGCGGGAGACGCAGCGGCGGGAGGCGCGGCTGCAGGCCCTCGTTCAGCTTCTGCTGGTCGCTCGGGATCTGCCGGCCTTGGGGCCTCTTGGGTTGGCAGGGCCGGTTCTGGCGCGACCGCCTCTGGGGGACCCCTCCTTGACTCCTCCCCTGACCTTGCTTCTTCCGCTTCGGAGGGTACCTCTGGTAAGGTGCGGCGGCGCATTTGGTCGATGTGCCGCTTCAGGATCTGGTCCCCCTCGGTGGACACCTCATAGTGGCGGGACCCGAGTACCCGCAGCACTCGGCCCGCCAGCCATTCCAGGCCCTTCCCGTAGTTGCGGGCGAACAGAGGATCCCCTGCAAAGAATCCCCTGGTCGCGTCCCTGATCTCAGGAGACGCGCGGATGTCTGAGGCTCTGTCGGGGTGCATGCATCCTATCTAATCTCGTTGTGAGCTTGCGTCCCATGTGGAGCTCCACCGGGCTGACCCCTGTGACCGGGTTGGGGATGATCCTGTTGTTTGTTGTAAGCCGCCCTGAGCCACTCGTGGGAAGGGCGGGATATAAATCCCGGAATAAATAAATAAATAAATAAACAGGAAGGCGGCTAGCCGGTGGTCCCAGTCGCCCTGCACGATCCACCCCAGGGCTTCCTTCGTGGTGCACACCATGCGCTCCGCCTGGCCGTTGGTGGCTGGGTGGAATGGGGCGGACCGTATGTGTTTGATGAGGTATCTCTGTAGAAATGCCTGGAATTCCCCAGAGGTGAACGCTGCCCCGTTATCCGAGACTAGTGTGTCTGGGATGCCGTGAGTGCTGAGAGCCCTGCGCAGCGCTCGGATTGCGGCGGCAGAAGAAGTGGACGCCACTGGAATGACCTCCAGCCATTTGGTATAGGCGTCCACTATAATCAAGAAGATCTGCCCCTGGAAGGGCCCTGCGAAATCTATGTGGAGCCTTGACCATGGCTTCCGGTTGGTTTCCCATTGTGTGGCGGGGGCGCTGGGCAGTTCGGGACGCGACTCCTGGCACACGCTGCACCTCCGGACCCAGTTGTCTATCTCCCCGTCCATCCCCGGCCACCAGACATAGCTCCGCGCTAAGGCTTTCATCCTTACTATACCGGGGTGGGTTTTGTGGAGTGACTCGAGAACTCGCTTTTGTAGCGGGGGGGGGACCACCACCCGCCTCCCCCACAAGAGGCACCCTTTGTGGGCTGCTAGTTCCTCCCTCCTTATGTTATATGGCTTAAACTCTTCCCCCATCTTCCCATCGGGCCATCCCCTCACCACCCAGTCCAGGACCCTCGCCAGTGTTTTGTTCCTCCCGGTGGCGCTTCTACTAGCATGACATGGTGTGAGGGGGCTGGGGCTGGACCCGTGGCGGGTAGCGGCAAACGGCTGAGTGCATCCGCGTGGCCCATAGCCTTGCCCGGCCGGTGGACCAGTGTATACATGTACGAGTTGAGGAATTGATTCCACCTCAACACCCTCTGTGACAGGATTTGTGGGGTTTGGCGGTCTGGGGCTAGCAGACCCAAGAGTGGCTTGTGGTCAGTGGCTATTGTGAACCTCCTCCCATACAAATAATCATTGAACTTGTGGACCCCCGCTACGATAGCCAGAGCCTCCTTGTCAATTTGAGCGTAATTGCGCTCGGCCGGGGTTAGTGGGAATAATACGCCACTGGTACCTCCCTCCCATCCGGGAGTTGGTGCCCCAGGACTGCGCCCACCCCATAGGGCAACGCATCGCAAGCCAGGATTACAGGGAGCCTCTCATCAAAGTGGTGGAGCAACGCATTAGAGACTAAGATGTCTTTTACCGCCTGGAACGCGGCGGCTTGCCGCTTGCCCCACACCCACACGGCTTGTTTGTCCAGCAGCCGGTGGAGTGGTTCCGCTATGGCCGCCTTGTGGGGCAGGAACGAATGGTAGAAGTTCAGCAGTCCTAAGAAGCTTTGTAGCTCCGCCTTGCACGTGGGGGCCGGGGCCTGCACGATGGCCCGAGTCTTGTCCTCCGTCGGGTGGATCCCCGCTGCGTCCACGGCGAACCCCAGGAACTCCACCCGCGGTACTCCTAGCAAGCATTTCTCCCTCTTGACCTTCAGCCCCGCCTCTTGGAACCGGCGGAGCACCTCAGGCGGTTGCCGAACTCCTCGGGGTCCGGGGCGGCGATTAAAACGTCGTCGAAAAAGGGTTGGACTCCGGGGATCCCTTTAAGGAGAGAGTCCATTATGCTCTGGAAAATCCCCGGAGCCACACTGATGCCAAACTGTAGCCTCCGCACCCTAAAGGCCCCCTGTGGGTCACTATAGTCTGGGCTTCCGCCGTTCTGGCGTCTACGGGGAGCTGTTGGTAGGCTTGTGTCAGATCCAGCTTCCCGAATATCTTGGACCCGGCCAATGCTGCCAGGACGTGACTGACCACCGGGATGGGGTATGGGTTGTCCTGTAGGGCCTTATTGATTGTGCACTTGTAGTCTGCACATATCCGCACCTCCCCGTTGGCCTTGACCGGGGTCACTATGGAGGTTTCCCAAGGGGCATAGTCTACCAGTTCGAGAACCCCTTGGGCTGTGAGGCGGTCCAATTCTGCCTCGATCTTGGGCTTCAAGGCGAAAGGGACCCTCCTAGCCTTAAGCCGGATCGGCTGGACCGTCGGGTCGAGCGGTAGGGAGATGGCCGGCCCTTTGTAGCTCCCCAGGGACCCGTCAAACATGTCGGGGAACTCGCGGCAGACCTCCCCGAATCCTCTGGGTGTCAGGATTTGCCCCACCCCCTCCAAACGGATCCCCAAGGGGCCGAACCACACCAGTCCCAGCAGGGTGGTGAGTGGGCGCTTGACCACCAGGAGGTCTAGCGGGCCCTTGAAGGACCCCCTCTCTACTTGCACCCGGGCCCACCCCACGATTTGGACCGGGTTCTTCTGAAAGTCCCGCAGTATAAAGTCCGCCGGCCGCAGTTGGAGCCGGTAGCGGGGGCACAGGTTCTTCAGGGTTTCCTCCGCTATTATGGAGATGGAGGAACCCAAGTCCACCTCCATGAGGCATGGGGCTCCTTCAATGAGGACTGCCATTTTGACCTTATCGGGGGTGGCGAGGGGCAAGTTCAGTACCTGTAAACTGGTGGAGGCTGTGGAGTGGAACTCCGCTGACTCATGGTGAGTGGTCGGCCTCCTGCAGTTGGGCTTGGCTCGGCAAGCCCGCGCAATGTGGCTGGTCTTTTTGCAGCTCCGGCAGTCCCAGGTCCTGCACTGGCAGTCCCTCCGGTCGTGGGGGTCGCCACAGCTGGCGCACTTCGTTGTGGGCGGTCTCTCCGTCGTTCGGGGTCGCGGTGGGGCACGATTGGTTGCCCCTGCTGGCCGTCGCAGCTGGAACGCTTCTCCCTCTTCCAGGCGGTCGGGGTCCAACTCCTCTTGGTGGACCGCGTTGGTCCTCGCCTTGGGGAAGGTCCTCGATGTTCTCTCGAACGCCACAGCCTCGCTGAAGGCGCCCTGGAGTGTGAGCTCTTCCTTCGCAAAGAGCTTCTGTTGGAGCCTCTCGTCGCGTAGGCCCCACGTGAACCGATCCGCCAGGGTCTCTTCCAGATGGGGAAAACTGCAGTTGCCTGCGATCTGACGTAGGGCTGCCAAGTAGTCGGCCACCGATTCTCCTGCTGCCTGGTCCCACCGGTGAAAGAGGAAACGGCGGGCCACCCTGGAGGGTTGCGGTAAGAAGTGGCCGGTGAGGAGTCTGATGACCTCCTCGTATGACTTCTCCGTGAGTCAGGGGGGGGCCGAGAGACCTTTGGCGATCTCGAATGTGGCCGCCCCGCAGACGTTCAGGAGAACGTCCCTCTTCATGCTGTCCTCTGTGATTCGGTTGGCCCTCAGGTAGCACTCAACCCGTTCCGAGTAGGACTCCCAGGCCTCGGGATTCGCAGGGTTGAATGTCTCGATGTGACCGGTGGTACCGCTCTGGTGAGCCATGCTGATGGCAGCGGCGGTCGTGGCCTGTGGGTTGCCCTGTCTCCGATGTAGCCGACGTGGCTAGAATCCCATCCTCGTCGCCACTGTAATGTACCAGATCTGGAGACGTTGGTCGGGCAACATACTTTATTGGAGGTACATCACACACGAGAGAGAGAACACGCGGGCCGGGCCCCGCTTATAAACATTGCCCGGAACAGCCTCCCAGACTGGCCAGTCCAATCCTGGCCAGTTAAACTTCCCGCCACTGATGGTGATTGGCGGGTGCTTAGCGCGCTGTGCGGAGTCGCCTGGGGCTACCCCAGTCACCTCTGCTGGCCATGCTGGCTTGGACTAACGCTCTTGCGTGCTAACGAAATGGTTGCCATCGTGTGCTAACGCAATACACTACAGCCCCCACATACATTCTGGGGCTAGAAATCTGCCCTGGCCAGTGGTGTGTGTGTGTGTGTGTATGCGCGCACACACACACACTGGCTGCTGATGCCTTCCGTAGGCATAGGTAGGAAATATTTATATCCAACTCCTGCAGTCAGAGCTGTCTGGAAAGTATCCAGAGTACCTCCAAGGATTAGTATTCACATTTCCTCTTCCCCACTAGCTTCTGACAGGACTCTTCAATATAAAGAATGCAGAGGAGTGTCTACAAAGGCTGCAAACACCAGGCTCCGGAATCTCTGTCAGCTCATTAAAGTTAGTTCGCAATACGCCCCGGACTTATTTATTCCAAACCCGCTTCTACACAGTTCTCCCCTGGCATGTACCGGGACAGGACGATAGAATCTCCCAATGCGCTTGCTTTTCCCTCTTCTCTTTTTTCCGTTCAGCATTAATACCTGTCATCTATTATTGAACATTTTACAGACTATTATCTTCCTACACGAAGGGATCAATTAAGTAGGAAAATGGCCTTTGCCAGTTCTGGCCTTTGAAAGCTCTGAATGGATCCTAAGGGACCACAACCTCAGAAATCCATCCAGCTGACCAGAAGTGAAAGGAGACAGAAAAGAAAGTCTTCCTCTTTCCTCTTCAGGTTTGAGATGCCTTAGGATTCCCCTGTTACCCAGGCCATCTGAATTTGGATAATCTCCAGTGAAAGGCTGACTGCTGGCTGCGGAGGGAAGACAATTAATCTTGGGAGCGTATCTGGATATTCTCTTTGGTCATCTCTGGCTTAGACCACAGTGATTATGACATCCTCCATCCTGCTCATGTCCCTATATTTCCCTTCTTGGTCTATTCCTACTCCTCCACCAGTCCTGAGCCTTCCCCTCCTATTCTGACTGTTGTGCCTTCCCTTCTGTCCCACATCTGGAACAGTCTGCCTTCCTCCCTCCATCAAGGACCCTCCCCTTCACACTGTTTCTTGAAAGCTGCTTCTTCTTCTTCGCTGTGTGTTCAAGAGTCACCAGAGAGTTTCCCCATGCGGGTGTTTCCACACGCAACTTGGGATTTCCACTTACAGAAGAGGAGGAGCAAGGGTGGTTTTTGCCAGTTTCCTGTCAAGAATTCTTCTTGTCCTAAGCACTTCCATTTTGATCCAGACTTTTGTAACCTCATTGCTGTGTCGCTAGAATAGCTGGCAAGCTAATCAAATGTGTTTTGTCTGTGAAACTTACAAGTAACCTATTTTCACCCTGAGTTATGTGGTGCGCCTAGGCATCAAGGTCAACTACATTCAGAGACTTATCGCTTTTGATGTCACTTGTTCTAACTGGAATTAGCACAAGGTGAAGAAAGGGGGATGCTTCGTTGGTAGAGAACAACAGTGCTCCTTGTTTCAAACTTGTAATGGTCCGGATCATGCAATAGATATATCTGTCTGTACCTGCGGAACCTAGTTCTACCAAGATGTAGTCTTGGCCCTGTAACTTCTTCATTGTGAATAAACTCCTATGATTTCACCCTCATAAAGCTCATCATTGATGGAGATTGTGCAGTGCTTGACATTTCCCTGCTCTCCCTGCAGCCCCTCACTTTCACGGCCACTACAGTGTTCCACAGGGAGTACACAAGACTTAAGGTGTGCAGGGGCAGGGAAGTGGCTCCACTCACACGGCACAGGATCCAAGCCAAGGACCAGAATGCCAGGACTGTCCCTTGCTAGGAAGGGATAGTGAGAGCATCGGGGTCAGGATCCAGTTCCAAGAAGAAGAAGAAGAAGAAAGAAGAAGAAAGAAGAAGAAAGAAGAAGAAAGAAGAAGAAAGAAGAAGAAAGAAGAAGAAAGAAGAAGGAAGAAGAAAGAAGAAGAAAGAAGAAGAAGAAGAAAGAAGAAGAAAGAAGAAGAAGAAGAAGAAGAAGAAGAAGAAGAAGAAGAAGAAGAAGAAGAAGAAGAAGAAGAAGAAGAAGAAGAAGAAGAAGACGACGACGACGACATTGGATTTACATCCCGCCCTCCACTCAGAAGAGTCTCAGAGCGGCTCACAATCTCCTTTCCCTTCCTCCCCCACAACAGACACCCTGTGAGGTGGGTGGGGCTGGAGAGGGCTCTCACAGCAGCTGCCCTTTCAAGGACAACCTCTGCCAGAGCTATGGCTGACCCAAGGCCATGCCAGCAGATGCAAGTGGAGGAGTGGGGAATCAAACCCGGTTCTCCCAGATAAGAGTCCGCACACTTAGCCACTACACCAAACTGGCTTATTGTCTTTGCTCATTAATCACATGTTATGTAGTTTGGTATTATCATACTTCTGTATTATATTCATATATTATGATTGTTTACTGTACTTATATCATGTAATCTTACTTCCATTTCATGTAACCTGCGTATAATTCACTTTAGTTTTCTATTATAGCTCTAACAACTGTTAAAAAGGGGGAGCTTGGTGGGAACCATGGGCTTTGAATGTTACTTCAGTGGAATGCTGTTATCTGGTCTCCTAGGAGATGGACGGACACAGTTCCACCAGATGCTATTACCCACTCATAATTAACCTTGGAGTAGACGTAAATAATGTGAGGCCTGTGAATCTTTTTAAAAGCGTTAAGCGCGCAAAATACTAGGTGTGCAAATGTAACCATTCTAGGCATCTATAAATATTCACTGAGTTTCGTTTGTGTCAGTTCTGGCAAGGAAGACCTTGCTGAGTGTTTGCTACTGATCTTTCAAAGCTTTCCTTGCATTTACCAGAGAAGCCTCCCTGACTGATATTGAGCGAAACCTCAAAAGATGTCCCTGATAACATGTGAATCTCTCTCTGTCTCTCTTAATGAGAATTCATCAGAATTTGTAGATGTCACCCTTCCAGCTGAAGGCAGATTTTTTTTGGGGGGTGGGGGTGGGGGCACAAGCAGTTGGCAGTGGGAGGAGGCACAGGGCATGAGAATGAGAGAGCTGGGAGTTTCTAGCTGGCGCTAACTGAAACTTGGGGTGCAGCTCTGGGAGGGTATCCAAGTTTCTCCCTGATGGAATCTTTTGACTTGTAGGAGTGCCTCTTTGCTTCTGCCCTGCCGATGGATTTGAAAAGAAAGGCAGGATTACAAAGATGTCTCAGGTCCCTGGAGCTCTCTCATTTACAGGAAACCAAACCTGGATAAGCATTCCCTCTGGAATGTAACACTCAGGGAGCCCACAATGGTTCTCCTGCAGCATTATCAATCCAGAGACTGCAAGAGAGGCTCCACATGAGGGAATGTCCCTAGGAGAGCCAGTTTGGTGTAGTGGTTAAGTGTGTGGACTCTTATCTGGGAGAACCGGGTTTGATTCCCCGCTCCTCCACTTGTACCTGCTGGAATGGCCTTGGGTCAGCCATAGCTCTGGCAGAGGTTGTCCTTGAAAGGGCAGCTGCTGTGAGAGCCCTCTCCAGCCCCACCCACCTCACAGGGTGTCTGTTGTGGGGGAGGAAGGGAAAGGAGATTGTAGGCTGTTCTGAGACTCTGTCCTTGGAAGGGCAGCTGCTGTGAGAGCTCTCTCAGCCCCACCCACCTCACAGGGTGTCTGTTGTGGGGGAGGAAGGTAAAGGAGATTGTAGGCCGTTCTGAGACTCTGTCCTTGAAAGGGCAGCTGCTGTGAGAGCCCTCTCAGCCCCACCCACCTCACAGGGTGTCTGTTGTGGGGGAAGAAGATAAAGGAGATTGTGAGCCGCTCTGAGACTCTTCAGAGTGGAGGGCAGGATATAAATCCAATTTCTTCTTCTTCTAAATACAGTTCAAAGGAGAAGGCTGCCTGTGTGGATACACTTCCAATCTCTTGTTTTGTTGGTGGACGTCAGGTTACTATAGATTCTATTCCTCATGATCTTAACTGAAGCTTCCCAAGTTCAGTTCCGTGCATACTTTACCTCAAATTCAAACCCAATATGATCTATTGGGATGGTGTATTTTCTAGCGTAGTTCTGGGAAACGCCTGTCAGAAAAGACTGCGTAAAGTAGAACCCAGATATCCAAAACACATTCGGGGATCCATGCTTGATCCAATCCTGGGTTTCATGCGAAGGAAAAGAAAACAAAATATTTGTTACTGAGGGGGGGGGGGGGGTGGAAGGAAGCTCCACAGGCAAGGGGGCATGCAGCCACTCTGCCTGTAAGCGAACGGACACTCATTGTTTGCTGGCTCCTGACTGTCATAGAAACATAGAGTTGGAAGGGACCTCCAGGGTCACCTAGTCCAACCCCCTGCACAATGCAGGAAACTCACAAACACCTCCCCCTAAATTCACAGAATCTGCATTGTTGTCAGATGGCCATCTAGCCTCTGTTTAAAAACCTCAAAGGAAGGAGAGCCCACCTCCTCCCAAGGAAGCCTGTTCCACTGAGGAATCACTTTAACGGTCAGGAAGTTCTTCCTAATGTTGAGACGAAAACTCTTTTGATTTAATTTCAACCCATTGGTTCTGGTCCTACCTTCTGGGGCCACAGAAAACAATTCCACACCATCCTCTAGATGACAGCCCTTCAAGTACTTGAAGATGGTGATCATATCACCTCTCAACAGCCTCCTCTCCAGGCTAAACATGCCCAGCTCCTTCAACCTTTCCTCATAGGACTTGGTCTCCAGACCCCTCACCATCTTCATCGCCCCCATCTGGATGCATTCCAGCTTGTCTAGATCCTTCTTAAAATGTGGTGCCGAAAACTGAACACAGTACTCCAGATGAGGCCTAACCAGAGCAGAGTAAAGCGAAACCATTACTTCACGTGGTCCGAACGCTATACTTCTGTTGATATAGCCCAAAATTGTCAGTCTGGACAAGTTAATGCTGCCAGTATAAACTGAGGTTCAGTTAGCTAAAAAATTTTTAAAGTGGGGATATAACGTACATGGCCCAAAGAAAGAAAGAAATAGTATCTGCACACACCGTTGTAGTCTACCTAGATGTTGTCTTCACTGCAGTGGCTCTCAAGCAGAGGAAAGCCTCTTCCAAAACCTGCTTCCTAAGACCCTTTTAAATGCAGATGCCAAGGATTGTTTCTGCATGCAAAACAGTACTGTGAACTACAGACATCCCCATAAGGATTTTTTCTGGGTAAGTAACCACTCACAGAATCCTAGAATTGGAAAGGGCCATACAGACCATCTAGCCCAACCCCCTGCTCCATGCAGCATCAGCCTGAAGCATCTCCGACAAAGAATCATCCAGCTGCATTTTGAAGACTGACAATGAAGGGGAGCTCACCACCTTCCTAGGCAGCTGGTTCCACCTCTGAACTACTCTGACTAAAAAAAATTTCTCCTAATATCCAGCTGGTGCTTTTCTGCTTGCAATTTGAGCCCATTGCTTTGTGTCCTAAAATTGGCTGCCAAGTGGAACAGCTCCTTGCCTCCTCTAAACGACAGCCTTTCAAATATTTAAAGAGAGCCATCATGTCCCCCCTCAATCTCCTCTTCTCCAGAGGAACATTCCCAAGGCCCTCAGCCTTTCCTCAGAGGGTTCTTCCTCCAGGCCTTTGATCATCCTCATTGTTCTCTTCTGCACCCGCTCTGCATTCGCTCAAGAAGACTTTTCGCTGTAGGGATGGGTTACCCTTAAATTGATTTACTTGAAAGATTTGGTAATGCTGCATTCCTAATCAACTGATTCTCAAGGTGGCTGATACAAAATTAATAAACAGCAATAAAACATTGTATTTATTTAAATTTTAAATTTCTCTCGCTACAACTAAAATACACTATATATAAAACGGCAACAGACGCTCATTAAAACAAATTAAAACAACAATTACAGCAAACAAAGAATAGTCGCTCCCCACCTAGCCACAAAATAAATTACACATTATCTGAACACAATTATAAACCACTGCAAAAGCAGTGTTAGATAAGGAATCAATTAGAAACATAGCAAATTAAAAGAACAATTACACATGCAAGTGTGTATAAATATAAGTGTAAGTGAATCCATATAAAATCAAAACATGATATACGGTCAAAATAAAAAAAAACCCAACACCAAATGGAACCAAACAAAACCAAAACAAAGAGCAGGATGCAAAAAAATGAGCCCCCAAATCCTTAAATAACTATAATTGATCATTGATATGAACCTACTCTTGACAGTGGTAAAAAGATAAAGGCAGTCAGTCCCCCTGTGCAAGCACCAGTCGTTTCCAGCTCTGGGTGCCATCACATCATGACGTTTTCACAGCAGGCTTTTCACAGTGTGGTTCGCCATTGCCTTCCCCAGTCATCTACCCTTTCCCCCTAGCAAGCTGGGTCCTCATTTTACTGACCTCGGAAGGATGGAAGGCTGAGTCAACCTTGAGCTGGCTACCTGAACCCAGATTCTGCCGGGATCGACAGTGGTCTCTGCACATAAAAACACTTTAGCCTACCTGGAAGAAGGCCAGTCGTGTGAGGAGGTCGGACACATAACTCCCCAGCGGCTTCAGCGAAGGGTAGGATTTGGCTGCCCACATTGAGGGCACTTTGCCCACCAACATGCTGTTAAAAACATCCTCAAGTTCCGAAGACATCAACACAAGGCCTTTGATGGCTTTGCCCAGGCTGATCAGGCTGCTTCGCACGACCTCCGTAAGTCTGCCGTGGAAGGAAATGGAGCTGAAAACCCCAAGGTTTGTCTTTGGTTTCCAGTGTTAATTTGGTTTGCCTCAAAGTCCACTGAAATCAGTGAAAAGACACCCGCCAATTTGAGTAATCTTAGCATTCAGCCCATGGAAAACAGTGAGGTTCTTGCTCTTAATTGTGAAGGTTCTTAATTATAAGAACCAAAAAAAGGCAGCAAAAAGTTGCCACCCTTTATCCTTATTGCTGTGCTCAGCACAGTTTGAAGCCTTCCTTCAGCCAAAGGAACCTTCTTCCAACAGCAGTAAAGGAAGAGCTATTTACGTTGGGAGAAGACTCCTTAGCCTACTGGAAGGCTCCAAATTTTGCAGAGTGCAGGGCCAGCCCTAGACCCTTTGGCACCCTACGTAAAGCTAACTACTTGTGTCCCTCCCCACCACTTTCTCTGGGGTTGCTGCAGCCAGATCTTCCCATTCTATCCTATGGACCTGGGGTGGCCAAATTTGCTTAATGTAAGAGCCACACCAAATAAATGTCAGATGCTTGAGAGCCACAAGACATGAATGTCAGA
Source organism: Heteronotia binoei (assembly GCF_032191835.1). Lineage (NCBI taxonomy): Eukaryota > Metazoa > Chordata > Lepidosauria > Squamata > Gekkonidae > Heteronotia > Heteronotia binoei. The sequence continues at coordinate 23,385,391 of NC_083242.1, forward strand.
GGTTTGAGAGGAGGGAGGGAGGGAGGAAGGAAGGAAGGAAAAATAGTTGAGGGCGAGATGGAAAGAAAGTAACTTTAACTTTAAATGCATTCTCCAAACTGCCAGCTGGCTTGGCTTGGAGAAGTGATTTAAAGAGACAGATGCTTTCTCCAAGCTGGACAACGGGGCAGTGGGGCTTCAAGAGCCACACAATATGAGTGAAAGAGCCGCAGTTTGGCCACCCCTTCTATGGACCCATAGGCTAGAATGGAGGAATCGGGCCGCCTCTGTGATGCAACCCCAGAGAAGGGATTTAAAGTTTTAAAAACCCCTCTCTAACATCGTGTTGCAGCAGCAGTCAGATCTCTCCATTCTATCCTATGGGCTCCGGGGATGCAAAAGCAGGGAGAAAGCCCACACTGCCTGTGCCTCTTGCAACTTGGAGAGCAGCTGCCTCACTGAGTCACATGGGGGCAGGGTGCTCAATTTGGCACCCCCAGAAGGCTGGTGCTTAGGCAAATGCCTAGTTTGCCCAGTGGCAGGGCCGGCTCTGGCTGAGTATAATAGTTGGATACAGGCCAATATCTCTTTTCCTGCTAGGCACACTTGGAGAAATTGAAGCTATTTCCACCAATAAGGAATCCATTTTTTGAATGTATCCAACCTCTGGCCAATTCATAGTCACTGCCCCTCCAGGATCCAACTCCACGCTACATTATCAGTATTGGTTTTTAAGTGTTTGTAAGCTGCTTTGGGTTTTGGCTGTTTGGTGGGGTAAAAATACAGCCGCTGCCTACCCACAGAAGCAATGGGGATCTTACCTGTTGAATCTGATTAGTTCTTGCCTCAGGACCGTATTCATGGACTCCTGGTAAAGCACTGGATATTTCATCATCACACTTTCCAAGTCAAAATCATTTGGTAATTTGGAAAGGACATCCTGTGCCAGCTCCTCAACAGTTTCCTACAATCAGGAAACGTGAGTAAATCTCAAAAACCTCCTTGCCTGTATATCCACCTTCATCTATAATTCAGTCTTCAGGTTTAAAAAATGTTCCTGGTGCTGCTCGTTTTCTTTGGCTTTCCTTACAGTAAACACGTTGCTGGCAGAGTGCAGCAGAAATCACATCAAAACACAGCACTGGTATTTCCCCCCCTCCATATATGATATGCCAGGAACTTATTCCCCAGAGATGCACATGGTAAACCTCAGAGGTCATCTTCCAGGTGTAGTCTCTGATCATTTCAAAGGAGCTTAAGCTGAAGACCTGATACAAATTTTGCCATAGCTCAGTAGCAAAGCACGTTCTTTGCCTGCTGAAGGCCCCGAGGTTCTGGTGTAAAAGATGCTGAGTCACATGTGTTGAGAAGGACCTTGAAAGCCAGTGCACTGTGCCAAGACAGACCAGGGGAACGACAGCTTCGTTGGTTAAAAAACTGTCCTGGTAGGGTTCCCATGCCACAGGTGGGGGGATGCCCTGCCTTTGTGGGCTTCTGCTCACAGCTGACCAGCAGGGGAAACTCTGTCCCCAAACAGCAACATCACCAATATGATGATGTCAGAAAGAAGTGATGTCACACCGGGAACATTGCACAGAGATGCTCTGGCTTGGGAGCAAAACTCTATGGTTTGAGGGCAATTTTACCACAGAGTTTTGTCCTCATACTAAAGCGTCACCACATGACACCCCCAACATGATGACGTCAGTTCCATGTGATGTCATTGCATCAGTAGAGCCTCACCACATTCCTGGAAGGCTCCTTCTCATCCCCCTCCAGTGCACGGTAAGTACCTGGCAACCCTAAGTCCTGTGCTAACTGTCTCCCTGCCGTCTTCACTCGGAACTGACCTCTCTGGACAAGTCTGCCCCTTGAGATCTCGCATCTCTATTACCCAACTGAAGTAGGTTCAGTGCAAAAGAAGAAGACGACTGTAGATATATACCCCGCCCTTCTCTCTGAATCAGAGCCTCAGAGCGGCTTACTATCTGCTTTATCTTCTTCCCCCACAACAGACTCCCTGTGAGATGGGTGGAGCTGAGAGAGCTCTCACAGCAGTCACCCTTTCAACAACTTCTGTGAGAGCTATGGCTAACCCAAGGCCATTCCAGCAGCTGCAAGTGGAGGAGTGAGGAATCAAACCCGGTTCTCCCAGATAAGAGTCCGCACACTTAACCACTACACCAAACTAGCACTACACCAAACTGGATAAGTACTTTCCCTGAGACAAGCAAGGTTGGCAGTTTGGCCAGGAGAAGCTCAGTCCTTCCCCCTGGTTGGCACTTTCCCCTTGCACTCTGCCTCCTAGACAAGTCATGAGTGCTGCTCTCTCTGAAGAAGAAGATGATGATATTGGATTTATACCCCGCCCTCCACTCCAAAGAGTCTCAGAGCGGCTCACAATCTCCTTTCCCTTCCTCCCCCACAACAGACACCCTGTGAGGTGGGTGGGGCTGGAGAGGGCTCTCACAGCAGCTGCCCTTTCAAGGACAGAGTCTCAGAGTGGCCTACAATCTCCTTTACCTTCCTCCCCCACAACAGACACCCTGTGAGGTGGGTGGGGCTGGAGAGGGCTCTCCCAGCAGCGGCCCTTTCAAGGACAGAGTCTCAGAGCGGCTCACAATCTCCTTTCCCTTCCTCCCCCACAACAGACATCCTGTGAGGTGGGTGGGGCTGGAGAGGGCTCTCCCAGCAGCGGCCCTTTCAAGGACAGAGTCTCAGAGTGGCCTACAATCTCCTTTACCTTCCTCCCCCACAACAGACACCCTGTGAGGTGGGTGGGGCTGAGAGGGCTCTCACAGCAGCTGCCCTTTCAAGGACAACCTCTGCCAGAGCTATGGCTGACCCAAGGCCATGCTAGCAGGTGCAAGTGGAGGAGTGGGGAATCAAACCCGGTTCTCCCAGAGAAGAGTCCGCACACTTAACCACTGCACCAAACTGGCTCTCTCTGTGTTTCCTCTGCTGGAAGAGGAGGCCGAAGCCACAGGCAAGGGAAAGACGGGGTTCTCCTCTCCCACCATCACCTCTCTCCCTTCCAATTTAATCTTCCCTCTAGGTCTCTGCTTTAGCCTCTTCCAGTTTGGCCCTGCCATCTTATAGGTGATCAGAATATCAGGCATGGTGTATTTGCAGCAGGCTTTGATTGGATTCACCTGTCATCACAGCTTTATTGACTTGAACATAATCCGATCGGCCTTCTGCCTCCCTTCCCCAATGGCAGAGAGGGCAGAAGGGGCTGTGGTCCAGCAGTACAGCATCTGCTTGGCATGCAGAAGGTCCGGGTTCAATCCCTTGCATCTCCGGTTAGAAAGAACCAGGAAGGAGGTAATGTGAAAGACCCCCGCCTGAGACCCCGAAGAAGCCACTGCCAGTCTGAGTAGACAATATGGAACTTGATAGACCAATGTCTGGTTCAGTATTAGGCAACTTCATGTGTTCAGTCATCCTCCCTCTCCTCCCCCTGTCCCCTCTTTGGCCAGTCCCACTCTTGTGCTGGTCCCAACAGCTGTTGTTAATCACAGCTCTTCATCCCTTGCATAACATAAAGGATGACTTACTAGAATCACCACCCAAGATAGGGAGAGATAAGGCTGACAGAGGAAGCTCTGCTCCTTAAGCAAGTAATTCTTGATGAAACAGGCCTAGGGAAGCTTGAGTGTCGGATTATGAACCTTGATCAGGAAAATGATGGCTGGACCAACGGGCAGGAAGAATGAAAAAGAACCAGTTGCAAGGCAGAGAGTTTATTCTGGTCTTATGGATTTCTATGCATTTTGCTGTGAGCTTTGTCAGGGGATCTTCTACAGGGATTTCTCAGCTCCCACCATGAACAGTGAAGTCACTAAATAAACTCTCTGCCTTGCACCTTGGATTATGAACCTTGGCCATCAAAACTCTTTATCTACTATGCTACTATTGCATGAGGCCAGGGGGACACATGCTTTATTCCTACTGAAAAAGTGTTACACTTCCACACAATGCAAATGTGATTCAGAAGAAAGACATCTGGCTTTCCTACAAGTGAGGAAGTGCTGTACATGTACTACCAGGGGAGGGGAAATCATGGGGAAAGGCCTTATGTGCAGCCTAAATTATTTCAGAAAACTTCAGGTGGATGGGAACACAGTTTGCAGGTGTACATGAGAAAGCTAGGAGACTTTCATGCAATTCAACATCCCAATTCCCATAGTGACCAGCTTGATGCTCCCCATGAAGGCCCATAAAAAGGCTAAGAAGGCAAGAGCCCTCCCCACTGTTGACACTCAGGGGGGGGCAGTGGCTCAATGGAAGAGCAGCTGCTTGGTATGCAGAAGGTCCCAGGTTCAATCCCTGCCATCTCCAGTTAAAAAGAACCAGACAGCAGGTAATGAGAAAAACTTTTGCCTAAGCCCTTGTCAAGTCCTGGTATTCCTTCAATAATGATGTCTCTCCATTTTGATGGATTAGTATTTATTGTAAGGCAGATATACAGGTACACTGCCATACAGCCAGTGTCGAAACTGAGATACAGCAATAGCGCCTGGATTAGAGACTCTTGCATAGACCATTAAAAGGGGAACTCTAAATCAAGGCAGAGACTGACCAAGAGAGAGATCTTGGGGTCGAGGTAGATAACTCACTGAAAATGTCAAGACAGTGTGTGATTGCAATAAAAAAGGCCAATGCCATGCTGGGAATTATGAGGAAGGGAATTGAAAACAAATCAGCCCCTGTATAAATTGATGGTGCTGTCTCATTAGGAATACTGTGTACAATTCTGGTCACTGCACCTCAAAAAGGATATTATAGCACTAGAAAAAGTGCAGAAAAGGGCAACTAGAATGATTTAAGGTTTGGAACACTTTCCCTATGAAGAAATGTTAAAATGCTTAGGGCTCTTTAGCTTGCAGAAACGTCGGCTGTGGGGTGACATGATAGAGATTTACAAGATTATGCATGGGATGGAGAAAGTAGAGAAAGAAATACTTTTCTCCCTTTCTCACAATACAAGAACTCATGGGCATTCAATGAAATTGCTGAGCAGTCAGGTTAAAATGGACAAAAAGAAGTCCTTCTTCACCCAAAGGGTGATTAACATGTGGAATTCACTGCCACAGGAGGTGATGGCGGCTACAAGCATAGCCAGCTTTAAGAGGGGATTGGATAAAAATATGGAGCAGAGGTCCATCAGTGGCTATTAGCCACAGTATATATATATATATATATGTATGTATGTATGTATATATATACATACATGTATGTATGTATGTATATGTATGTATGTATGTATATGTATGTATGTATGTATGTATATACACACACATATATTGGCCAGTATGTGACACAGAGTGTTAGACTCTGTTGGACTGGATGGGCCATTGACCTGATCCAACATGGCTTCTCTTATGTTCTTATGTTCAAGGCGCAAAACTACTTTGAACTTAGTGGTTACAACTCACACAGGCATTCACTACAAAGCATTTGGCACAGAGATCCCAAGATAGGAGCCGTGACCTTTGGTGTCAGCAGGTTTCTAGCTTCAGGAGGCAAGCAGGTAACTTCCGTTGCTCTAGCAGTCTACGCATACATTCCTCAGGTTACATATCACAGATACAGAAAAACAGCAAGGACTTGACAGCCCTGGAAAGCCAGTCTGCATAGACAATACTGACCTTGATGGACCAAGGCTCTGATACAGTAGAAGGCAGCTTCATGTGTTCATGTGCTCAGCATGAAGGTTCCACCTCTGACAGACCTATCTGCTGGGTCTTGTCAGGTTCCCCAACATGGCACCTGTGGGTACCACGGCTCACCTTTCCTGGTGTCTGCCAAGTGATCGTTTTAAATAAAGTGCAGTTTATAAAGAGCAGTTTCTGTCACAGCTCTCTCAGTCCCACCTACTTCACAGGCAGGGCTGGCCCTAGACTGTCAGGACACTAGGCAAGTGTAACTTCTGGCAACCCCGCCCCCCCCCCCACACACACTGATAATGTCACTGAATCACATGGGAGTGCCCGATTCGGAGCCCCCAGAAGGCTGGTGCCCCAGGCGATCACCTCGTTTGCCTATTGGCAAGGTTGGCCCTGCTCACAGGCTGTCTGTTGTGGGGAGGGGAAGGGAATGGAGATTTTAAGCTGCTCTGAGACTCCTTCAGGTAGTGAAGGGCAGGGTATAAATCCAATCTCTTCTTCTCTTTACAAGTATCTTGACTGCGTGACTGAAAGTAAGCTGTGGCAGCCACTTTGCGGCTGGCTCCACCTCCATGGCAAAAACGTTGTGGCTGTGCCCAGCTCACTGGGTCGGAAGTCCAAACGTGCCCACAGGCTCAAAAAGGTTGGGGATGCCTGGTCTAAACCTTCTTAGAAATATATCCGAGCGGTAGCTATCACTGCATGTTGCAGCAAATTCTGTCAAGAGAATTATGCATTATGTGAAGAAATGCTTTGTTTTTTTGCTAGCAGAGGGGAGCTATTAAGCACCAGCCAGCTGGGCACAAATGCCAAACACATGGATCAAACCCCTACAGCAAACACAAAGATCAACAGCAGAGCAGGTGTGGGCTGTCTGTCTATTTGTTTTCTTACCTGCGGGGATTTGCCTCCTCCCCCTGCTTGCCTGGGCAGAGTCAACAAGACGCCATTGAAAAGCAGGTTAGTTTCTTGGTTATCCTTGGTGATATCTGCATTCTCGTGCAGACCAAAGACTCCCGGGTGAGTTGTAATTGGCAGGCTCCGCAAGTACTCTATGTAAGACTGTAACAAAATGAGGTGCAAGGGTGTCAACCTGCACTGTTCTTATAACCACTTGAAAAATAGAAAGCAGCTTGCTCAAGTGTCAAGAGTAAATGCACTGGTCCCACATTGCTTCAAGATGCTCCAAAACAGACCCACCATAAACACTTTAGCAGTACAATGCAAACGGGCACACATGGTCCACTGAACGCTCCCCTTCCCAATGGCTGGAGGCAATTCGTTAGCTTTTGTCATTATTGATACGGAACCATCAAAATTTTCAGGGGTCCCTGCAGCAAGGAGCTTACATATGAAACAATGAGACAAAGCAATAAGGTGGGGAGAAGCATCACGTGTGCTTGGTGTCAAGTGCCTTGCCATTTTTTTTTGTTATGAATAAGTCTTACGGTCTCCTCCCCACTGCCACTACTATGCTCATCTCTTCGTAAGTTATCCATATTCCTTACACTGGCCTGCAGGGCTGCTACAAGGTTGCACTGCCAGCCAAGGAGCACCTGTGGAGGGGAAGGGGGATATCTTTCTTTTTTTGTGGGGCGGGGGATTGATGCTTCCCGCTTTCTTGCCTCCCGGTTTTTTGCTTCCTGCTTTTCTTTGAAAATGTAATGGATTAAGGTAACTTATATAAGGGGCCAGATAGCCCGCCATTGCCGGTCTTTGCAAAGGCCGTCACGCCTATGACCTGCTGTTCAGAGTCAATAAACAACCATTTATAAAGTGGACCATTAGTGCTCTTCGAACTGTGGGGGTCCTGACACTTGGGACCTCAGCACCCACTATGGGTGTTCTGCTTGGACTGTGCATCCCATGATTCGTGCTGTTACCTGGTATGTCCCATAAGGTGGTATATAATATTCCTCTTCAGGGGAAAGCTTGTATTTTTCCTCTTCTTCTATATCTTTGCAGTACACAATGGAAAGAAGGGAGAGGAGGAGACGCCGGTCTTTATCGTCAGTTACTCTCCCACCATAGTTACATTCCCCTGGGGGTATCAAGAGTCCATGCGGACAAAAGAGAGAGAGATCAAAGTTATGCATGCAGAAAATATAAACTTGGCTGGTGGACAGGGTGGGGTGGTGCAGATGTAAATCAGGGGGTGGGGGGACTTCAACCTTTCCCTCTCCAGTCTCTGTCACCCTCCCACAGAGAGCTGCAGGTTCCAGTATGCAGAGCCGGTGTCAGCATACCATGAAGTGGGGCAATTGCTGTGGTCCAGCCCAGGACCTCTGGCAGGGCCCAGTGTTGCTGAGCCTTCTCTGGCCTGCTCACTTATGCATCCTGGCTGCATGTGCCATCGGAGGTCACTGGGGAGAGGGTGGAAGTAGCCCTGCCCTTGCCTGCTTCCCCTCATAAGCAACAAAAGTGAGGCTTATGGATAGAAGTGACTTCCGTGTAAAGTGTCTGCAGAAAGCTTCTTAAAGGTATACACACAAGGATCAAACAGCTTAGAATAATTTTTCTTTTGTTGTTGCTATGTGGAAAAGAAAAAAAAAATTATTCTAAGCTTTTTAATCCTTGTACGTCTGGTTCCCCTCATAAGGCAAAGACCAGCTCCTAGCCAGAGACGCTTTGTGTGTGCCAGGAAGTGATGCAGCGAACCAAGGGTCATTTTGTAGAAAAATACATGGCGGAGTTCATCCAGGGATTGTTATGCAGCTGCACCTACTATTCAATGGAAAAGAAGATGGAACTCTCAGAAAGGTTCAGGAGCTGCGCTCCTGAGAGCTCCCACTGAATTCGAGGCCTGCAGCTAACCCTTTAACATTTGTGCCTCTGCTCCAATCCCCCCTCCCCCTTAGCATCTTTATTTTTTAAAAAAGCCAGAGATCCCAATTACGGAATGCCTTGAAGCATGTCTCATTTGGACTTGTTTTCTTTCTTCTTCTTCTTTTTTTTTGGGGGGGAGGCTACTGCGGCCATCCACACTGCTAGAAGTTGACAATTCTTCTAGTTTCTGACATGGGTTCTCCCCACCCAGGTCAAAACTGAGGTTTGTCTTTTTTCCTTCAAAGACACTAGCAAACTCTGATAGAATTGTTCCTGTTAAAAGGGACAGCTGCGTTAGCATTTGGGGGTGAAGATACAGATTTGAGGGGTTTTTTTTCCGGGTCAGGTCCAGCTTCCAGCCCCAACTCATGTCTCCCACAATCACACAGCAGCTGCACAGAATTACTTTTTTAAAAAATTAAGAGAGAGCCCCAAATGGGCTTGGTATGTCACTGCAGGAGGCAGAAATGGTCCTGCCTCCCCTCGTCCCCCCCCCCTCAGCTGCTTTCCTGCACAGAAACAACATGCAAGGGGAGGGAGCCATTTCCCCCCAATTTTTGTTGCTGCATATGCATATAATACTCCCCCACCCCAACTCATTAAAAACCTGAATGTGTTGTTCGGCTGTTAGCAGTACAGTGCCATAAAAGTAAATCAATAAGGAACACCAGCAATGTAAATGGCTGAAATTAAAAGGCTCACAATGACAGCAAATGAAACAAAAAAGTGGGGATATTCTCTCTCTCACACACACACGCACACACACACAAGGTGTGCCTATAGATTTCCTGTGCCGCATGGTGCTGTGTCCACACCTGTTAAATAGGTTAAAGCCTCAAATGGGATTTCCTCATATTCATTCAGAAACATCTGGATCTGCCGCATGCTGATTCTAAGGTCAGACTCGTTGAATTCGTATGGAATGTTCCAACCTGTCCAGAGTTCAAGGGAAAAAAAGCTATGAGAGCACACCTCGGTTAGCTCTGTTCTGAAAATAATATCGTTAGCAAACATTAAAATGTCATTAAAGGCTAATGATCTCAGGCAGCCAGAATGAAGCCCGGGGGGAATCATGCAGCCAAGTGGGAGATATTTCTCTTTAATGATCTTCTCTTCCAAGGCAGTAACACATTCCAGGTTAACAGGAGGCCAAATTACCCTGGTTAAATGTTATTAATGTGCCCCCTAGCTGTCATTTTGGAATCACTGCGCTCCAGACTGAACAGCTGCATTTAGAGGGACCCGCCTTCGTTAATTTGAACAGCAGCTGTTGGGGAAGGCCACCTAGGAGGTTACAGATGACTTATGTATAAGAGAACCTCAATGCAGAACCCTCCCTGTCTGCTCTTTGGTTTGAGGGGGAAAGCCCCCCTTGCAAACACGGGCTGCTCCCCCAGTGAAATTGATGTGCAGCAGATCCGGGGCAGACAACAGGAAGTGCTGCTTCCCACCATGTAGAGTTAACAATGGGACAGATGCAGGGAGGGTAAATCTGCAGCAGTGACCTGCCACAAGAGCAAAGGGAATCTCTCCATTCAGAGGCACTGGAAAACCAGCAGGAGAGGAGGTTGCTTAAACTTCCTTGATGAAGAGGTTTCCTCCAGGCACCTAGTGGGCTGCTGTTAGAAACAAGTTAGTGACCTAGATGGATAGGGTTGTCGTCTCTGGCCTGGGAAAATCCTGGAGATTGAGGAGAACTTTTACCTAGCATTTATAGCAGCCCCCCCTAAAAAAAAAACACAACCATAGAGTTTTGCCCTCAAGCCCTTGGGCACCATGGTGCCCACCAACACCTTTCCTGGTGCCCTCCAAGTGTTTCTAGAGTGGGGCCAGATGGGGCTTCTGCCCAGCAAGCCCTCTGGTTGCCCATTTGGGATCTGATCAGCTGTGCAGATTGTAAAACACATTGTTTTGGCAACAGCTGCCAAAAGGATCTCTGCCTTGAGACTGAAGGTCAACTGTGGCAGCCATTTTGCGGCTGTGCCTACCAAAAGTTGGTGCCAAAAGTTAAAAAGAATTCCAAAGGCACCTGCAGGCTCAAAAAGGTTGAGGACCCCTGATGTATTGCCATTTTCTCCAGGGGAACTGATCTCTGGAGATAAATCCCAACAGAACTTTAGGACAGATCTGAAGGTTGGCAACTCTATAAGATGGGCCTTCGGTGAACTCCAGCTGGGCTCTTTTAAACCCTTGTGCCAATTTGAAATGGAGCTGTGGGATCTGCAGCACAGACCACCACAAGCCCCCCCCCCCAGTACAACAGCTGCTCGTGCACGTTTGCCACATGTCGTTCCCAGTCGTTTGCCACATGTCGTTCCCTCTTGGTCAAAACGTCTTTGATTTAATCATGCATTGAATGTTAATAAGCCTTACTTTTAGTAAATGTTAATTTTGATATGGATATATTGATCATAGCAGCCAGATTGCATTAAGTTGCACTTCTTTTTCAAGAATATAGTTTACAACTGGTTGGAACAGGCTCTCTGAGGAGATGAGGGGAGCGCCAGTCTTGGAAACTTTTTGGAGACCCTGGGAGGAAATTTTATTCACTAGAGCAGGGATAGGGAACAGTGGCTCTCCAGATGTTTTTTGCCTACAACTCCCATCAGCCCCAGCCAGCAAGGACAATGGCTGGAGCTGATGGGAGTTGTAGGCAAAAAAACATCTGGAGAGCCACTGTTCCCCACCCCTGCACTAGAGCTTTCAATGGAATGTACACTGGGGCTGGGGGGAAACTGGGGTTTTATTGTTACTCAGTGTTTGGAATTCTATATTGTAAGCCACTATAAGCCACAAGGAAAGGTGGGGTATAAATGTTTCACTAAATAAATAGCTAAATATCTTGAAGATAGATTCAGGTGAGTAGCTGTGTTGGTCTGGAGCAGCAGAAGGAAGTCTGAGTCCAGTTAGTGGCACACAAAAACTTATACTTTGAATAAAATTTGTTGGTCTTTAAAGGTGCCCCTGGGCTCGAACTTAAATATCTTGAAGCCTTTGCTTCTGCTTTATTATTATTCCTACAACTAGTGTTATTTATTTATCATTCAGTGTTGTATAAAGATTAAAAATGAAACGGGCCCTGCCTGCAGGCTGACAGCAGGAGGTGAAAGACAAGATCATTAAGAGAGGAGAAGAAAGGAGAGCCAAAAGGAAGGGAAGTCGCTTGGAGAAAGCCAGCATGGATGCTAGAGATGCCTGAAGGGGGCACTTGATCACAGTAGTCCAAAGCACTATTGCACCCTTCTACAGTCCACTGGAGACAATAGCCTTAAAAGTATGTAACTCCGCTTTGGATTGCAGGGTGTCCAAACTGGAAAGTACCTTGGAAGTCCAAAGCCCTGGTCAATGCAAGAATAAGCAACCAAGGGCATTCCAGTAGCTGGATCCCTCTCTAACAATGGAGGCCCAGGTGGCAGCCACTGCTAAATCAGCCTTTTATCATCTTCGGCTTATAAGGCAGTTGGTCCCCTTTCTGGAACGTGACAACTTGGTGACAGTGATCCATGCCACTGTCACCTCAAGACTGGATTACTGTAATGCCTTCTACATGGGACTGCCTTTGACTCAAATCCGAAAGCTTCAACTAGTGCAGAATGCTACAGCCATGTTGTTAATGGGGCTTCCTTTACGGGAACACATTCAGCCTGTGCTGAAACACTGCACTGGTTACCTATTGCTTACCAGATTCACTTCAAGGTGCTGGTTATCACCTTTAAAGCCCTATATGGCCAGGGTCCTGCATACCTTCGGGACTGCCTTTCCCCTCATGTTCCCCAGAGAGCACTTTGGTCAGGGTCGCAAAACCTGCTTTCTATCCCCGGCCTTAAAGAGGCCAGGCTCAAACCAGAGCCAGGGCCTTTTCTGTTGTAGCTCCGTGTTGCTGGAATGAGCTTCCAGAGGAGGTTGGGGCCCTACAAGAGCTTCCACAGTTCCACAGGGCCTGCAAAACAGTGCTCTTCCGCCAGGCGTTTGTAAATTAAGATCAATGACAACAGACAGCAACAGATATTGAACCATCTGGCCCAAACCAACAGACACCGAATTATCTGGCCCACCTCAAATGCACAATCGCAACAGGATCTTTCTAGCAATAGAACATCTCGTAGTAACAGTCAAACAACAAATTTAACATGGATTGAATTGACAGCTATCTGCCAGTATTCTATTTTAAGACCAAAATAGCACCTGATATTGTTTTATGTTTTTATTTACATACATAAACTTTATTGCATTAGTGATAAGAGCTATAGCAAGTAAACTTTAAAAGTATTTATTATGTATTTTTATATGTTTATATCTGTGGTTTATATCAATACTGGTTTTTATATGTCTTTGAATGTCTTTATATGTCTCTGAGCCTGCTTTGGCAGGGAGGGAGAGATATAAGCCAAATAAATAAATAAATGTGGTACCACAGACTGAGGGTTCTGGTGAGGCACAGGAAGCTTTATAAATGTATTCAGATGTCAAGAACAAACAGCAGTTTGCTGGTGATGGGCATGAAGTGGGCTTGCTTGGGCAAATCCCCCTCCCCCAAGTTAAGAACTTTTCAAACTTTAGTTAGCCACTTGGACAAACTGGATCCTGGTGTTTCCCCACAATCAAAAATTTTAAATCAGGAATAAGCAGTGGTTTAAAATCCCAGTTTATGGAGAAGAAACATAAGGAAGTTATAATAGACAGGAGTTTAAAAACTCCCAAACTGCTTGCCATGAGCAAAGGGAAGAAGCAGAGACAAGCTTTGTTTCCTAAAAGAACACAACTTCCATTCATTTTAGTGTCTGACTAAAAGCACAGGAGAGAGACCACAGAGATATTGGCCATTAAATCCTGTGCAGTATTCCTCTAAATGAAGTCAAATGGGCTTAGATAGGGAAAAGCTATGCATGGAATATAACCATGGGATTCAATGCAGTCTTTAAGCAGTGGCTGGATGAACACTTCTCTGGGATGCTCTAGGCTGATCCTACATTGAGTACAGGGTTGGACTAGATGGCCTGTATGACCTCTTACAGCTCTGTGATTCTATGATTACATTTATTCATTTATTTATTCCCTTCCATCCTTACAAGACTAGGATCATTGAAATGGAAAGCAACTCAGCTGAAAAACAGAACAAAAAAAATCAGAAAAAAAGTTGAAAACATTGCTGACTAAATACATCTTCTAAACATATAAAAACAGCAGACAGCAGCTGCCCTTAAAGCAAATTAGAAGATCAATACCGTTGTGACTGCTGAGTGACCATTCCTCATGGGCCATAATGACTGGCTGATGTTCCTTCAGTGGGTGCTGACTGCTACGTGATGACAGTCTCCTCATGGCTCTGGTTTTGAAGGAAAGCTGGAGAAGGTGATCCCCTCCTGCTTGAGGGAAAGGGTGTGTGTGTGTGTGTGTGTGTGTGTGTGTGCGTGTGTGTGTGTGTGTGAAGATTTTGGAACAGAGTATTGAGAGTTGGTTGAAGCAGGGGAACTTGAACTCTCTCATCTTCCTGGTAGCTTGTTAAATTGGTGATTGTATAGTTATATCAATATATCATTACACTAAAATATGCATCAAGTTCTCTGAGTTCCAGTTTTAATTAAAAAAAAAGCCAGTCTCTATCCCATTTTATTGCAGAGATTTTTTTTTCTCAATACATCTCCTCAAGGCATGGTGAAACTTCCTTTTTTAAAAATGGAAGCTGGAAACTCAGAGAACCTGATGCAGGAAAATTTGGACTTTTCCACCACATGGCAGCACCCAGGCTTTGCTGTGATCTCTCCCAAAACTTCAGAGCAAAGAAGCTACCATCTCTTTCTGCAGTTCTGCTGTGCAAAAATCCATTGTTCAGGGCAAATAGTAAAATGAGTAACACACACACACACACCTTACCTAATGGGCCAAAGTTTCTTCTTTCTTGCACAAGAGCATGGAAAAAGCAAAGCCCAAAGAGCAACTTCTGCCACATTTCTGTCTTTTCACAACTGTTAAAGAACGTGGGGTCAGAAATTGGGTCATTGAGGTAGGATCGAAGGAGGTTTGCTCTAACGCCCTTGGGCGGCTCGTTGGTCATTTTTATTCCATTCTGAAGAATGCTGACGGGAAATTTTTCTGATGGATAACTGGTGAGCCACAATCTGATGGAGAAAAAGCAGAAATAAATTTGATTTCTTGCTGCAGGAGTTGCGTCTGTGATCTGTAGGGGTCTGTCCGTGGAGAACTCAGATAAATGAGTACTGTTTCATACAAATAAGAATGTTTCCTTGACCACAGAAACACAGCATGGCAGTACAAGGGTTCTAGGCCATCTTTTCTGTATGAAACCTGGTCTCGTGAGTTCAGAAAACTGCCATTTTTGTAATAATATATTCACCTGTAGGCAATACAAGCCTGGAGGAAGCTGGATTTACAAGACTGCGATGCCAAAGGAGAATTGTCGTGGTTCTTTTCTAAAACAGCAGTTCTTGCTAGACATTATACTTTTTCTTTTTTTTCAACTGACAACCACAATGAACAAACATTGCAATATGATTTGACTGACAGGAGTGACCCAAACATTTGGAAAAACAGGCATTTGAACAATATGACGCTGTGTTTGAACAAGAAGGCACAAAGGGGCTCTCTTGGGATCTGATGAGCTTGGAGCTTAGCTAATGAGATTCCTTCTGTTTTTATCCAGCATTAAGAGGGAAGATTGAATTCTTGCCTGAACTTCTCATGGGTATTGTCGGGCACTATGACTTCTTCACAGATTTTCTCCAAGGCAGGCATCCAGCTGGTTGCAAGATGACAATTCTGTAGCACAACCCATGTCCCATCAACAATAGCTTTATCGATCATTTTGGCTGCGATGGGGCCTTGGCCTTGGCCAAGCGAAATCGTCTGAATGCTTTCCATGCCAAGGTCATCAGCAAACTTCAACAAACCTAGTGTTGGAGGGCAGGAAATGGGAGACACGTATAGATGAATAACTTCTAACAAACATAACATGTTTTCTCATTTTTTAAACAGAAAACATGACTCAAGAAACCAAAACTCCACAGTCAAGTTACAAGAGGTTGCTTGGTGCATCGGAACAGTTTGCTGGGATTTAACAGTCATCTATTCTTATCACTAATATTTATTTTTCCCAGAGCAGCAGCTGCACATGCCCCAGAGCAGCCTATATGGTGCAGAGCCTCAGAAAGTCCTCCCCAAATGTCTTTCCACTCCTGCTTACTTTTGCTATGTTCTGTTCCTCACAGTCCACTTTTGATAGTTTTAATAAGTAATATACAATGCTAATGCTATTTTTGCTTAGCTGAGGATTTAGTACCTGCTTTGCCACTGGGCTGACTGTTCTGTAAAAAAGGGTAAAGGTAGTCCCCTGTGCAAACACCAGTCGTTTCCGACTCTGGGGTGAAGTTTGCTTTCACACTGTTTTCACGGCAGATTTTTTACAGGGTGGTTTGCCATTGCCTTCCCCAGTCATCTACACTTTCCCCCCAAGCAAGCTGTGTACTCATTTTACCGACCTCGGAAGGATGGAAGGCTGAGTCAATCTGGAGCCAGCTACCTGAACCCAGCTTCCGCCAGGATCAAACTCAGGTCATGAGCAGTTCTTGGACTGCAATACTGCAGCTTATCACGCTGTGCCACGTGGTTCTTAACTGTTCTGTAGAATATAGTTATTTTACAAATAAATAAAAACAGCTCTGCAGGCCAGAGCCCATTTGTGTCTCCTGAAGCTAGCAGAACCACCTACAAGCACAATGGAAACACCAAGGACTGCACATATTCAGCCTGTGCTGCGCCAGCATCACTGGCTCCTGGTGGAGTATCAGTCAGGTTCAAGGCTTTGGTACAGACCTTTAAGGCCATTAGTCATCTGGAGCCCACGTACCTACAGGACCACCTCCTCTAGTATGTCCCCTGAAGAGCTTTATGCTCTGCTGAGAACAACTCTAACCCTAAAGATGTCTGGCAGCCCTTGACCAGAGTCTGGGCTTTTCAGCCCTGACTCCTACCTAGTGGAACTCTCTGCCAAGTAACATTTGTGCCCAGGAGGATCTTATACTGTTCCGCAGAGCATGCAAGGCAGGCTGTTGGTTGAGGGCAGCAATGGGCACAACCTTACTGGCACTCCCTCCCCCTCCCCCCACTCTGCCTTCTGGAGGGAAGGCCCTTACCAGGAGACTGTACACCGAATGCTCCCTTATTCTAATGGAAGGATTTGTTCTTCAACTAATGAGGGATAAGTTTGGAGGTGGGAGAAGCTGCTGCTGGCAATGACCCTGCTGCTGGTGACATCCACTGTGGCAGTCTAGCATGATCCATTCAAAAACAATTGTACACTCTTACCATCAGCAAATACTATTTCATATTGTTATTAAAAATTCTTACCTGCCATGGGGTCAGCACCTGGTGACAATACAAAAATCAGAGGTGCGCAGCAATTAGAGTCATTGTAACTTCCTGAAAGGTCAAAAGTGGGAGGTTCAATGTATGTTCTTCCCATGTTGCATGAGATGAAACCTTGGGTTGCTGGAACAATTTTATCTGGTCTTAGACAACGGAGGATGATCAAGCGGTCAAGGCCCATGACCAGCTTCCAGTCACCTGGGAATTCCTCTTCATGTGGCTTGCCAGAGTCATAAATTGCTTTCCATTCTGTGATGTTAGATTCAACATGATCCATCAGCCCATGCAAATTTTTGAGACCTGATGCACGAACTATTTCAGCCCAGGATTTTTCAGACAACCACTCTGGAGCAGGGTTGGGATAAGGATTGTCCAAAGCAACCCCTCCTGTTAGTAAGAAACGCCATACTTCATCATCAACTTCATCTTTCCCTTTCATTATGCCAATGGTCAAGAGAAGGGAGAAAAGAAGTTTGTCCTTCTCAAACAGGGATCGGCAGACATTGTTGTAGATGCTCACAGTGAAGTGCTGGATGATATTGTCAATTCTTTCTTCCAGAACCTCACTTTTCCTGCTATTTGCCAGGGACTGCACATACAGGTTAATAAACCAAATCAAGGAATATTGGTACATTGGCTCAATGTTTGCCAGATCAGAGATGCAGAAGAAGACAATTGCTGAGTGAACAGCCACAGGTTTATATCCCAATCGTGTTGCATCTATTTCCATCTCAGTTACAGTGGCAATTTCCTGCTTCTCTGAGATTTCTTCTGACAACTCTTTGGAGGAAGACAGGACTTTAATTGCTGTCTCATCTTCCAAGATATTCCCTTCTGACTTGGAAAGGACTTCAAGGATCTTATCTTCTATCTCCTTCAGCTGCTTCTTGTTAGCTGCACTTTCAACAATCAGCTTGTTCTTCTTCTCTTCCAGCTCAGGTTTTTCCTTCGCAGCCACAATCCCAAGAAGTTGATCCTGAAGCCCTAAAGGTGTAATCATGAAATTGAGCAGGCAAACTTTCACAGCCACTTCAGGAAGATAATGAGGATTCCTTAAGCAAGTTGTTATGTAAAGCTTGAAATCTTTTGAGAACTCAATAATATTTTCTCCGAGCCTCATGTACTCAACCCCTTGCTGCTTGAAAGTTGTCTTTAGCAACACGGGTTCCAAGAAAGCATCTAGCTCCTCGCCAATATTTTCAAGCAAGACTGGAGTCCCAAACTGGATCGCATTTTCCAGTGCCCTAACATAGTTTGTATCAGACAACTTGATAACAGAAAGCTTATTGCCCTTTTCCATATTTTTGACCCATTTGTTGGCTTGCCCTTGAGGGTCAATCATTAAAGCCCATCGTCTTGAATTGGAAACAATTATACCATTGTCAATGGAAAAAGAATCGACTGGCAATCCAGCAATCTGCCAGGCACGGATTTTAACTGGATCCCCTAAAGTGTTACTAAGGCTGAAATCACTGGAGCATGGGATTTCCTTCTCTTTGCACAATGCCAACCATTTATTTTGACACTCGAGACGGTAATCGACGGTAAAGGCTCCCAAATATGCCACTGTGCCTGAAGACAACAAGATATCCCCAGTAAGGTCTGTATATCGGATACCCAATAAACGTGCAGCTTCTGTCCACCGGTCCTTCTCCCCTCCTAAGCCACTGATCAACTTCTCAGCCCGTATTAGCTTCTGAGAACATATTTCAATATTCTGTTCCAGTTCTTTCTTCCGATCGTTCATATTTTCAAACTCGTCGTTTAGTGCCTGGAGACGGTCGATCACATTCTTCAGTTCTGCACGCTTTGTGTTCAGCTTCTGCATTTGTATAGAAAGCAAACCTTCTGCATCCCTCAGCCGTAAACGTTTCGGAGCCACCACCTTTGCAACTCGGTCATATACTTCCATGGCTCGAACCCACTTGCATAAGCCTTCACAGGCAGAGGACACATTTTTAATGACAGCGGGTTGGAAGTCTGGGTGATTGATAAACCTCTCTCGGATCCTTTTCATGACAGGCAGGGGGATGTTATCCTTGTCATAAGTCTTTAGGCCCTCAAGGAACTTCAGATCTCCAAGAAGCTTTTTGGAACTACCCCAGTAGTCTTCTATCATTTTACCTGCATTTCACATAAACATTTTTAAAATACTTATAAAGGAGAGATTTTAAAAAAAAAACCACATTAACACCACACAACTTTTTTAGAAAAAAATTTTTTTTTTAGTAATTCTCTTTCTTTTTGGTGTTGTGAGCCAATTAAAAACCAATTTTGATGTTGTGAGTCAATCTTACAGCAGCCTCCTAAATAGTTGAAATTCAATGAAATGAGTAGCAATAATACAACTTTCTTTAATGTGGGTTATAAATTTGAAATACCTGAGAGGTTGTATGCATTTCCTAGTGTTAGATAGTTTTCTACTGTCTAGATCAGGGGTGGCCAAACTAGATTAACATAAGAGCGATATAGAATAAACGTCAGATGTTTGAGAGCCATAAGACATGAACATTAGAAGTTTGAGAGCCGGCGGGAGGGAGGGAGGGAGGGAAATAGATGGAGGAGGGAGGGAGAGCTGGTTTGGCTTGGAGAAGCGATTTAAAGAGAGAAATGCCTTTTCCAAGTTGGCCAATAGGGTGGTGAGGCTTTGAGAGCCACACATGTGTGAAAGAACCACATGTGGCTCCCAAACCACAGTTTGGCCACCCCTGGTCTAGATCATT
Organism: Heteronotia binoei; assembly: GCF_032191835.1. NCBI lineage: Eukaryota > Metazoa > Chordata > Lepidosauria > Squamata > Gekkonidae > Heteronotia > Heteronotia binoei. Next base: position 23,404,970 of record NC_083242.1, read on the forward strand.
ATTAGATCAAAGCAGATAGAAAAGGAGACATGGAGACTTCAAGGGGCACTTGACAAAAACCAAACACTCCATGGGCTCTTGTTGCCAGGTTTACCGCTTCCACTTGGATCAGGCTTCCTCTCTGGTTTTATTCCTTTCATGACACAAATACTTTCCATGACGAGCTTGACAGGGCCCGGTGGGTTCTGCATGGATTTCACGAGGGAGATGTCTGCAGGATTCAGAGTATCGAGAGCTGCAAGGGCAGCCTCCAGAGCTGGCATGGCCTCCGCGAGGTCCCCTTCGCATTCTTCCTGTAATCACATGAAATGTAACTTTGCTGAGCAGTCAGTGTCTGCTTCAAAGCACTCAATGCTGGTCTGTGAAACACTGATGGGGGGAATACTGCAGGCCCATTCCACCACCTGTGGCACTTTCATCTGGGCCAAGGAGCCTTCAGCCAACCCAAGAGAAAAACTTCTTGTGTTGTCTGAAGACTCTTTGCACTGAAGGAAAGTGCCATAGTTAGCAGAAAAGATCTGCTGAATGTATTTGTTCTATCAATTAGATTAGTATCCAATTCAATATTCAATAGTGGCAGAATTGGCCTTGGTACAGTAAACCAGGGACTGTTGCTAATGCTGTACAACAGAGAATGTGGTACTGGGACTAGGGAGATCTTGGTCCGAATCCCTGCTTTCATGAAACTCAGTGGGTGAGCTTGGGCCAGCTGCACAAGCTGTTGATCAAGACTGTGACAATACATCAGAGGAGGGATTTACTATCTGTATACCACTCCGAGCTCCTGGGATGAATAGTGAGATACACATGCCATTGCATATTTCGATTGGAAAATGGTTTATGGGGTTTTTTGTGTGTTCGTAAGCTGTTTTGAGAGAGCCCTGTGGTGCAGAGTGGTAAAGCTGCAGTACTGCAGTCCGAACTCTCTGCTCACGATCTGAGTTCAATCCCAGCAGAAGCTGGGTTCAGGTAGCCAGCTCAAGGTTGACTCAGCCTTCCAAGGTCGGTAAAATGAGTCCCCAGCTTGCTGGGGGAAAGTGTAGATGACTGGGAAGGCAATGGCAAACCACCCCGTAAAAAGTCTGCCGTGAAAACGTCGTGATGTGACGTCACCCCAGAGTCGGAAATGACTGGTGCTTCCACAGGGGACTGCCTTTACCTTTTTAAAAGCTGTCTTGGGGATTTCTATGGAAGGCAGGATTTAAACAATTTAATATCCCAACTAAGGATGGGCATGAACCAGCTCATGAACTAAAGTCCGTGATGAATTTCTGGCTGAATGTGGTTCACAAAGCTGGCAGGTCAACCAGCATGAGCTTTCCACACACTTTAAGGCTGTTAATGGATGTTCCTGCTTGGATAAATTTCCAGACAGACAGAGTCTCCACTCAAATCTAAATTATTACCAAACTTCAAAGCAACTGCAGTGTGTGGGGGGACACTTGGAGAGCATATAGAATAATCAATGGTAAATGGAAGCATGGGGTTTATGTCTCCTTAATTGTTAAATCCAAAGTTTTATTATTTATGTTAACGTATGAGCTGTTGTTAGCCGCCCTGAGCCGCCTAGGCAGGGAGGGCGGGATAGAAATAAAAGCTATTATTATATTATTATTATTATTCCCCCTGAGCCAACATAAAAATCTGAGTTTTTGTCAGCCACTGATTTTTATCCATTCTTGCTGAACAGTATGTATACTGGATGTAAAACTTTGATGCATCTGAATGTCCTGGGAAATAACCATGCAGATGATGTAATATGCATCATTACTTTGCTGGGGGGCTTTTTACCACTCTGCTCTTACTGCTCATTTGTTCAGTGGCATCACTGGAAAGCCAAAATCTGCTGACCCGTGTAGAGCCAAGTACCTTAATGGCCTGGGCGACAGCTGCTGCCTCATTGGCCTCCTTTTCGTCAGCGGCCACCAGCTCCTTCTTAGCGTCCACCTCGACTGTTTCTTTTTCAATGTGGATCATCATTTTCTCTGTTTCAGCAGAGGTCTTAATCAGTTCAGGCTGGAGAGCTGTCAGTTCCTTCTGCATTACAGCAACCTAAAGAGGATACCCAGGCGAAAAAAACCAGAGGGGGAGGGGGAGAGAACCCTGATAGAGTGTTTATGTAAAGACGATGGTGTTTCAGGCATACAGATGTAAAAAACAAAATATGAGGTGACAACAGAGTTCAAATGCGAATTCATCACAAACAATGGGCAGTCAGAGGAGCCCTATTGTTTTCTCAAAAGCGTCCTAAATCAAGCATTTCTAAACATTAAAGCACTTGAGTCACTTTATAACAAATACATAACCATCCTCTTCATGTTTACTCTGATCTAAGTCCAGCCAAGGGCAAAACTGCACTTTAGGTATAATTCTGTGATTGTTACCTTCCCATGTTGTTTTTAACAGAACGCCTGCTACTGTAGATCATCCCACGGAGTGCTGTACAGCCCCCATTAGGAAACATCAGAAAAAATGAAGGATTAAAAAACAGAATATCCTAAAGAAATCTGGATTAGATTTAGATGAAGATGGGGTGCAGATTAGTGGAAGGAACATTAATAATACGGGATATGCAGATGACACCACATAACTAGTAGAAAAGAGTGAAGACCTGAAATGGCCACTGATGATGGTTCAAGAACAAAGTGCCAAAGCAGGATTGCAACTCAGCATCAAGACGAAGAAGATATTGGATTGATATCCTGCCCTATACGCTGAATCTCAGAGTCTCAGGGTGGCCACAATCTCCTTTACTTCCCTGCCCCACACAACAGATTTGGAAACTGCAGCTGGTGCAGAATGCTGCAGCCAGGCTACTAATGGGGCTTCCCTGTCAGGAGCACATTCAGCCTGTGCTGAGAGCGCTGCACTGGCTGCCTGTTGCGTACTGAATCCGTTTCAAGGTTCTGGTATTAACCTTCAAAGCCCTATATGGCCTAGGACCTACCAATCTGCAGGGCCGCCTTGCCCCACATGTTCCCCAGAGAGCACTGCGATCAAGCTCTCAAAATCTGTTGGCTGTCCCTGGGCTAAAGGAGGCTAGGCTCAACTCCACCAGAGCAAGAGCCTTCTTGGTTGCGGCCCCAATACTTTGGAACACCCTCCCAGAAGCCATCGGGGCCCTGCAGGATTTTTCGCAGTTCCGCAGGGCCTGCAAGACTGAACTGTTTTGGTTGGCATATAACAGGGGTGGCCAACGGTAGCTCTCCAGATGTTTTTTGCCTACAACTCCCACCAGCCCCAGCCATTGGCCATGCTGGCTGGGGCTGATGGGAGTTGTAGGCAAAAAACATCTGGAAAGCTACCATTGGCCACCCCTGGCATATAACATCTAATGGGAGAGGGATGCCACATCTGGATCCATCGCGCTTTTATTACTAAATGCCTAAGATCTGTGCGCATGAGAAAGAAAATATTACATGATCCGCCTGAAGTAGCACCATTGCCATTTACCTGATTGGTTTAATATTGCTTTTGTTTACTGTCTATTTTATGCTGTTAGCCGCTTTGAGTCTGTACAGAATGGGCGGGATATAAATATAACGTAAATAAATAAAAAACAGACACCCTGTGAGGCGAGTGGGGCTGAGAGAACTCTTACAACAGCAGCTGTCCTTTCAAAGGCCATTCCAGCAGCTGCAAGCAGAGGAGTGGGGAATCAAACCGGGTTCTCTCAGATAAGAGTCCGCGCACTTAACCACTACACCAAACTGGTTCTCAAAAGATTATGGAGAAATTATATCATTTTAAGGTTGACAGTTACTAAACTGAAATCTTCCATTCCTTGGCTCAGTTCTCAACCAGAAGGGGGACTGCAATCAGAAGGAGACTGAGACTTGGAAGGGCGCAAGAAGTGACCTGATGCACACTTGCACACAATGATATACCAAGCATGGGCACCAGGAAATAGGAACTGCCAGTAAATGGGAATAGTGACGCATAGGCAGTTAGCCTCTGAATGGAACAATTAATGAGTGCTAAACTTGCAATGATCATCGTGGACAATATTACAGATATTCATGATGCCTACTTTTTTCAGTTCGCACTTACTTGGGAGGCTGCAAAATCCAGTTTCTGAAGTCCCACAAGGTAACGATTCCTCATTGTATCAACTTCCAGCCTTTTGCTGTTTAGGAGAGCCTTGAAAGTCAGAATCAGTTCTAGGTAGGACGTTGGCGTTACATAGTTGTGCCTCCGAAGGACGCTGTAATAGCTGACAGACAGATCTCTCACACTCTCTTGGAAGTATTTACACATTGACACGACTCTGCAGAAAATGTAGGTGTTAGTAGGCAACTCAGAAGTCTTCTACCATCAATTAAGATTGTTTGGCTGGGCCTGAGTCTCAGATGTGCCTCCATCAGTTTATATGAACATATGAACATATGAAGAACATATGAAGCTGCCTTCTACTGAATCAGACCTTTTGGTCTATCAAAGTCAGTATTGTCTTCTCAGACTGGCAGCAGCTCTCCAGGGTCTCAAGCTGAGGTTTTCCACACCTATTTGCCTCGACCCTTTTTTGGAGATGCCAGGGATTGAACCTGGGACCTTCTGCTTCCCAAGCAGATGCTCTACCACTGAGCCACCATCCCTCCCTTTACACCATATGTAAAGCTGTTGGTTGGGTAGGCAGACCTTCCTTCTTCTTTTGAACAACAAACGAAGAATATGAATGCAGAGATTCAAACACTTCCAGCAAGTGTACAGTGAGGTGAGGAAGGGGAAGAAACAAGGCTTAGCTCTTTTATCTGTAAACAAATATAGCCCCCAGCCAGCTAAATGCCAAACTTGCTTAATGTAAGAGCCACATAGAATAAATGTCAGATGTCTGAGAGCCATGAGATAATGAATGTCAGATGTTTGAGAGAAGGAAGGAAGGAAGGAAGGAAGGAAGGAAGGAAGGAAGGAAGGAAGGAAGGAAGGAAGGAAGGAAGGAAGGAAGGAAGGAAGGAAGGAAGGAAGGAAGGAAGGAAGGAAGGAAGGAAGGAAGGAAGGAAGGAAGGAAGGAAAATAGATGGAGGGGAAGGGGAAGGGAAAAGTGGAAAGAAAGCAACTTTAACTTTAAATGCATTCTCCAAACCAGCTGACAGGGTGGGTTGGGCTTCAAGAGACACTCAATATGTGTGAAAGAGCCACATGTGGCTCCTGAGCCACAGTTTGACCACTCCTGGTCTAAACATTTAATTTAAATGTCTAAACCTGAGCCTGCTTTGGGGAAGACTGAATAAAACTCTGAAAAATAAATAAAAATTTCCATGTAAGCAGGGGGGGGGGACTTCTTAGAGATCTCATGACATACGATTTCCTGATTTCGTCTTCTAGCTTCACTTCCTCTAAGAACTTGTTGGCTACCATTTCTAGGGCATCCGTGGGCCACGTCTGGAACCAATCGATTGTGCAGCAATTGATAAGTGAAGGGAACATTCTCAAGCGATTCCGAAACGCATCTCCAATTGGACTCATCGCTGCGGGGTGGGGGGGGGAGGAGGAAAAGATGTATTTTTCAACTATGTTACAAACCTAGTAACAAGTAAGAAAAAGAAATGTCCAAGAGGAAGGGAAATGACTTTAATTCATACCTAAGACTATATGTAAATTCTTCTTCACTCGCTCGATAAAGAAGTTGTACATGGCCAAAGGAGTGGCGTCGATTCTCCTGCCTTCCGTCCTTGCTGCACTCTGCATTTTCTCAACAATTTCAGCCTTCTCGTCTGCTGCAAAGATGTTGGGCACGTCTCCGGTGTTCAAAAGCATGTTAACGTCCTCCACATAAGATTCATCCTTGATCTGGTTATCGCAGAACAGGAACACGGTGCTTTTACTGGCCACTCCTGATTGCAACATCACCTTCTTGATATCTTCTCTCCACTCGTTTGTGCCATAGAACTTTGTGATTTCAATCATGAAGATTTCAAAGGCATTCATAAAGGTAGCCAGCTTGGTAGCACTCTGCCGGCCGCTACCGCCAATGCCGACCAACAGCGCATGGCCATTATCCTGTTTCAACACCCGGCATATCCTCGAGATGTGTTCGATAGCAAATTTAAACATGACCAGAGACATGGGCGCCTTGCTGATGTTGTTGAACTCCTCCAGATAGTATTCCATGACTGACGTCAGCTGCTTTAAGTCTGTGATTTCATCATAGATTTTTGCATCACTAGATGGCTTAAAGTAGTCTCCAAAGAACAGGCTTCGGATATTGTTGTCGCTGATTTTTCCAGTAGGTGATAAATGACTTAGCACCTATACAGAAGACCAAACAAATGCCACGTCATTGGGTTTCATCTGCTGCTACCACTCTTCACATAACAGGAAGAGGTATATGTGGATGAGGGACCAGGTATTAATATGTTGCTGTCCCTTCCTTTTGCGGAACTAGGGACCGCTTCTTGTGTTATTTATTTGTTTTTGTTAATTTGTATTCCGCCCTTTCCTGCAAGCAGACTCCGGGCGGATCACAAGAAGATTTAAAACAATTAAAACTAACAAGCTAAAACCATAAAATACAATAGAACAAATAACACATATATCAAAGGCAGTAGTTCCCATTGGATGCATTCTATATATCAGTACATCAGAAGGCCCAGAGATGAAATAATAAATTAAGATAAAATAATACAGCATCGTGGCAGGCAAGGGAGGCCAACCAGATGGAAATAAGGATGTCCGCTGCCTCAACCGAAAGCCCGGCAGAACAGCTCCGTCTTGCAGGCCCTACGAAATGGCATCGAAACAGGTAGGGCCCGGATCTCCCCAGGGAGCTGATTCCACCAGACCGGGGCCAAGGCCGAAAAGCCCCTGTCCCTGGTCGAGGCAAGTCAAACATCCTTTGGGCCAGGAACAGTCAAAAGATGCTGTGAAGCAGAACACAGCCATCTCTGGGGCAGTTATGGGGAGAGGTGGTCCCGCAGTCATGTTCTGGTGTGTAATTTTAGTGCTCATGATAAAGGCACAACTGGACATGTAGTTGATGTCACGGTTTCCCCTCACCCCAAGCCAGGGATAAGAAGAAGCCTCAGGTCAAGGAGTAAGGCAAAGCAAATTACAAAACTACTAGAGGAAGAATAGTTCTTCCTCTAGCCTAAAACAGTTTCTGCCACCAGCTTCTTCTGGAATATTCCCCCCCAGCATCAGAATGAAGAGACAAGCCTCTGAGCTTCGCCAGGAATTAACAGAAAAGTCAGCCCTGCAAGGTTGATTTGCGTTTCCAAACTAAAATGTTACCAGCAGGTAGTCAGGTCCAAGACTTCTGGATTTAGCTTTTGAGGCTACAGGAGACAAGAAACCACACCAGGTTTAAAAACATAATGGTTTTATTAAAGTGCAAATGTATGTGGAGAGTAAAAACAAGAAATCTAAGAATAACCAGCATAGCTAATATAATCGGGGGTCGTCTTGTAGAAAAATAGGTGGTGCAATTCATTAGCATAACTCATTTGCACATGCTGCCCCCCCTCAGCCAAAAGCAACCCAATGCAAGAAGTGTGAGCCCTGGGCAAGCAAGACCTGCTTGGGCTGGCTAGAGATCCAGCCAGCCCAAGGAGGCCTCGCTTGCCTGGAGCTCTCCTGGGCCGCTGCCCGCAGTCAAAAGGCCAGCAAGCTACCCGCAACCCAAAATCACGTAAGTAGTGGAGAAAGGGTGGCATGGGCTTCTCCAGGGGTTAATGAGGGCTGCTGGGGGTGTGGCAAAGCTCCTGGTGGCTGGCTCCCTGTCTGCTCTCCAAATCCAGGGATTGTTATGCAGCTGTACCTCCTATTCAATGGACAAGGTAGGTGGGGAGGAGGAGGGGGGCCATCAGAAAGGTTCAGGAGCTACGCTCCTGTGAGCTCCTGCTGAATTCAAGGCCTGAATATAATATTCAATAGTTACCAATGTAGTTCACGAAGTCTGCCAGGTTCAGCACCAACCTTTGGTTCTCAGAGACGTCAGGGCTTCGGCCCATTTCAGGAACAGCAATCAATAGAGATCCCAAGCAAGGCTGAGCTGGGCTACCAATGACACGTTGCTTGCCAAACAATCATCAAGCTATCAGCAAGACAAAAGGCTGACTAACTTATAGCAAAGAAATCTGATGGGCCTTGGCCCCAGAGGAACCAATCAGAATCAGAGAGATGATGTAACTCCCTTCCCTTGTTTCTGAAACATGACTGCCTTGCTGCAGATTAGTTGTCCAGTTTCTCAGGTAGTATAGCAAGGTCATTCCTTCCGATGTTAGGAATGCACCAATTAAGAAGCCTAGGTGAGGATAGTACCTCCGTCAGCCAGATGCAAGCAGTTAGCCTGAAGTTCATACTCTTGTTGCTCTAACCATCTATGTGAAAAGGTATTTCGTAGGTATTAAGCCTGAACCGACGTACTTACAATGAGCAAAATTTGTAGTGAACCATAATTCTTTAAAGTTGACATGGGCACTATCTCTGGAATTTCTCACTGCTTCAGAAAGTAGGGGTTACACAACAAAAAATGCAAGCTAGTGGTCACAAGTTTGCATTTTTTGTTGTGTAATCCATTATAGTGACCTCTCTCAGATTGTATTCTATTGGAAAGTAGGGGAGCATTTTACTATTGTACCTGGAATGTGAGAGCCTTGTGCAAAACGTGGAGATTTCACATTATGCTGTCTATGCAGCTGCTATTCTCTTTGCATCCAAATGACTCTCTGCTTGAAGCCCGACATACCTTTTCAATGCTCTGCTTGAAGCAGTTAGAGGTTGTTTCTTTCACCATGTCAAAGAACACCTGTCTGTCTTCTGCATCAATTAAACGGTCATAGAAGACACGATAAACTTCATGAATCCAGAGCCTGATTAGTTTTTCTCCAGACTGTTGAAGAAACAGGGTGGGGCAGGGAAATGATGTGTCAGGGTTTGAAACTCCAAAGCCAGACACAAACACATTCAAAAACTGTTAAATACTGGGTTTGATGCATGAGGAGGCTCAATGGATAGTAATCAAAGCTCTTTATTAGTGATTCAGCATGTTTACTAAGGACTACAAACTACTCCCAAGCACCAGAACATGTGGCAATATATACAGTCGGGGAAGGGGGAGCCCAGCCCCCAAGAAGCAGAAAATGTCCTGTGATTGTGCCCTTTTTGGATCCTTCATTAGAATATACATAGTCATTGGCAGTTCCTAGGATCTTCTGATACTGCCTCCTGATTGGCCAGTTTGAATTATGCAGCCAATCAGGATACAGATCTTTGGATCATCTCAGTCTATTGTGTTGTGTCTCAAGCTCAGGACTCAGCACCCAACATGTCCAGGCATGCTTTCACATACATAACAAAACCCAAACCCCATTCCATCTTGACCTTTGGCTTTTGCAAACCTTTCCGGTGACATTAACAAGAGTCAATGAACACCAAGAGTGGGCAGCAAAAGTCTCCCCAGGAGGTGTCAGACTGCGGGAAGATCTCCCTGAAATGGGCCATCAAATATGAATGGGGCTTACCACTGTCCTCCCCTACCTCTTCCTGACAGCTAGCTAGGTGTCAAATTCTTGACTTGCTCCAGCCCGTGAAATGGAGTTTTGGCCCTCTTGGTTCATCACACAATTGGACTTCTTTACAGCTAAACAGCAAACAGTCCAGTCAAAAAGGAGATGCTCTAACATCTGGCCTCCAGGCAGCTTCAGTCTTCCTGGAAATCTTGGCCTGGCTGTGGACTGAGCTGAGGGAGTGAAATCCTGACTCCACACCCCTTTTGTTAGGGGGCTCTTCTTCTCATGGCTCTGCAGCATTTTGCCAGTTGGAAGGAAATACATCCAGGGCGGAAGAAGTGATGGAAGCAATGCTGATGCTGATCACATAACCATAAAAAAAACTTTCCTGGGGCTGAATCATAGGAAGGAAACTACTGAAGGAGGCATAAAAATGGTGGAAGTATATGGGCAGTGACTGTAAGGAAGCCACCAACTCCTCTTTTCTCTCTGCCAGAAAGGGCCCAAACGTTTGTGTGGGGGGGAGGGGGGGGCGAGAACAGTGAAACTTCCCATGCGGAGGCAAGTCCTCAGCTGGGCACTTAGAGAGCCCTTGCTGAGGTAGGATGTTCCCTCCAGGTTAGTGGTGTCAGGAGACAAGACTTGCTTGAACCTGTTAAACCCCTCCCCACAATACATATAAAATGGGCCATGCTGCACTCAATTGCTGCAAGTTTTTGAGTCACAAGGAAGGCGGCTGAAATCGCCATGAATGTATGAGCACAGTACTCAGAACTTTGACTTCTGCAGAAGTTGGATCTGGAAAATCCTCAATTTCCTGCAGTATTTTAATTTCTCAACCAGTATTTCAACTTCTCAGTTCTTCTCATCATGGGCCAGATAGCTTAACACACAGTCAAATGTTGGGGCTGCATCTTTCTCTCTAAGACTCACTTGCAGCTGTCAAACAGAAAAGAGAAGCCCTCCTGCACATTGATACAGTCAAAGGACAGCCCCACCTGCAAATGAGTGTGTGGGCACAGCAGCACGCCTCGGATCACGCGGGAGAAATCACGCAGGTTGAAGACGTAATGAGACTTGGAAGGCGTCGGGAGGAAATTTTCCACAGCCAGCTTGTAAATATTCATTGTTGCTTGAACCATCATTTTGCCAAGCCTTCAAAAGAAAGAAGCAGGTTGAAAAGCAGCCACGCAAGGCCTTGCTCTCTCCCTCTCTGGCCACAAGACCTTGCTGTTCCCCCTTCCCCTCTTCACCTGCCCAACCATCTGCCCCAAACCCTCCTGCAAACCCCTCCCCAAAAACCTTCCTCGGACCACCAGAACCTCACCTATTCACCACTGTCTCATTTGTTGACTCAGTAATCCCAACCAATCCCATCCACCTTTTCCCCTTTATTGCAAACATCTCTTAATTTCTGTTGTTTACTATGGTCTCCGGGTAGGGACCACAGTTTCAGAGCATAGCCATGTTGGTCTGCACCCAGATTAAAGTTCTTTAACACCTTAGAAACCAACAAGATTTGGTTGAAGGGTGGGGTATGAGGTTTTGAAGACACAGCTCCCTTTGACCCTTGAAAGGTCATATGCCAAAAATCTTGTTGCTTTGACTCTCAAAATCTCATACCCCAAAAAACCTTGTTGGTTTCTAAGGTGCTATGGGACTCGCCAATCTTGGGCCAATCTTGGTCTGACCTTCTCAATTTCAATTTCACTGGGTACCAATGAGTTCTAGCAGAGGGAGAAAAGGGTCATCTTTTCCACCCCATGCACCATTTCATAAAGTTTTATCATAGCCCCCACCCCTGCCATGATAGAACCTATTTTTTTTTCTAAATTGGAAAGTCATAGATTCTTGAGCTTTGCCTTCCTGGGGAGCTGCTCCATACCCTAATTATTTTAGCTGTCCTCCCCGCTGCATCTTTTCCAACTCTGTATATAGAGGATGTTTTCTGTTGCACCAGAAGGGCAGATCAGAACCAACGAGTTGAAATTAAATATAAAGAAGAACTTCCTGACGGTTAGAGCGGTTCCTCAGTGGAACAGGCTTCCTTGGGACATGGTGGGCTCTTGTTCTTTGGAGGCTTTGAAGCAGAGGCTAGATGGCCATCCAATAGCAATGCTGATTCTGTGAACTTAGGCAAATCATGAGAAGGAAGGCAGGAAAGATTGCATCAAGGGCTACCCTTGACGCTGACTCGGAAACTACAGCTAGTGCAGAACGCTGTGGCACGGCTGTTAATGGGGCTCCCCCGATGGGAGCACATTCGGCCAGTGCTGAAAAAGCTGCACTGGCTACCTATTATGTTCCGAGTCTGTTTCAAGGTGTTGGTATTGACCTTTAAAGCCCTTTATGGTCAGGGATCTGTCTATCTGCGGGACCGCCTTTCTCCAGAGAGCACTGCGTTCAGGGACAAAAAAAATCTATTGTCCATCCCTGGACCAAAGGAGGCTAGGTTGCATTCGATGCAAACTAGGGCCTTCTCGGTGGCAGCACCAGAATTGTGGAATGCTCTCCCGGAGGCCATAAGGGCCCTGCGGGATTTCTCCACTTTCCGCAGGGCCTGTAAGACCGAATTGTTTTGACAGGCCTTTGATATCTGACCGGGAGAGAACTGCCACCCGACATCATACAGAGTTCTAGGTGATCACCGTCAGAAAATAAGAACTCACTTATATTGTTAGTGGCACAGCACCGCGAAATGGTTTTTAAAAGCTTAAGTTGTAATTGTAATTATGTTTTTAGTGGTTTTTATTGGTTTTAACTTGAGAATTGGGGGGTGGGGGGAATATGAATGTTGAGAATATGAATGTTGTCAGCCGCCCCAAGTCCGCTTGCGGAGCGGGCAGGATAGAAATTTAAAGTAATAAATAAATAATAAATAAATTAGTTCTCATGGCCCCTTCTTACATGCCCAGGGAAATGCTGGTTGCCACTTTGGGGTCAGGCAGCAATTTTTCTCCAGGCCAGTTTGGCCAGGGGTCCTGGAGGGTTTTTTTGCCATCTTCAGGGCATGAAGTAGATGTCATTGGATGTGTGCGGCGGGTGGGGAGGGGGGTGGAGTTGTGAGTTTGGGGGTTGAACCCTGGAGGCCCTTTCCAGCTCTGTGATTCTAGGATTCTGTGCTTTTTTTCTTAGATGAGGGAGGATGCTCAGATCAGCATTTACCTTAAAAATGAAACATCGAATCCTTTGCCAAAATGCCAGTCAACAATTGAAGTGAAAATCTTGGTCAAAATTTCGTCATCAAAGGCACTGATGGAAACGATGTTCAAGTGCCTTGTGAAACGCTCTGTTTAGAGAAATAGGATGGCTCAGCACAGTCCGCCTTTCTTTTGGTAGCCCACAGAATTTATTTATTTTTTACATTGGAGATGCTTTTACTTAAGGGAGCTAAATCCCCTGCAAAAATCTGCACGCGGATCTGGATTGCAATGGATCTGAAGATCTTTGGGAATGCCCCCTACTGCCCCCCTGCCTCCCACTTCAACTAGACAAGAACACAGGAGATTCAATAATGTGTTTTTTAATTAAAAACTTAAAGGTAACAGGGCAAGGGATTTGACTGGAGACACAGTGTGGGCAGAAAATACACTTCACCCTCCCTGCTCCAGCCGTTTTTCATATTCAAATCCACCTCTGCTCTCCCAGAGCTGCTATACGCTCCAAGGAACATAGAAGTACCATAACAGCATTAATACCATAACAGGTCATTAGCAGGGGTCATTTTGTAGAAAAATAGGTGTGGAGCTCATCCAAGGACTGTTATGCAGCTGCACCTACTATTCAATGGACAAGGTAGGTAGGTGGGGAGGAGGGGGGCGTTAGAAAGGTTCAGGAGCTGCGCTCCTGTGAGCTCCTGCTGAATTCAAGGCCTGGTCATTAGGATCAGGAAAATGGCACAAAGAACAATGTTAACTGCATAACTCCTCTTAGAATCTCCTTCTCTGCCCCCCCCCCCCACCACTACCTCAGTTTTTTTTAAAAAAGCGTTAGATCTGATCACAGAACCTCCACCATCTCACCGAGTTATATTAATTTAAGGTTCCATTTTAAGATTCCAGTAGGAGAACCCCATTCAAAAAGGAGTTAAGACACACACCTGAGAGTAGTTCTTACAAACATTGACTGTGTTTGGTTTATAAGCTACAGTGGGCAAGATAACCAACCAGCAAGCTATCTAATTTTGGCTTGACACTGATTTAGTGGTGCAAAACAGCTTTGCAGGTCATAAAAAGCCAGCTTCAGATTCTGCCGGTGTACGGTTCTGCCCCGCTGAATCCAGCCAGCTTTCCAACTCTCTCTGTTGATCAAACTGTATGCTTAAACAGCAGTCCAAAGTTAGTATCTCATAAATGATTTCAGGGTCACAGCACGGTTAACTCTGGAGGACAAAACAATCCACTTTAACCAGCTGACCAAGCTAAAATCTGTGGCACACTGTAAAGGCCCACAATGATGGCATACCTGTAATATCATTCCTGCCACCGCCTGGGGGTCCCATCGCAGCAATGAACAGTAGGTCGACAATATCCAGCCGTGTGGTGTCCTTCTTGTCATACCAATGGCCATGATCTATCCACTGCCTAAGGAGCTCGATAGGTGGCTGAGCTCCATAGACTTCCTTTGCTGGCATGTTTAAGTCATCTAAGGAAGAATCACGAGAGGCCATGCATTAGTTTTCTGAAGGCACAGGACGCTAGCCTTCCCACCCCTCCTCAAAACACAGCAGCGAGCAAGGCCAGTGTCAGCATCCCTTGAAGTGGCACACGTGCTGGGGCCCAGGGCTTCTGGTGGGGGTTGCTGACAGGAACCCCTGATTGGGCATCTTCCCTCTTACTCACATGCGCCTTTCCCCACCACCAGCTTGCAAGGGCTCCATCACTTGTGCTTCAGGCTCCATGTGCTGCCCAGCACTGCCAGGGAAGGGTGTGTCAGTGACCACAGTGGAAGCAGCCCCAGCCGCTACACACTGCCCAGCATCATTCAGGGAAGTGACAGTGCAAGTGGATGCAGCAGAAGAGCTGGAAGCCAAGCAGGAGAAGGATGCATAGGCAGGTAAAGGCATGACAGGAGATAGGGGGAACCTGGGCACTCTCAGCCCACCCTCCAATGCCTTGAAATGGTTCTGTTTGGTGTGGAGAGCCAGTTTGGTGTAGTGGTTAAGTGTGTGGACTCTTATCTGGGAGAAAAACAGGTTGCTTACCTGTAACTGATGATCTTCGAGTGGTCATCTGTGCAGTCACACACATGGGGTCTTGCCGCAGGCAACGGATCCATACCTCGGAGCTCCAATAGCTCGCCTATAGCATTTTTTGGCGCGCTTCCCTCCCGCTCTGGGGAGCAGGCACCAACCGCGCATGCCTGGAGCGGGGGAGGAGTGCCCATTCCACTCAGTTTCTTCCAGCCGCCACTGACACTATACAAGTAAAACACAATTACAGGAGGCCAGCAGCGGGGAAGGCTGGGTGGGCGTGTGTGACTGCACAGATGACCACTCGAAGATCATCAGTTACAGGTAAGCAACCTGTTTATCTTCTTCATGGTCTCTGTGCAGTCCCACACATGGGTGACTAGCCAGCTGAATGTCCTGGTGGAGGGTGCTGGTAAAAGAAAAGAGTTAGTCACATAATCATATCACATCGCACCAAATAGGTTATAGGTGGAAGCGGATGCACTCATCCCTGGCTTCAATGGAAGATGGATCTGAGGACCGCTTGGCCGAAGGAGGCGTCTCGTCTCGCACGAACGTCTAAGGCATAATGGGAGACTAACGTGGACGGTGAGGACCAGGATGCGGCAGCACAGGTGTCCTCTAAGGAGATGCCCTGTAGGAAAGCCGAAGACGTCGAGACCGTTCTGGTAGAGTGAGCCTTAAGGCCTTCGGGTAGGGGCTGCTTAGCCAGATCGTAGCACAACCTGATGGCACTGACTACCCATTTAGATAGTCTCTGGGTAGAAATTTTGTGTCCTCTGTGAGGTTTACCGTAGGCCACAAACAGATTAGGGTCCTTACGGAAAGGTTGTGTACGAGCAAGGTAGAAGGATAGAGCCCTTCTGACATCTAGGGAATGCAGGGCTCTTTGTCCTGGGTCGGTTGGATTGGAGAAAAACGTTGGCAAAGAAGATGACGTCGATAAGTGGAACTGGGAGACAACTTTAGACAGGAAGGCAGGGTCCGGTCGCAGAACAACCTTATCCTTGTGGAAAATTGTGTAGGGAGGATCATGGCGGAAGGCACATAAGTCACTTGCGCATTTCCCTGAAGTCAGGGCAACTAACAATGCCGTCTTCCATGACAGAAGGTTGAGATCTATTCTAGCCATGGGTTCAAAGGGAGTCTTCATTAGACAAGAAAGAACTAGGGATAAACTCCAAGCTGGAACAAAGGGTTTAACAGGTGGATGTAGGTGCAACATGCCCTTGAGAAATGATTTGGACAACCTATGAGAAAAAACGGTTTTGCCGTCAACAGGGTCATGGAATGCGGAAATGGCAGAAAGGTGAACTTTTAAGGAGGAATAGCAGAGTCCTGATCTCTGTAGGAACAGTAGATAATCAAGAACCAAATTCAGGGGTGCTGATTCTGCTTGCAGATGATTGGATGCTGCAAACGAACAGAAGCGTTTCCACTTGCGTTGATAAGAAAGTCTAGTAGAAGGCTTTCTTGCGTTAAGAATGATGTTAGCTACTTCTGTGGAGAGGAAGGAGGACGGATTCTCCACGCTGTCAGGGCCAGAACCTGTAGGTTGTGATGCAGTACCTGGCCGTTGGCTTGAGACAAGAGATCGCCCACAAGAGGAAGGCGTCGGTAAGTGTGGCAGGACATTTGCAGGAGCCTCGTGAACCACGGTTGCTGTGGCCACCATGGAGCAATGAGAATGCAGTCCGTGCCGTCTCAAGTGATCTTTATCAGCACCCGTGTTAAGAGGGGGGTTGGGGGGAATAGGAAATGTAGAGGACCTCTCCAAACCTGCAGAAAGGCGTCGTTGCCTCTTCTGGTATAGAATCGAGGACATTTCGCATTGTCCCTGGAGGCAAAGACGTCCACCGTGGGTGTTCCGAAGCACCGAAAGATGCGACGAAGGTAGACCAGGTTGATGGACCATTCGTGGTTGTCTATCCGAACCCTGCTGAGAGAGTCGGCCAGAACATTCTCCACACCTGGGAGGTGGATGGCAGTCAAATAGATGTCGTGTTTGACACACCATTCCCAGAGCAGTATGGCTATACGGCACAACCGGAGGGATCTGGTGCCTCCCTGTTTGTTTATGTAAAATACTGTCGTCATATTGTCGGTGGAGATCTGAACGTGCTGACCCGAGATCAGTGGAAGGAACGTATGGAGGGCTCTGTGCACAGCAATCAGTTCTAAGCAGCTTATGTGCATGGCCCTCTCTGAGGGAGTCCAAAGCCCTCTGACAGTCTTGTCCTCTAAGTGGGCTCCCCATCCCCACTTGGAGGCGTCTGTGGTCACAACAGCCGTCGGAGGAGTGGGAAGAAACGGCATGCCGGAAAGGAGGTTGTTGGGTACAGTCCACCAGGTGAGAGAAAGAAGTGCTCTCTGGGGAACAGTGAGCAAAGTACTCTGCGGTTGCACGTGAGGATGGTAGGCACGCACAAACCAGAGCTGCAGTTGTCTCATCCGGAGCCTGGCAAAGCGAAGAACTGATGTAGTGGCTGCCATTAGGCCCAGAAGGCGTTGGATGGTGAAGGTGGATTGAAGCGGTTCTCATTGAACTGATTTGGCAAGGGCGATGATGGTGAACGCTCGGTCCTCCGGGAGGAAAGCACGATGAAGAGAGGTGCATAGAAGGGCCCCTATGAATTGCAAGTCCTGGGTTGGTGTGAGGTGTGATTTGGTGGTATTCACACGCAGGCCCAGAGAGTTTAGGAGAGAAAGAGCTGTCTGGACATTCGTCTCCAGTAGGTGTTGAGTTGGTGCAATGAGGAGCCAGTCGTTGATATATGGGAAGACCGGGATGTTCCGAATGCGGAGAGCAGCTGCCACCACTGCCATGCACTTGGTGAGCACCCTGGGTGCAGTGGAAAGTCCGAATGGCAGGGATATGTACTGGAAATGATGGTGGCCCATGGCGAATCGAAGATACTTCCGATGCTGAGGTCGGATTGTCACATGGAAGTAAGCGTCCTGAAGATCTAGGGAAGCCATCCAAGAATTCTTGGGGATCAGAGGCAGGATGGATTGCAGAGATATCATTCTGAATTTCCTGTATTCGATATGTTTGTTCAGCTTCCGAAGATCTAAAATAGGACGCTTGCCTCCATCCCTCTTGGGCACCAGGAAGTACCTCGAGTAGAAGCCCGTCCCTCGCTGTTGAAGAGGAACAGGTTCTATGGCATTTTTCTGGAGCAGGTCCAGAATTTCTTGATGGAGGTGAGGAGAGGGGGGGGGGTAGCTGTGAAGTAATGGTGGTGAGGTGGTGAAATGAACTCGATTGTGTAGCCTAGACGCACGATGGTTAGCACCCAGGAGTCGGTTGTGATTGAGTTCCAGGTCGGAAGGAAGGGGGAAAGCCGTGTGTGATAAGCAGGTGGAGTCTGAAGAGAGTCAAAGAGACTGTTTAGCAGGAAGGGAAGCTTTCTTGGTCTGTTGAGACCGAGGCCTCTGTTGGAACTGAGGCTTTTGTTGTACGCTCTTCCGCTTCCAGTAATCATACTGTTTAGGTGACCGTTGGCGTTTCTGGAACGATGGTCTCCAGGGTTTTCCCCGATTAAACTGTTGGGAGGAAGGTTGGGAGACTCCCAGGCGTTTGGCACGCTTGCGGCCATCATCAACTGAGGTCAGTACTTCGTCCGTAGATGCATGGAAGAGGCCTAGGCCGTTGAAAGGAAGGTCTTCAATTTTTTGCTTGATATCTGGCTGCAAGTTGGTAGATCTTAACCAGGCATGACGGCGCAGAGCAACGGAGGAAGCAAAGACCCTCGAAGAGCATGAAACAGCATGGCGTAACGAGTTTATCTCCTGCTTGGACACTCTGGACAATTCCGATACTAAGTTGGAAGCTGTTCTCTGGGAGGTCTCAGGGAGGGAAGGGATGAGGGGCGTAAACTGGTTTGCCAGGTTGAAAATGTAAGCAGAGAAGTAGGCTAAATAGTTATTGAGTTTAGAATTGGTAGAAGCCAAGTTAAATATTTTCCTTGCCAGGGTGTCCAGTTTTCTACCCTCTCGATCTGGTGGTGTGGGATGTCTGGATGGCTTGGCTTTAGTGGCAGAGTGCACTATTATGGAGTTAGGTGCCGGGTGTGAAGCCAGAAATTTAGCATCAGGAGCATGAACTCTATAGAGAGAGTCGAATCGTTTGGAAGTAGGTGGGACTGAGGCGGGTTTGTCCCATGCCTCACGCAAGCCCTCAAGATGCACAGGTAGCATTGGTAGAAGTGACCCTGGTGGGAAGTCAGCTTGCACTAGGTCGCGTACAATGTCCGAGACTTTAGGGGAGTCGGAAGGTAAAGTGATCTTTAAAGTCTCGGCCATAGTGGTGATGAGATTTAAGTAGGCCTTAGAAGCATCCGATGGTGAAAGGCGAAGCTGTGGTGTAGATTCTGACGCTACAGAGGCAGGGTGGTCCTCTGAATCCGACGATGCTGAGGTTTCTCTGTCGGAGTGGGAGTCCTCTCTAGAGGAGAATGAGGTGGCACGATCGGTTCCGAAGCAGAAGTCTGAGGCTTGGAAGTCTGAGCATCCATCTGAGCATCCTTGGATGATCGAGGTGGAGTAGCAATATCTGGAGGTGCAGTCGAAACCGTCGCGGGGGCAGTACGGGGTTTCTCCACATCCCGATACCGAGGACGTTCCTGGATTCGAAACGATTCCATGTGCCGAGATGGAGAATATTCGGGGTCTCGAAACCGAGTAGGCTCTCGGAGTCGCGGGGTCGAGGCGAAGCTTCATAGCGGATTCGAGGGGTAAGAACCTCACGGCCCAAATAAGGGGCTGAATCCTGGTACCGGTAGCTGTGTGTTCCCTCTTCAGAGGGGGAACGGGAGAGGCGATGGTAAGGTCGGCTTCTCGGTGAAGGGGATCGAGAAAAGGATGAGTAGTCATAGCGTGCACGTGCATAGTAATCCTGGTGCTCATAGTAAGTAGATGAGCCAGAATTGCGGCGCCTGCGAGGGGAGCGAGAGCGGGCTCGAAGAGAAGAAAGATGTGTTGGCGAACGGGATCGGATCCGACGCACGGAGACTTGGTTTGTTGGGGAACGAGAGCGGACTCGGTGTGTAGAAACCTGAGTTGCTGACTCCCTAAACAAGGGAGAAACCGCGACATCTCGGAAGGACCCGAGTCGAAGAGATGACTTTAAGTATTTTTGAGTAGGGTCGGTAGATAAGTCGGGCTCGAGAAACTCGGAGGGGACCACGCTGCGGACTGAAGGTGAGCGAGATCGGATTGGAATTACTTCCACTGCCGTAGATGCATGGGGCGTTAACTGCGGCATGTCAGTGATTACATCGGATGGCGCCGACAGTTCTGGCGGAAGCAAGAGCGGGACTGACGAGGTTGCGTTGGGATCCATTGATGCCGAAGTCGAGGCCGAGTCCCGAGGTATCTTAGGAGCCGAGTGCGACTCGTGGGGTTTTCTCGGAGCCGAATCAGCCGATTCGGAATGACGAGATTTTTTCGGCGCCGAATCCGTGGAGTCGGAATGACGCGATTTCTTAGAAGACTTATGGCCAGTATCGGCGTGCTTCGAGGGTTTCTTTGCGGACTTGTGCGGCTTCTGCTTCTGCGATAGAAGCGCGTCCAAAGAGGCCGAATCTCCCGCTCGTAGTGGGGGAGGTGGCGAGCCCAACGTGGGCATAGCCCTCAAGGACCGTTCAAGAAGAAAGCTCTGGAGCCTTGCTGCGCAGTTCTTACGGGCCTGCTTGCCAAAGTTAGCATAGTGTGGGCAGGAGTCCACTCGATGGGCTTCCCCAAGGCAAAATAAGCAGTAGCTGTGGCCGTCAGAGATGGGGATTTTAGCTCCACAGCGCCTGCATTTTTTAAACGTCACCTTCCCTTCCATGCGCTCCGGACAGGGGAGGGGAGGGAGGGGAAGAGAAGGGGAAAGAAAGTGCAGGAACGGACTTTTTTTTAAAATTTTCTAGGACGAAAAATAGTGAGAATTATGAAGAAATATGAGGAAACAGGAGGAATACGATACCAGACGAAGAGAAGAACGAAGAGGAGAACGAGCTAAGGAGGAAACGCAGCGAGGTAGGTGTTGTCCGGGCGGCGGTAGGGAAGAAACTGAGTGGAATGGGCGCTCCTCCCCCGCTCCAGGCATGCGCGGTTGGTGCCTGCTCCCCAGAGCGGGAGGGAAGCGTGCCAAAAAACGCTATAGGCGAGCTATTGGAGCTCCGAGGTATGGATCCGTTGCATGCGGCAAGACCCCATGTGTGGGACTGCACAGAGACCACGAAGAAGATCTGGTTTGATTCCCCGCTCCTCCACTTGCAGCTGCTGGAATGGCCTTGGGCCAGCCATAGCTCTGGCAGAGGTTGTCCCTGAAAGGGCAGTTGCTGTGAGAGTCCTCTCAGCCCCACCCACCTCACAGGGTGTCTGTTGTGGGGGAGGAAGGTAAAGGAGATTGTAGGCCGTTCTGAGACTCTGTCCTTGAAAGGGCAGCTGCTGTGAGAGCCTTCTCAGCCCCACCCATCTCACAGGGTGTCTGTTGTGGGGGAGGAAGGTAAAGGAGATTGTAAGCCACTCTGAGACTCTGTCCTTGAAAGGGCAGCTGCTGTGAGAGCCTTCTCAGCCCCACCCATCTCACAGGGTGTCTGTTGTGGGGGAGGAAGGTAAAGGAGATTGTAGGCCGCTTGAAAGGGCAGCTGCTGTGAGAGCCCTCTCAGCCCCACACATCTCACAGGGTGTCTGTTGTGGGGAAGGAAGGTAAAGGAAATTGTGAGCCACTCTGAGACTCTGTCCTTGAAAGGGCAGCTGCTGTGGAAGCCCTCTCCAGCCCCACACACCTCACAGGGTGTCTGTTGTGGGGGAGGAAGGGAAAGGAGATTGTGAGCTGCTCTGAGACTCTTCGGAGTGGAGGGCGGGATATAAATCCAATATCTTCTTCTTCTGGCAGAGGGGATGAATGAAGAGGAGTCTAGAAAAGGTTTCCCATTAACCTAGCTCCAAATGACATTAGAAGGCTTGGAACAGAGGATTCAGAAATTCTTATGAATTCCTATGCAGCAGGGCTTATTGGGGGCTACAGGACATGCAGTCTCTGGTTTGATTCCTGCCCTTCCCGTAAACTCAGCAGTTGGCCTCAGGCAAGCCCCTCTCTCAGCCTCGGCCTCCTTGTCCTCCCATCTGTAATACGGGGATCATAATAATGGCCCGCCTTACAGGGCTATTTGTGAGGATTATAGTGAGATATTGTGTGTGAAGTGCTTTAGATACAGACAGCACTATATAAATGCTAAGCAGCATTGTTATGACTACTTGATGAGGCAATCTAGCTTCAATGATGATTTTTAAAAACAGGCAAGCTGTACCCCACAGGTTTACAGTATATGGCTTAAAAATGTCGGGATGGCAGTGGGCTGATTATAATTAATCTGGGTCTGCTTCAACAAAATGGGTGTCTAGTTCCCCTACCTGAAATCTATCCAACCCCCAGACTATAGTCTGCGTTTCAATACCAGAAGTAAGCTTGGCTAAGAGAAAAATACTTGAGGCCTATAAATAAAGTAATTCATTAAAAACAACAATAAGGAGCAGGTATGGAGAGGATTTCTCTCCCTGTACCTGGGCTCCCTTTTGCTGCTAAAACTGGGCACTGCACTACCTGCGTCACACCCGACCCAAGAAAATCCAAGGCTAAATAAACTGATCTGCCACCACCATCTCAAGTTTCAATCGAAGATGTGATGTTACACAAGGAAAGGGACCAAGATAAGGCAAAGGTCAAGGGAGGCTTGAGCAAAGAAGGTTCAAGGATCACCTGTTTCATAGAGACCTGTCTAACTAGGAGCCACACCTGTCTGGGGAGTGGGGGGTGGGCGGGTGTCACAGAATCATAGACTTGGAAAGGACCTCCAGGGTCATGTAGTCCGATGCAGGAAATTCACCTGGGTCATGTAGTCCGCTGCAGGAAACACCTCCCCCACACACATACATTCCAGTGACTCCTACTCCATGTCCACAAACTATTCAAAGGAATGAGAATGTATGAGGCACAAGAGCCACCATGTTGTATTGGGTTCAAGCACCAGATCAGGGAGACATGCTTGCTAGATGGCCAGTCACTTTCTCCTTCTCGGCCGGTTTGGCATAATGGTTAAGTGCGTGTACTCTCATCGGGGGGAACCAGGTTTGATTCCCACTATTCCTCCACACGCAGCTGCTGAAGTGACTTTGGGTCAGTCATGACTTTCTCAGAGCTGATCAGCCCAAGAGCAATTCTGGGAGAGCTCTCTCAGACCCACCTACATCACAGGGTGTCTGTTGTGGGGAGGGGAAGGGAAAGGAGATTGTAAGTCACTCTGAGACTCCTTCGGGTGGTGAAGGGCGGGGCATAAATCCAATCTCTTCCTCTATCTCACAGGGTTGGTGTGAGGAGAAGACAGAGGAGGGGAGAACCACACACACTGCCTGGAAGAAGTATAGCACACAAATGGGATAAGCAAGTAGATAAGTCTTACCCACAAACACAATGGCTTTTTTCCCCATCGGAGGCCCAAAAAGCCCTTTTCTCCTCCTATCCAGCTTTGACATAATGATATCTTGGGTCTGGTTGGCTGAGGTTCTGGCTGAGAAATTGATGACGTTTGGGACATACTTGGTTTTTGGGAGCTGGACCAGAAAACTGTGTGTAATGGCTGATTTCCCTGTACCAGTGGATCCCACAAACAGCATAGGGATATTATGCTCCACGTAGGTTTTCAAGAAAAAATTCTGCCTGGCAGTTTCCGTGGTTGGGATGATAAGTTCAGAGACCTGTTGAGAAGATGGGACAGGACAGGATGCTTGGTTTTGAGAAACTGATCTCTCAGAAACTGAAGAAATGCCCAGCTCCTTATTTACTTAAAATGGTTATATCCTGCCTTTCACTCTTCAGCTAAGACCTTCAAGGTGGCTAACCATCAGGTTTAAAACAATAAACCAAAATACATTATTAAAAGAAAATGGTTAAACTGATTCAAAACCACTGTGAGTCCACCAGCATCACCCCAGCATAAATGGAAGCACCAGGGAGAGAAGACTGATGTCAACAAATACCGCTCTTTGTCATTCTTGCACACCTGATTGTGAGATCTTCATCAATGGGACTAGCAACCCACTGTCAGGGGTGGGCTGCAACTATTTCCCCAAATGCAAGCTCTGCTTTCCTCCGCAGGAGCACATGGCAATCCCTCACCTGCCTGGGTGCACCACTGAGATTGGATGAACCTGTTTTTCCTTTCCTCAGTTAGCCAGCCACTGAGATTCCTGCGCCTAACTCCATAGCCCTAACCCACCATCTGGTTTTGGCATGAACAAGGATATTGCAAAGTACTCCAGACAATATTCTGGGCTATTGCTGTCTGTTGTTGCAGTGCACCTGCTTATTAGAAGTGGAAATACCAAAACAAAGCTCATAATCATTCCTGGAACTTCTGACTATGCAAATAAGCAGGGTCACAACGCAGATAAAAGATGTGCTTTCCTGGAAGGCAGGCTTTCCATGGCAAGAGATAATTAGTAACACATGTCATTTAATGATGCATTCACTAGAAAAGGCAAACAACCAGAAAATTGCTGGTAATTTAAAAAAAATTACAGCTCCTTTTGAGCTGATTTTTCCACCCCCACAATATTTGCTGGAGGCCTCCTTTTCCCCTTAGTTTCTGCATACTGAGTCAAACTATGAAATAAACTATTTCTCTGCCTGATCTAATGATGCTTCTTCCCTCCTGGATAGCAGCTCTCCATGCTCTGATACCCAAGAGCTTTCCTAGCTCTGATACCCAAGTCCCTTTGCACCACTGGAAACATGGGGGATTTTCTGCTTTCAAGGGCTGTGTGCTCTCCCAACAAGCCTCACCTCACCCCTTACAGGTTTCCGGGGGGTGTGTGGTATTTCATATGTGTGTGCATGTGTGTGTTTGCACCTGGAAGTCATGTCGACCTTGGTGACTGACCCCTACTGAGGCCTGGAGAATATTCAGAGAGGTGGCTGAATAGAGCCTGCCCCTGTCCTCTCAACTGGGTACTTTAAGGAATTCTCCCATCCAAGTACTAACCATAGTCAGCCCTGCTAAGCTTCTGAGATCTGACAAGATTGGGCTTGCCTGGACAATCCAGGTCAGGGACCCCCGTGCAGGTTTTGACACCCTGGCCATCTTCTTAAATGCCAGACTCTGTTCATTTATGATGCCTAAGAATGGTCTTTGCTCCTGCAGTTCCACCCCAAACAACACACAACAACCTATCACTGTAACATCTTCCACTCTCCTTTCGTGAAACCAGGAACCACCATAGTATTCTTCACCAGCCCTTCTAACATCCCACCTTTGTGCCAGCAGCAATAGTTTGCTCTTCTTTCGTGATGTATTCCGTCCACATGTTCCACTGCCCGCTGGCTTGTTTATGAAAATAAAAGTCATAGACGGTCCCTGAGGAAGGAATGGCAATGGCGGAAAGTTATCTATAATGATCCATTTACCGTAATTTTCACTCCATAAGACGCACCTGAGCATAAGACGCACCTAGTTTTTAGAGCCGTTTGTGTGAATTTAGAGGCATTTGTGTGAATTTTTTGCAGTATTCGCTCCATAAGACGCACACACTTTCCCCTCCGCTTTTTTTGGGGGGGGGGGGAGTGAGTCTTATGGTGCAAAAAATACAGTAGATTAAAGTGACCTGTTTAGATTATAGTGGTCTGATACATTTTTAATCTTTTCTCACCCTGAAAGACAAATAGGAATCATCTGATGCTGCTGAATTACCTCTCTGGATACTGCAACTTGGAATCTCTCCAAGCAGCCAGGCACGAATACAACAAGAATTCCAAGTGCATTCACAGGGCCTGTGAGCCTCTTTTGACATGTACTGTTTACCTGACAGGAAGACTAAGGACTCCCCACCCCGCGTGTGCTCCTATTGATGGCTCATCAAGAAAAACAGGGGATCCATCCTGAATTTGCTTACAAGTAAAAGGAATGTAGAGTTTGTACAGTAACCTTCTGAGGGTAACCTTGGGGGAGTCGTCTTCCATTCAGCATCTTTTCAGTAAATATTGTTATGTGCATTCATAGCCTACCAATGAATTGAATGCAGAACAACAATCTTGCTGCTCCTCTCCTGGCTCTACTGCTCCTGCTTCCTCCTGATCAGAGGTGGGGAGGTGGTGGTGGTGGAAATTGTATAAAGCAGGGGCGGCCAACAGTAGCTCTCCGGATGTTTTTTGGCCTACAACTCCCATCAGCCCTAGCCAGCACGGCCAATGGCTGGGGCTGATGGGAGTTGTAGGCAAAAAAAACATCTGGAGAGCTACCGTTGGCCACCCCTGGTATAAAGGATCGTGCAGCTGATTGCTTTAGCAAAGACGAATCCATCTAGCTAGACCAGGTGTCCCTGGTGTGGTGCACGTGCATGCTGTGGTGCTCCATGACACCTTCTCTGGTGCCTGCCAGATGTTTTAGAAAGTGGGTGGGGCGTCTGCCCAAGAAGTCTTTTGATTGGCCGCTGGAGATGTGATGGGCTGTAGAGATGTTTTAAAACACTGCTTTGGCAACAGCTGCTACCACAGCACAAGCATCTTCACCGTGTGACTGAAGTAGTTGTTTTGTAGATGGCTCCGCCTCAAATGGCAGCCATTGTGTGATACAGAGTGTTGGACTGGATGGGCCATTGGCCTGATCCAACATGGCTTCTCTTATGTTCTTATGTGACACAAAGTGCTGGACTGGATCGGCCATTGGCCTGATCCAACATGGCTTCTCTTATGTTCTTATGTGACACAGAGTGTTGGACTGGATGGGCCATTGGCCTGATCCAACATGGCTTCTCTTATGTTCTTATGTGACACAAAGTGCTGGACTGGATCGGCCATTGGCCTGATCCAACATGGCTTCTCTTATGTTCTTATGTGACACAGAGTGTTGGACTGGATGGGCCATTGGCCTGATCCAACATGGCTTCTCTCATGTTCTTATTGTGCAGGTGGTTCAGAACTGCAAAGTGCCCACAGGCTCAAAAAGGTTGGAGACCCCTGAGCTAGACCATCTGGTAGTTAAGGCCTTCAGGAGACTGGTCTTTCTCCGAGACCTTTTAACGAGAGAAGTCAGGGATTGAAGCCGAAGCCTTCAGCGTATAAATTGTACACTCAGTGACTGAGCCCTGGGCCTTCTCCTGCAAGCAGCTAAAAAGCTAATGTATGTCTATACCGCTAAAAATAAGGTTAGCATCTTTCACCGTCTCTGGGGCCCACAAAAAAGCTACTGCCTACAGTAGGTTTCAGAGGGTAGTCATGTTGGTCTGCAGCAGAAGAATCAGATTCCAGCCCAGCAGCTACCGAGGGATCAACAAGATCCTCAGAGTATGAGCTTTCAAGAGTCAACGCTCCCTTTATCTGATGAAGGGAGCGCTGAGTCACAAAGGTTTATCCTCTGAACATCTCATTCGTCTCTAAGGTGCTGTCAAGACTCAAATCCAGTTCTGCCCAAACCAAACAGATGATCCCCCACCACCACATCGTGTAATAATTACACCCAGATTTTTAAAAGCACCTCAGCACTTTGGGTAAACACACCTCTTTCTGGAAATATATTGTTTTTGGTTAACTTCACACTTTTGGGGCGAGGGTGGTTATCATCCGCTCCTAATAAGATATTTCTGAAAAAGACATCAAATTTCTTCCTGCTCTCCGCGTTGATGGTGCCCCCAATGGTCCACACCAGTGCAAAAAGAAACAGTCCCTGTAGCCACAAGGTGATCTGCTGACTGGACATGGTTTCTGTTTCTTCATCGCCTGCTTGGTTTATTTCATCTATAATGGAAAACGGAAAGAGATGATAAAGACAGAAGGCATAATTTACATTTACAAACCCAAGATATCTATTTCTTTCTGAGATTTTAAATTCATGTTTCAGCTCAAGGTCCCATTGCAACATGCCAATAATTTCAACCCCTGCGAAAGAAAAGAGAAGCACGACACCGTAAAAATGCTAAACAATAAAAAAGCAACAAACAGCAATAAATAGCGCAAAAGAGCTATTTCCCCAAAGAACATCTGCACAGAACTATTTTTGTTCACTTGCCTCCAAAATATCTTTAATGGAGATATGTTTTCATTGGGATACAAATGAAGAAAGGAACCCTTCATTTCATTACGACTGTCGTAAAAATGAATACAAATATCAATGAATGAGCATATATCATTCTTTTTATTGGTTCCAGACAGTCAGATTTAGAGAGGCTGATACACAGTGCCTACACAGCAGCAACATCTCTGTACAGAAACTAACCACGGGGATGTGCCTTATACGTGGCATAGGGTGAATATACAGGCACTTCTATTTTTAATTTACAAAATGTGGATCTTGCCCTTTTTGCCCAATCAGGGCCACCAAGGTGTAAATTCCAGTTGATTCATATGGCTGTTTGGCATTGGCACAGGTTAAAAACTATCACCAATCAATCTTAGTTTCAGCCGATAAAATATTTTGCAGCTCAGAATAAACAAAAGAGAGAGAGAGAGAACCTATTTGCAATGCATGACTGACAAATAACTCACTCCTCTGCACTCCTTGAGATTATCCAAGCGCACCAAAAGTATCGAGCTTTCTGGTACCTTCAAGATTAGCATATTTATTTTGTCATTAAGCTTTTATGGATTAGGGCCTAAACCGGTCAATCCACAAATGTCTTTAAGGGAGCTGCCTCTCTAGGATTTGCTGAGTAGCTGGCCAGAAGGCTAAACTTGAACCCAATATTTGTGCTTCTTCCAGAAACAAGAAAGGGCAGAAGAACTTAGGTTCACGGCATGCAAGCACCACAGGGAAATTTGCTTGCAGCGAGATACAAAAACTGGGATAGGAACGGAGACTTTGGCAAGGGTGTGACACAAGGAAAAATCTAACTGGTTTACAAACGTCAGCCAAGTTTTTTGTAGATTCTTTTGCGTTTGCTGTTTTAGAATGTAAATCGGTCAAGGCAGGGTTTGTCCAACATCACTTTCATACTTTTTCCAGGAAACAAATAAATAAGAAGATATTTGCAACACTTCTATGTAACATTATGGCACATCAAGGCGGGCAAAGAGTGGGAGTTTAGGGGGAGGACCTTACCAAGCAAACAGGTATACAGCTTCATCATGGTGAAGGCCAGGTGGATGGGTGAAGTCTGAACAAGGACTCTGCAATTGTGGCGAATAAAATCCAAAGAAGGCTGAACCAGCCACATGAATAAGTCATTGATCTGCAAACGAAAAGGGGGAAATGGTTGCAAAACACTGCAGTCGTCACACTAGTAGGGGCCGCCTGCCACTCAATGAAAGGAATCTGAGAAACTCTATGGATTAAGCAACGGATTGATTAAGGAAATGGAATATATTAGCATTGTGCTACAGTGCGGAACAAGCCCTGAGGTGGGGAACAAAGACCTACTTTGCATTTTAGATGATGCAGGTTAGTGTTGAAGCGGGCATCAGGATTGGACTAGATGGACTGTATAGCCCCTTCCAACTCTGTAATTAAGTGATTCTACTTTGCTTTACACCAAGTCAGGCTGTTGGTCTGTCTAGCTCAACATTGTCTACTCTGTTCTATTCTGTAGCAGACAGGTGCAAGGTACCTATTGATAGAAGCTAGTGCAATTTCTTTCCTTCCTGCTGTGGAGCAAACTCTGCTTCCTCTACCTTTGCTCCTTTAATGAGACACCCACTTAGCACCAAACCAACTTTGATTTTAACCCTACGTTTTGGATAGGCCAAAAATTTCAGGCACCTGGCATGTCTCTCTGGTTAACTTTTAATTCTGTGCCTTCTTTTTAAAACAAACAAACAAACAAAAAAACTGTCCTGTCCTTTTAGCTTCATGGCCAGAAGGCTAAACTTAAACCCAATATTTGTGCTTCTTCCAGAAACAAGAAAGGGCAGAAGAACTTAGGTTCAGGGCATGCAAGCACCACAAGCCGCTTGCATGCAAGCTGCCCTAAGCCCGCTTTGGCAGGGGAGGGCGGGATATAAGAATAAATTTATTATTATTATTCAAATCGCTGCTCCAGGCAGACACAGATATGGGAGGGAAAGCTTTGTGACTGACACAAAAGCCAGCCAATCAGCAATCTGCGCAGGCAGCTTTGTAACTGTTCAAGGATCAGCCTATCCGCTCACTTCATAGCCATCTGCAGCCAGAAGAAAGAACTGGTTGTTGCTGAGTGGAGGTCTCTGCCTGTATGGCTGATGAGTACAAAAAGGGATGGGTACAGTTGCCCGGCAGGTTAACCACTCAAGCTATGTCTATATGCCTGTCAAGCATCAATATTTCGCAATAATCAGACTTTTGTTCTTCAATCAAAAGTAGCTTTTATTGTTGAAACTCCATAGCTTGTCAAGGACAGACTCCTTGGAAGTAATGACGCACATAGCACTGCATAGTAACTTATAGGCATGGTTCAAAGGAAAAGGTTACAGATAACTTCAAAAGGATAACATAAAAATGCAAATTGAGTTGAGGGTTCAAAGGCTGCTCAATAGTATCTCTTTGTACCTAAGGAATGTCAGCTAATAAAAACATCTCCCTTTCTCACACATTCTCTGGGAACCGATAAGACCTGGCTGTGTGAATATGGGGGAGAGGCACTCTACACTGTTAACACAAGGTTATTCTAAACATCCTGGGTCCAGATGGATTTATTATGCACCCTTTGGTTAAAGAAAGAAAGCAGAGGGTGGGGGGAGAAGGGAAGAAAGCATGTGGAGTGTTCTGCTTTGTATCGGGGTTGTCCACGGACCGCCATTATGAATAACATATAGAAATGGCATGCTTGACAATGCCCCCTAATGGTAGTATATAACACTTCTATTTGTTTTCATATTGGGTTGGATCCTCTGGGGTGAGAAGGCTTCTGCCAGTCATAACAGACTCTTCTGACACAAAAGGCAGGAAGGAGAAGCAGTTTTAAGAGCATCCTGCTGCTTACAGGATGGCCCCTGATTCTGTGAGGCTTTTAGTCCCTGTGGTCCAACAAATCCCATAAGCATTGCTTTGTCCGTACACAGGGGGCTACTGGGGCAAAGGGAAGGGATTCAAGATCCAGCTCCTCCTGCACAGGATCCAACCAGTGATGTTTAAAGATGACATAATACAAAAATAACATAAATCAAAAATATACACACCAATTCTATATGGGTTTCTTGCAAGTTTGATGGCAACGTATTCATGTAAGAATCCTTCAGGGGCTTCCAGCCTAACTGGTGAGGTTCCATATAAATCATGCCACACCTGGAAGAAATACATTTCTTGTTGCACAGAACTGACTTGTTCCAGCAAA
Source organism: Heteronotia binoei (assembly GCF_032191835.1). NCBI lineage: Eukaryota > Metazoa > Chordata > Lepidosauria > Squamata > Gekkonidae > Heteronotia > Heteronotia binoei. The sequence goes on from NC_083242.1 coordinate 23,435,897, forward strand.
CACAGACTTCAGACCATTCTGGGTCAGTGATTCTTCTGCACTACTCAGTTTTGAACTCTTGCCTAGAGCCTTTTAAGAGCTCCCTGCACTTCCGGATGAAACATGGGATTTAAAGGGTGACACTTCTTTCCTGAGTTCAATGAACACCTGTGTAAACCTAGCAGGAGGAAGGGGCTGTTTATGACATCAGACGATCCAGTGGGTGGAATCCAAAGGTGCCCTCCTGCCTGCGGTAGGCATCCTCTGCTCAAGGAAAAGTGAGCAGTTTAACATGTAGTGAGTGATGTGCTGCAGGAACAGTGAAATAATCAAGAAAGCATTATTTCACACAAACTTTTGTGATTAGTCGCACAAACAGAAGGATTACTGAGCTGCTGCAGAACCTATGGAGAGTAGTGCTCTTGTACAAGTGCTTGTGGAACAGGACTTCCAGATGTTTCCTATTTGCTCACAGTTCTTTGGCTCCAACCCAATGCTACCTTGGAAATGCTTCCTGTCCTTCCTGTCCTAAGGACACTTCCAGATACAGGATTGCATTCAGATCCAAGCTACAGTGTGTGTCATTATGAACACAGACCTTGTCAATGCCTGGCTCACAAAAAATGCATGTGGCTCAAGAAGATTTCCTGGCTCACAAAAAATGGCTCAGCCACAAACTATGACTGTTCCTTACACAGACTCTAAGATCAAAGAATAGACACATTCCAGTATGGAATCTGGGCATGCAGAAGTGGACCTACATTTTGGGCCCCTGAAGCTTGAACTATTATAGCGGTCCCTTCTCAACCAGCAACAATAGGGCAACATCCAAGAAGCCCCCAAGAAAATTCTGAAATTTGGCCAATTACAGGGACATTTTGAGGCCATATGAAACATGTATTAGAGCACATTCTAAGGTAAATATTATTTCAACTCATTGGCTTATGATTCTGTCACTAAAATAGCCTTATTTTAATAACAAACACTTGTTCCAGCAAACTCCATCAATTTTGTTGAAAAATTCACTCATTGAACAAAAAAAAGTTGTTTCAGGGCCCTTCCAGGATTAGGGGCCCTGAAGCTGAAGCTTCATCAGTTTCATAGTAGATCCCTGCTGGCATGTAGAAGAACTGTGACTGGCCCAAGGTCACCCAGCAGGCTTCATGTACAGGAGTGGGGAATCAAAACGCTCTTAGCCACTACACCCCACTGGCTCTCAATGTAAGCAAGTGTAGTGTGACCTATAGCGGGAACACCACTGATTGAGTGCAAAGAGGTTGGAAGACCACTGCTAGGCTTGAGGCTAAAGACTTTGACTGCATATGAGAGATGGGAGAGGAAATGTGTGTGCCTTAGGAATTCCAAGTCTCATCCTGGCAGCAGCAAACCAGAAATGAATGCAGCTGGTGGTTCTGTGGCCCTGGTAAGCAGGACCCTGAATCCAAGCAGTCATACATTGGTAGCCCACCAATACAGGCAGTCCAGCTTAGTGCCATTCAAAGTAAGTGCACACAACTATCAGGATCAGAAGTGGGGGAGAGAGGAAGGGAAGGTGATTGTAAGCCACTCCAAGACTCCTTAAGGCAGAGAGAAAGTCAGCTCTTCTGTTGCATTTGTGACATGCAAAAAAGAGCCAAAGGTCTGGAAACGGCACTGAAATAAAAGGGACCAGCACATTCCTCCATTATGGGGTGTGAGCCTATCAAATGTTAGTGAACTGGGGTGCAAAACAGCAAGGGACCAGGGCGAAGACTGTCAGAGCAAATACAAAGCAAAACCAATGCTTCCAAAGTCCACCCAGATTTTACAAGACAAGGCTAGGAAGGAATGGCACTCCTGGCTACCTGCTGACGGTTGCTGGGGATGCTTGTTCCAGATCTTCCGGCTCGAACATCAGGCTCATTTGGGAATTCATCTGAATGATCTCCCCACTCATTAAGCAGAGCTGAAAGGGAAGCGTCACACAGCTGTGGCATGCTTATTGATTTATTTATTGGATTTGTATCCCATTTTCATTTCCAGGCTCAGAGCAGGTAACGTCATGATAAAAACATTCCAAATCTAAGTACAATCCTTTAGTAATAAAACCCATGTCTTGTCGGCAAAATGGAGCAATCTGATTTGTTGGGACTGGGTGGGCCTGTGGGGCATCGACTATTGGCTCATCACATGTCCGTCACTCCCTCTGGACTCACATTGGCTGACTCTGCTCTCACCCGCCCACTGCAGGCCCAGAAATGTTGAATAAACAGCCAAAAGCAGTCTTACCTTAGAGACTACATTCCTTAGAGACTACATTCCAACTCTTTTCTGTGTCCTCTCTTGTCAACCGGCCTCAGAAAGGGCTGCAGAGCTACTGTGGCCTCACAAAAGGCCTCCCAGCACACACAGCCTCCAAAGGCCACAGAAATAGCCAAGGAGGCCAGGCCCTGCTAGGAGTGTTTTCTTATAGGCAATGGCTGCCACCTGGGAAGTGCTAGCCAGAGGCTGCCACTAGGCAACCCAGGCTGCTTTTGTCAGTAAAGAGAGAGGCCTCAGGTGAATAGAATGCCACAGAGACCACCCTCCAAAGCAATTATTTTCTCCAGGATGGGGAGAGAGATCTGTTGTCTGGAGTTCAGTTGTGATCCCAAGAGATCTTCAGGCGCCACATGGGGGTTGGCTACCCTATGTCTGGCTGCTTGCTACTCTTCAGCAGCAGCCCCTCTAAGACAGCCAGTGTGGCATAGGAGTTAGGGCTTCAGAGCACGGTCTGCCAGACCCAGGTTCTTGTGGAAGTCAATGACTTTCAGCCTAACCTACCTCACAAGGTTGTTATGGAAATCAAAGGGGGGGGGGGAGAATGATGTAAACTACTTTGGTTTCTCCCTCCTCCATGTGGAAAAAGACTGTCCTTTTCCTATGTAGAGGCTGCAGGGAGAGAGAAGGTGATGGAAAGCTGAAGTCAGAAGGGCAGATAAAGGGAAGGCAATAGGGCTGCCAACTCTAGGTTAGGAAATTCCTGGAGATTTAAGGGATGGGGCCTGGAGAGGATGGGGTTTGAGAAAGGGTGGGATCTCAGAAAGGTACAATGCCATTTCCTCCTGGGGAACCACTGTTGCCAATTTCCAGGTAAGGACTGCAGATCACCCAGAATTACAACTGCTCTCCAGATGGCAGAGATCAGCTCCCCTTGAGGTGGGGAAGGGACTGAATCCCTTCACATGTGAGTGGAAAGACAGCAAGGGTGGGAGGCACTCACCCAGAGCCTCTTTCTAGAGCCCAACGTATTTTTCTTCACAACAGGCCTTATTACTAGTAAATATGATAAAGCAGCCGGTAATATATATCATAATACACCATGTTAAAACTAACACTATAACAAATAACAATACAATAAAAGACGGCATAAACTCTGGGGGACTGGTGTACAATCTATCTGGTCTAACAAGGGAGGGGAGAAATGGGGGAGAAAGAGGAGGCTTATCAAAGATGAAACCTGTCACTGTCCTTAGTTATAGGCTTGGCTTAGTTCTCTGTGGAGCAGAATGCTTGGCCTCCTTGCTCCTGCACTTCCTCCAAGGTGTTCAGGGCTCTCTCCACGTAACCCCCACAACAATCCTGCAAGGTACACTAAGCTGAAAAAGAGTTACTGAGCCACTCAGAGAGCTTTATGGCTGAGTTGGGATGTAAACCTAGCCTCCAAAGGCCTAGTCAGTTAACTAACTTGGAGAAAATGATATATTGATGCAATATATTAACATGTTAAGCCAGCAGGCTGGATTTGAACTAGCTGAGTGGGGCCTCCCTGGTGTCAGGTTCAGCCTGCCCTAATTTCTTTCTTCTGAAATATGTTAAGTTTAGTTTCTCTAGGGCTTGCATGTAACTATATCTTGACAAGTGGGTGCAGGAGGGGGATGGAGGACAGAGACCTTGTTATACATACAGCATCGTTGCAAGGAGCTTGCTTATCTAGTTATTATAGCAACAGGCCCGATTGGCCTGAGAATGCAACTGTGACCTTGGAGGTGGGAAGCCTCGGAAGAGGCCTCGGGCTTTGAAGCACCAGCCTCTCTGGGAACCAGCAGACCCAAGGGGTGGGGAAATGTGAGGTCGCACTTTTTGCAGTGTATAATTATAACCCCTTTGATTTCAGGTTATTCTTGGCTTTCTAACAGAAAGTTGTATCCAGCTTTAATAAATCCTAGCCATATTAACACGAGCACGGATTTGTGGAGTTGATAATTGGCAGAACCTTGCACCTGGCACTAATCCAATATTCTAAGCGTCGGCAAGAATGGATCGTGCAATGTTGCCTAAAGCTAGCACAGACTTTTGAGTCTCCAGGGAGGGCAGCAGAGCAGACAGTTAGTAGCCAGGGTGCCCTCTGACCTTTCCTTTGCCCACTCCTGCTGCTGTCCCCTTGTCACCCAGAATGCTATTCTTGGGGATTCCATCCTTCTGGTCACTTCCCTTCACTCTCTCTTTCCCTCTGAGGGAGTGGACATGCTTTCTACAATCTCTCTCCATCCGAGCTTAGCTAGAAGCCTTGTCTGCCTTTCTTATCTAGTATGGCATTCTCTCACAGTGATGAACTTCAACTTCTAACTGACAAGCCTCAGTGTGAACTTATTCCTCAAGCAGCCAGACTCTAAAACTTCGCTGTGCAAAGACTCAGTTCTGCTTTCGCTAAGCACCACATCGCACAGCCTCTCTCTTTTAAAGTCCCTCCACCATCCCCAGAAAACAGCCCCATATCTTACTGCACTTGCCGTGATTGCCCATCTGAAGACTGGGAGCACCCCATTTAAAAAACCGAATTGGCCCAGGTGTGACTGGGCAAAACTGCCTTGGTGTCAGCTGGAACGTGCCTTTGAATCAAAAATGGTTCTTAGCCAGCTGCCCTTCTGTCCCCAGCATGGCTGCCTGATTAGGAGCTCCCCTAGAGAGCTCAAGACAGACAGAAACATGACTGGCTACCTTCTTGTTATCATCCAAGACCGTGTTCATGTTTTCAATCCACACAGCATCCACAGGACCATCGAAGACAATCCACTTCCTGTCCTCTGTAGTAGAACAAGCATGTTCTCTGAAGGTGTTGGCAAGGACACCGTCCGTCCACTCGTGGCTCACGGGGTCAAAACACCCATACAGCTGCCCCATAGTGATAGCTTTGGGGTTAATGATTCTGTATTCGACAGCAAACTCGCCTGTGGAGCTGTCTGAGGAGGAGATGAAAAAACAGGTTGCTTACCTGTAACTGATGATCTTCGAGTGGTCATCTGTGCAGTCACACACATGGGGGGTCTTGCCGTAGGCAACGAATCCATACCTCGGAGTCTCCAATAGCTCACTTAGAGCGCTTTTTGGCGCGCTTTCCACTCGCTCTGGGGAGCAGGCATCGACTGCGCATGCCTGGAGCGAGCAGGAGGCGCCATTCCCACTCAGTTTCTTCCAGCTGCTACTGACAGTCTACAGAGGTAAAAACCAAGGCAGAAAAAGCCAGCAGAGGGGAAGGCTGGGTGGGGGTGTGTGACTGCACAGATGACCACTCGAAGATCATCAGTTACAGGTAAGCAACCTGTTTATCTTCATCGTGGTCTCTGTGCAGTCCCACACATGGGTGACTAGAAAGCTGAAAGTCAAAAGGAAGGTGGGTGCTGGCAAAAGAAACATTTTCATACTTACCGCGTGTGCATGCACTCACCTGGGGTGATTTCAGTGGAAGATGGACCTGAGGACCGCTTGGCTGAAGGAGGCGTCCCGTCTGGCACGAACGTCCAAGGCGTAGTGCGAGACGAACGTGGATGGCGAGGACCATGATGCAGCAGCACAGATGTCCTCTCAAGGTAGGTGTTGTCCAGTTGGCGGAAAGGAAGAAACTGAGTGGGAATGGCGCCTCCTGCTCACTCCAGGCATGCGCAGTCGATGCCTGCTCCCCAGAGCGAGTGGAAAGCATTCCAAAAAGCGCTCTAAGAGAGCTATTGGAGACTCCGAGGTATGGATTCGTCGCCTACAGCAAGACCCCCCATGAGTGGGACTGCACAGAAACCACGATGAAGATTCTTGGATTAGGCGGAAGACAATCCACAGCAGGTTCTTGCCATGTGGAAGCTACTGGCCAAAGTCAAATCAGAGATTACATGCTGGTCACACTTCTGCAAGTCATTTCTTCTCTTATATTAGTCCAAGCCTTTCTGATTGTGTGGCAACATGAAGCCACTTAAACTGTATTTGGTGCATAAAAGCAACATTTTTAGAACACTCCTGCCTCACTTGCCGTTTAGAACTCTCCCATCTTTATCCAGATTCCCTTCTGTTGTGCAGCCTTCTGTTTGCTCCCCAGCAGCAAAACATGCACATGTAGTTATTCTAGTTGCAGCACTTTATTTAGTTTGCAGCAATCTGAAGGACTCAAAACTCACAACAAGGGAAAGTGACTGTCTTTCCTGACAAAAGAAAAGCTGAGCCCAGAGAAGAAGAACTGCAGATTTATACCCCGCTCTTCTACCTGAATCAGAGACTCAGAGCGGCTTACAATCTCCTATGTCTTCTCCCCGCACAACAGACACCTTGTGAGGTGAGTGGGGCTGAGAGGGCTCTCACAGCAGCTGCCCTTTCTAGGACAACTCCTGCGTGAGCTATGACTAACCCAAGGCCATTCCAGCAGCTGCAAGTGGAGGAGTGGGGAATCAAACCTGGTTCTCCCAGAGTCTGCACACTTAACCACCACACCCAAACGGGCTCTTTTAAAGGTAGGATTCGTTCTACATGTTGTTACCTTGGCTCAGTTCACCGAGTCCTGCAGCCAGCACTTTGTAGGCGCTGGTCTTGCCTCCCAGGGCATCTCCCACAATCATGTAGCCATGACGCACCATCATCATTTCATAAATCTGTACCAAGGACAAGAACGTTGTAAGGAATGTGTAGTGTAGCTCCGCACACAGCTAGGCAAGGGAAGAGTGGGCCTGGGTGGAATCGCTAGGACTACAAGTTAACAGCTCAAGACTGTTTCTCTGGAGAGGGATCAGCAAGCCCCCAGTCCAACCATGGGGATGAATGAAGGAGCTGGCAAGCTGAAGAACCACTGCAGGAAGAGATCCCAGAAGCAGGGCCGGTGTCAGCATACTCTGAAGAGGGGAAGCTGCCAGGGCCCACTACTGTCCCTCTTCCTACTCCACATGTTATCACTCCGCCAACCGTGCTCCAAGATGCTCACATTGCTAGTGCCCCTGGGGAAAGAACTGTAGGCAGTGCAGGCAGTTGTGAGCACTGGGAATGTGAGGGGTCACAAGAGGGGAGGACACATAGGCAAGTGGGAGGCATGTGGGTGGGTAAGAAGGAGGGTGTGAGAGGAAGGTCTGGGAGGCAGCAGAGGAGGGGAGAGAACCCTGCCTGCCCCTCCCCACCCCCCGCCAAATCCCTGCTCAGAAGCTTCAAAAAACACAAAACAAAACAATCCATGCATTGCAGAGAATAACAAATGCATTTGATCGGAGCAAAGGAGAGTGCAACTTGTCTCTCAGACAGGGGCATGAGCCATCTAAAAGGAGCCTCCGCATGATCTCAGTGGATGTGAAGATGAGCCAAGCCCTATTGTGACTGACAGAATGGACCTCTTCAATATTAGGAAGCAGTATACCTCTAAATACCAGTTGCTGAGAGGGGGCCTCCGTGCCCCTCCTGTGGGCCTTCCAGAGCATCCCTGGGAAATAAGATGCTGAGCTAGATGAACCTTGGAGTTGATCCGATAGGATTCGTCTTATGTCCTCATAGCAATCAGACCAGGAACAGCCTACCTTCAGAGACCATGCTCTTCCCATCCACCCCCCAAGAGCCATAGCATGATACCATGAGACCGAGAAAGTTCCACTGGGCTTGTTTCCTAGATGCAAAATATTTTTTTTAAATAACCTGAATAATCTTTCCAATAAACCATGGGACTGGCTGAAGATTCATTTTTTGGATATTGTTGTTCAAGGCCTGTATGAAACGCTCGTAATCTGGCTTCGGAAGAACCACGCCAGGAAACAAATCCGATATAATACCCTGTGGGGTGGAAGACAAGAAAAGCAATTTGCCACAAAAAGAAGCATAGCATTTCCTGGGAGTAAAGCCATACAGACGTTCATTGCAAGCTGTTTGAAATTAATACAGGGGAAGTTCTTCTCAGCTAAGACCATTGCTGCAGAGGCCTTCTACAGATCAAGATGCAACTACATTTGGAATACTGTGTACAGTTCAGGATTGCCCATTTAAAAAAAAGAATGTTGTAGAGCTGGAAAAGGTATAGCAGGGGTGGCCAACGGTAGCCCTCCAGACTTTTTTTTGCCTACAACTCCCATCATGGCCAATGACTGGGGCTTATGGGAGTTGTAGGCAAAAAAACATCCGGAGAGCTACCGTTGGCCACCCCGAGGTATAGGAAAAAGGCCCCAAGAATGATTAAAGGACACCATCCCAAGCAGCAGAAGGCTGAAGGGTTTGGGGCTTTTGAGTTTCAAAAAAAGACCACAGAGAGAAGGCATAATGACAGAGGCTCATGCATCATTTTGTATGGGACAGCGGAGAAAGTTAAAGAATTTTTTTTTTCCTTTTCCGAAATACTAGGACTTGGGTGCACCCAATGAAGTTAAGGAGTAGTAGATTCCAAAAATACAAATAGCTGCAGCCAGATAGCCCTCACATTCAGTTCAGAAAGACAGACAAAAAGACATCTTTCTTCACATAAAATATAATTAACTTCAGAGCTCACTGCCGCAAGATGCAGTTAACACTGCTAGCTTAAAACATCTTTAAAAGAATGGGGGGATAGTTTCAACACATTCACGGACAACAGGTGTTATCCCTGGCAGCTGAATGAAACCTCCATGTCCAGAAAAAGTTTACCTCTGAATACCAGTTGCTAGAATGGCAAGACCAGCGGGAGTCCTTGCTTTTGTTTGTATGCCTTCTCTGGCCATCCAGTTGCCCCCTGTAGGAAACAGGGCTGCTGGACAAGCTGGACCTTTGATCCCATTCAACAGGGCTTTTTTCTTGTGTGTTATACATGCCATCAAGTTGCTTCCAATTTATGGTGATCCTATAAATGAATGACCTCCAAAATACCCTGCCACTGGCAGCCTTGCTTGGGTCTTGCAAACTGAAGACTGGGGGCTTCCTTTATCAGTGATCATCTCATCAATATCGCCCTGTTTTTTGTTTGAATGGCAGGATGTACATTTCTTGATATCTTACCTGAAAGAGAGGAACATCTTGTGCCAGGAATTTTGCTAAGTTAACATCCAGCAGTGCCCTAAGCAACAAGACACTTTCATTTTCGTCCGGGTACTTCAGTTTCAAGTTCCCTGCTGCTGTCAGGACAGATTTCACCGCACGCATTCCGTAGTCATAGTGATGCTGAGATGATAACTGTTCAGAGCAAAGGCGGTAGGTAGCGACAATTTTCTGGGCAAGGCTGTGAAAGAGGAGAAGAAGAAGAAGAAGTAGAAGAAGAAGAAAATTGCAGATTTATACCTCACCCTTCTCTCTGATCTGGTTACAATCACACACACTAAATAATGCACTTTCAATCCACTTCCAATGCACTTTACACCTGGACTTTACTTGCAAACACCAGTTGGAAAGTGCATTGGAAGTGGATTGAAAGTGCATTATTTAGTGTGTGTGATTGCACCCATAGAGTCTCAGAGTGGCTTACAATCTCCTTTATCTTCTTTCCCCACAACAGACTCCCTGTGAGGTAGGTGGGGCTGAGAGAGCTCTCACAGCAGCTGCCTTTTCAAGGACAACTCCTGCAGCAGCTATGGCTGACCCAAGGCCATTCCAGCAGATGCAAGTGGAGGAGTTGGAATCAAACCCAGTTCTCCCAGATAAGAGTCCGCACACTTAACCACTACGGCAAACTGGCTCTCACACCAAACTGGCTATGATAGAACATAATATAACTTACATACCATTGTGTGGGGGGGGGGGATGATAAAACCATCTACAGTTTAAAAAAAAGGGATACAACCAAGCTTAAGAATAGTTCACCACACCGACCTGGATGGTTCAGGCTACTCTAATCTCATCAGATCTCAGGAGCAAAGCAGGGATGGCCTTGGTTAATATTTGGATGGGAGACCATAAAGGAAGTCCAGGATCACTATGCATAGGCAGGCAATGGCAAACCGCCTCTAAATGTCTCTTGCCTTGATATCGCTATGGCGTTACCACAAATCAGCTGTGACGTGACAGCACTCTCCACCCCCACCACCCGTTCAACACCCATGAAAAGCCAAATGACAGATTCCTGTTGTGTGTGTGGGGAGGAGGGTATTAGTAATTACTGGAAATAGCAGATTTGGGGGGCGGGGGCTGTGGATTCCACAAATCTGTTCTGTTAGCAAGGGAAAGTGAAGGGAACATTCCCCTGAAGCAACATGCTGGGAAGAGCATCATGCATCATGGAAACCTGCCTTCGAACAGAGGAAAGCACAGCTGGTAGCTTAACAGTTCTGCAAGATCCAGCTCTATGGCTCTAACAAACAAGAAAGAATACATTGATAGCTGAAAATGTATTGCAATTTCTCCCTCTGCTAATTACCGTAAAGTTGCAGCTGATTTATGGGGAGCAGGATTTTCAAGAAAAGAGACATTCAGAGATGGTTTGCCATCGCTTGACTCTGCATAGCAATCCTGGTATTCCTTGGTGGTCTCCCATCCCAATACTGACTGGGGATGACCTGCATAGTTTCTGAGGTCTGAGCAGACCAGGCTAGCCTGGGCTATCCAAGCAAAGTCGAAATGAAATGAAATATTTCATCAATATTTTATTCTGAAAAAACACAATTATTCCTCTGCTGGAAAAAGACTCAGTATCTGTCGAGTCTAGAATCCAGCCAAATGCTTCTGGAAAGCCAATAAGCAAAGCAAGAGAGCAACTACCGGGCCCCACTGCTCCCTCTTGAAGGTGGTGTTCTGAGGCACACTGTTTTTGAACTTGGAGGTTCAGGGTTTAGCCACTGCCTGTCCAGTGAACTATCATTTTTTCCTTCAGTTCTTCCTCCCAGAGTTATGTTTGCCACAACTGTATAATAAACCCCTATGATTTTGCATTTCTTTGGTGCCCCCCCCCCCGAGTGGTTATGGTTTTGGCTGACCAAAATATATAAGAATGTGTGCCTCCTTTTCAGTTTTAAGATGGCCATATGAATCATATCTTAAGTTTAACGTGCAGTACTAGCGCTATAGAACAAGGGCTCAACTCAGAAAAGACATTTCTGAATCATTTGTGAAGATGGTGCCTCTCAAGTCACACCCACATATGGAGGCAGGGCAGCAAGTTACTGAACCACTGAAAGGCTGAATTCCAAAAGCAGCTCTGCTGTTTGCACAATTCCCCCCCCCCCCTAGGTTTTTAAAATGAATTAAAAGAATTCATCACCTGTTAAAGGGGAGGGGGGGGGAAACCCACTCAATTTAACTCACCTCCTTGAGTCAAGGAATCCCATGGAATAAAGTGAGATTTCACCAATCAGAGCATAATCTGGGACCATCATGGCTACAGTGCGGAATAATGCCTAAAGAAGCACAAACGGTTGAGCAAGAAAGCAGCTAATTGATATCATGGCCTACTGAAAAACGTTCAACAGGGAAACAGGTATTTTTGGTACTCCCGAGTCCAAGCACTGGGGAAACAGGTACATTTTACCAGGAACCAGGGTCGAAGAAGGGTGGTCCTGGTTTAGGCTACTGTCTCATTATGATGACACATGGTGTTTATGTTATTTCAAAAATTAAACAAATTAGCTGACCGTATTGTGGAACATGCCTGTGTATTCACAATGGGGGGTGTCTCCGATCTAAAATCTGTACAGGTTCCAAATAAATTATGTTTGGGTTCTGTGCATTTGAATCCTCAGACTAACACTTTCAGAATTAATAAGGCAGGGGATAAGGATTAGATTTGCCTGATAGATAGGAGTAACTTCAGAAATACCAATTGAGAATAAATTAAACAGTTCCAAAAATGCACATCCCTTCCCAAATGATAACATCCCAGAATGCAGGTGAGAATCACAGGATCTTTATTCAAAATGTAGGTGAATGAGAATAAAATGTACAAGTTTACATGAGCATTAAAATTTCTACTCCAGTAATGCCAATTATTAGATCACTGCCAGAAACAGCATCAATTCTGTCCTCAATGGTTTTTAAGACCAAAAAAGACAAGAGAAAAAAAATAGGAAAGAGCTGAAAATCACAAAGAAATGCACGCCGGGGAGGGGGGAAGAGATGGATGAAGGGAAGGCAGGTAAAGGAAGGCAGGTAGAGAGGTAGACCTGATGGGATCTACTTTTGTTTATTTACATGTCTACCCTGTTTGTATATAAAGCAGAAGCTCTGTTAGAAAAGAAGGTATGAGAGATCTTGCTCCAGGTCCATTTCCCTGTATTCTGCCCAGCAATCTGAGGGATTCCAGCTTTACAAGAGACTACAACATTTACCTTCAAGTTATCCGGAAGCTCTGCCCGCCCAGCATACCCAGGATTCATTGTGATGAATACTGCACAGGTCGGATTAAGGGAAATCTCTGTGCCTTCAAAGACAAATGTTCTGAGCTTCCGAATTATGGCCTGCTGGATACTGAGGATCTGCTGAGCCACTACAGACAACACTTCAACCTAGCCACAGAAACAAAACAAAGCAAAATCAGTCATATATATAAAGGACAGCTAAATTTGAGTCCAGCAGCACCTTAGAGACCAACAAGATTTCAGGAGCATAAACTTTCAAGAGTCAAAGATTTCTTATCTAAAACTTATCTTCCCCCCACCCTCTTCCAATTTCTCTCTCCCCTCTACTGAACTTTGGGTGGTCCCCTATTTGTTGGCAGATATTAATCCTGAAACCACTCTTTTGTTACAAAAGAAGTAATGATAATTTTATCTGTAAAACAACAAAAATCTGGGTAGATCTGATTATAACAGAATCTGGTATATGTTTGGCTAAGATGATGATTTTAGATTTATTTAACTTGAACCATAGATTTTATTAGACACTTCTGTTTTAATATTTTATTTACCTTTTAGATTTGAATATTTTGACCGTAAATTTTGAACTTTGGGATTTTGTGATTAATATATCTATGTATAAATTATTTGAAATTGATTCATTCCGGTTGACCTTTGGTCATAGAAACTAAAAAAGGAAATGGAATGGGCATGGCTACCCTCTGCACCTATCCACAAATAAAGGACATCATCTGCTGTTGAAGGAGCTGGGCATGTTTAGCCCGGAGGGGAGGCGGCTGAGAGGTGATATGATCACCATCTTCAAGTACTTGAAGGGCTGTCATCTAGAGGATGGGGTGGAATTGTTTTCAGTGGCCCCAGAAGGTCGGACCAGAACCAATGGATTGAAATTAAATCAAAAGAGTTTCCAACTCAATATGAGGAAGAACTTCCTGACCATTAGAGCGATTCCTCAGTGGAACAGGCTTCCTCGGGAGGAGGTGAGCTCTCCTTCCTTGGAGGTTTTTAAACAGAGGCCAGATGGCCATCTGACAGCGATGAAGATCCTGTGAATTTAGGGGAAGGGATTTGTGAGTTTAGAGTGGTTCCTCAGTGGAACAGGCTTCCTCGGGAGGAGGTGAGCTCTCCTTCCTTGGAGGTTTTAAAAAAGAGGCTAGATGGCCATCTGACAGCAATGAAGATCCTGTGAATTTAGGGGAAGGGATTTGTGAGTTTAGAGTGGTTCCTCAGTGGAACAGGCTTCCTCGGGAGGTGGTGGGCTCTTCTTCCTTGGAGGTTTTAAACAGAGGCTGACAGCAATGCTGATCCTGTGAATTTAGGGGGAGGTTGTGAGTTTCCTGCATTGTGCAGGGGGGGTTGGACTAGATGACCCTGGAGATCCCTTCCAACTCTATGATTCTATGAGGCAGGGTGGCTGGCAGGATGTGTCAGGGTTTGAAAGTCCCCAGCTGGAGAGTGTCCATGTAAAGCGATGGTGCTTGAAACAGCAATGGCCCCTTGGTGTCGTGTCCATCATGGATCATCCAGGCTGAGCTGCATGTAGACCAGCTGCCTCTGCAAGGGTGGTCAGGATGCAGAGCCAAAATCGGAGCTGTCCAGCAACATCAGCCTGGACAGCTGAGTGCTGAACAGCAAGGGAGCTGTCCAGAACATGGCTGAACTAGGTCACAGATACACGGCACTGGCCAGCTTCCAGGCAGCAACAGAAAGGTTTCGTTGGTCTAAGGCAGTATGGCCAATGGCTGGGGCTGATGGGAGTTGTAGGCAAAAGACATCTGGAAAGCCAACATTCCCTACCCCTGGTCTAAGGGACACAAATCTTTCTTTCTGCAACACTCTCAGCAGAACCACCCCCCCTCCTCGGAATAAATATTACCTGCATCTGTTACACCCCCCCCCCCACATTGTTCTCTTATTTACACATTTCAACTTTGGTATCAAAAAAACCCTTTTCTATGTCATGCAACTGCAGAGATCGTCAAACCAGCACTCAGGTCAAAAGTGAAGCCTTGTACAAGATCGGGAGGCGTGGCCATTTGCAAGCCCATTGTTGCATGTTAAGGTTAGCAGACTGCAACAGTGACAAGCATCTCTGCTAGGACAACGTTACCTCAATTCGGTTGAACTCGTCGAAGCAGGCCCAGGCTCCAGCTTGGGCCAGCCCTTTAAAGAATTTGCCCATGGCTTTGTAATCCAGCCCATCAGAGCAATTGAAGACAACACACTAGAAGAAATGACAGAGAGGGTTAAAGCCCAGATTGCTCAATTCGTGTTGCCAGCCTATCTTTTGTTTTACTAGTGGTTGTGAGGTCTGTGTGATCATTTACATGCTGCCTTTCTCCCCAGTGGGGGCCCAGCGTGGCTCATATTATTCTACTTTCTTCCATTTTATCCTCCCAAGAAGAAGAAGAAGATATTGGATTTATATCCCGCCCTCCACTCCGAAGAGTCTCAGAGTGGCTCACAATCTCCTTTACCTTCCTCCCCAACAACAAACACCCTGTGAGGTGGGTGGGGCTGGAGAGGGCTCTCACAGCAGCTGCCCTTTCAAGGACAGAATCTCAGAACGGCCTACAATCTCCTTTACCTTCCTCCCCAACAACAAACACCCTGTGAGGTGGGTGGGGCTGGAGAGGGCTCTCACAGCAGCTGCCCTTTCAAGGACAGAGTCTCAGAGCGGCCTACAATCTCCTTTCCCTTCCTCGCCCACAACAGACACCCTGTGAGGTGGGTGGGGCTGGAGAGGGCTCTCACAGCAGCTGCCCTTTCAAGGACAGAGTCTCAGAGCGGCTCACAATCTCCTTTCCCTTCCTCCCCCACAACAGACACCCTGTGAGGTGGGTGGGGCTGGAGAGGGCTCTCACAGCAGCTGCCCTTTCCAGGACAGAGTCTCAGAGCGGCTCACAATCTCCTTTACCTTCCTCCCCCACAACAAACACCCTGTGAGGTGGGTGGGGCTGGAGAGGGCTCTCACAGAAGCTGCTCTTTCAAGGACAGAGTCTCAGAGCGGCTCACAATCTCCTTTCCCTTCCTCCCCACAACAGACACCCTGTGAGGTGGGTGGGGCTGGAGAGGGCTCTCACAGCAGCTGCCCTTTCCAGGACAGAGTCTCAGAGCGGCTCACAATCTCCTTTACCTTCCTCCCCCACAACAGACACCCTGTGAGGTAGGTGGGGCTGAGAGGGCTCTCACAGCAGCTGCCCTTTCAAGGACAACTCCTGTGAGAGCTATGGTTGACCCAAGGCCATGCTAGCAGGTGCAAGTGGAGGAGTGGGGGAATCAAACCCGGTTCTCCCAGATAAGAGTCCGCACACTAAACCACTACACCAAACTAGCTCTCCAACAACCCTGTGAATCAGGTCAGGATCAATGTTCCCTCTAAGCTGCAGAGTCTTGTGAACAAAAATTCTACTTTGTGAGAGCTACTGGTATTAAAGTTGTGCGCTACTGGCATGAAAGATTATGAGCTACTGCATCAATTAGTGTGCCCTGGGGTCATCCCTCCAGAGCTAAGACAAACATGTGTGAGCTGGAGGCTAAAAATCTGTGAGCTAGCTCATGCTAACTCAGCTTAGAGAGAATGCTGGTCAGGATGAGAGTGTGTGATTTGCCCAAGTTTGCCCAGCAGACTTCCATGCAGAGTTGAGATTCAAACCTGAGTCTCCCAGATCCTGCCCCAGCACTCTAAGGAGTACACCACAGTGGTTCCCCATAAGCAGAATTCAGCAAGTGAAATTTGTCCCATGACTTGGAACAGCTCCACCTGGTGTCTTCCAACCTGGCATGCGGCTATGAAGAACATACTGAAAATAAGAGGGGGTCAGGAGGCTGAAACAGCCCAGGAGAAAGCAGAGGTGAGAGGCCCCTGCATGTAGAACTGCCGGTGCCAAAGGGCTGCTAGGATTGGACCCAGCGAGGAGTGATGATGACGACAGGCATCAGTTCACCTGTGCCCTCCTCCCACCAAGTGGCAAGTTGGATGGCTGTTGGATGGCTGTTGTCATTATCACTGCCAGCCAGTTCCAGGCTGAGAAGCCCTCATGGCTCAGAGCTCAGTTTGGCTTGCTCCTAGAAGGTGATGACATTGGATTTATATCCTGCCCTGTACTCTGAATCTCAGAGTGGTCATAATCTCCTTTACCTTCCCCCCACCCCCGCACCCCGCAACAGGCACCCTGTGAGGTGGGTGGGGTTGAGAGAGCTCTCCCAGCAGCTGCCCTTTCAAGGACAACTCCTACAATAGCTATGGCTGACCCAAGGCCATTCCAGCAGATGCAAGTGGAGGCGCGGGAAATCAAGCCCGGTTCACCCAGGTAAGAGTCCGCACACTTAACCACCACACCAAACTGGCTCTCCTAGTCATCAACAGCCATCCAGAAACTCTCCCATTAAGTTAAAGGGCCAGTCTACCTCTGAATGGAACTCCCTTGTACCAAGTCAGACTACAGGTGCATCAAACCCCCTCCTGGCAACCCCTCCCTCAAGGCCTCATTCTCCTTGAATGCATATGGAAGGTAGGGCCATTTGCCCATTGTGCACTCATCCTCCCTGGATGATGTCTTAACAGCCCTATTGTCTCTGATGGCACAAACAACAGCCCCAAATGGCATCTACTGTGCTGGGAACTATTAGGGCCAGTACAGATGGGTCTACTTTGGAGGCAAGAGTGCATTTCTCTGACCCCTGAAGCTTAAGGTGAGCAAGGTAGGGTTGCCAAGTCCCCTGTGTGCCAGAGCAGGGAACTTTTGCATGTGCGCAAAGCGCACAAGCGATGCAATGATGTCACCCAGAAGTCATTGCACCGGCAACATCACGCACGTCATTGCACCGGCAACATCACGCACGGCCGCTCTAGGCATTTCCAGGAAAACACTATGGTTTTCCCAGACTCTCTAGCCATTTGGGAGGAAGAAACTCTATGGTGCCTATGGACTGGGGACTTGGCAGCCCTAGAGCAAGGAGCTTCACCTCAGGACATTCCCACACCAGTAGTGGGAAGAGAAATGGAGGCTTTGCTGCCCCCATGGCTGCCTTCCTGTAGTCACTGTGGAAAGTTGCTGAAAGGTACCAAGATGGAGTTACAAGCAGTCATGGCTTAGGGCTTCACCCTTTGCTCTGGTCTTTGTGAATGTTTGATGCACAACTTTAGCAGATGTAGATGGCTTCCCAAAACTTATTCTGAAAATAAAGGAGTGTTGCTCCAAAGAATCAAATGGATGGTTATTTTGGTACCTGCTTAGCCAGTGCTTTTGCAAGGTCTTTGGTAGTTTCGGTTTTGCCGGTCCCAGCAGGTCCTTCTGGGGCACCTCCCAGGTTCAGTTTCAAAGCTCCCATTAATGTTCTAAAGAGACAGGTGGGAATAAGCAAGAGGAATATGATCAACAGGCTCATGACATTGCTTTGCTTCTGGCACTTTAATCCACTTTTCTTCACACAGTGAGGACTCAAATCAGTTTACAACATGAAGGAATCTATTTAAAAACATTACCCAAACAAAAAATTAATTGGATGCTTACAAGCTTTTCCACAACGCAACATTAAATAAAAACCACCACATTGTCAATTCCTTCCTCAAGTGGGGAAGGCCTTTTAGAAGTTGAACTGTGTGGGGTGCATACAAATCAACACTAGGTTGCAATTACCATGTAGCACAACCGACAATTACACTGACTGGAATGTTTTGATCTGTCAGTAGATGCATTACAGAACAATTGCAATGTGTTTCTGTTATATCTTTAAGTCAAAGGACAGAAAACCTTTCCTAGGGACATTTTCCTTTGAAGTGGTCTTTCTCAATTTATTTTCATAGCTCCAAAAAGTCTTTGTATGCACCTAACTAGAGACACGTACAATCTAGAGATCTGCTTTCAGATATTTCTGGTCCAAATATATCTATTTTTCAGATATGTTCAGGTATCCAGCACTATATTCATTCTCCCCACCGCCCAATTAAGAAAGCATCGACGACAACTAAAATAGTTGGGGGCACCTTATTCAGGGGTCTGTAGAATTGGACCCTGTAATGTACTCAGTTACAAGACGTGTTGAAGGCAACATACTTTATTAGCGGGTACATCACAAGAGGGAGAATGGCGGGCCGGGTTCCGATTATATACATGCCCCAGAACAACCCTCCATGAGGCCATGTCCAATACTGGTCAGTTAAACTTCCCGCCACAGATCTTGATTGGCGGTGCATATTAGCGAGCTACATCCAGGGACCAGTGGGGTTCCACTGGTTGCCTCTGTAGCGTGTGCTGTGCTGTACATAGGGATTAGAATGCAGGACATAACACTCCTCCCCCCTAGTTCAGGACACATAGTCTTTCAAGTACACCGGTGCCTGGCGTTCCCTGGTCGACCTCCTCGGGGTTGCTTGGGGAGTTGGTGCAGCCGCTGGGGCTGGCGAGGCGGCGGTTTCCCCTTGTTGAGGTGTTGCCGGACACTGACTGGCCATCACTTGTTGCTCGTCCGGAGTCTCTTCTCTGGTGGGGTCACTTCCACCACTGTGGTGCTCTTCCGCCCGTGCAGTCGGTGCGGCCGGCATGGGCAGGGTATTTTCCGGGGGTGTTGCTGTCAGTTCTTCCCCGCTTCCCCCGCTCCCCGTGGCGGTCGGTTCCTCTGGCAAAGTGCGGCGGCGCAACTGATCGATATGCCTCCTGAGAACCTGGCCCCCCTCTGTCGAGACCTCATATGAGCGGGACCCAGTCATGCGCAGCACCCGGGCGGCTAATCACTCCGGGCCGCTTGCGAAGTTCTTAGCATACACCGGGCCCCCTGGGAAGAACCCCCTGGCGGCTTCCCTGGTTTCGGGGGAACTGCGGAGGTCAGTGGCCTGGTCGGGATGTAGCCTATCTAACCTCGTGATCAATTTCCTTCCCATTAGTAATTCAGCAGGGCTTGACCCGGTGACGGGGTTGGGGGTGATTCAGTTGTCAAATAGGAAGGCTGCCAGGCGGTGGTCCCAGTCACCCTGTACAATACGCCCCAGGGCCTCTTTGGTGGTGTGCACCATGCACTCAGCCTGGCTGTTGGTGGCCGGATGGAAGGGGGCAGACCTAATGTGTTGAATGAGATATCTATTCAAGAAATCCCGGAATTCCTGGGAGGTGAAAGCGGTCCCATTGTCCGTGACCAGGGTATCGGGGATTCCGTGTGTGCAAAAGACCCTTCGCAAGGCTCGGACCGCTGCTGCTGTGGAGGTGGAAGCTACAGGGATCACCTCTAACCACTTGGTGTATGCATCGACCAAGATGAAGAATATCTGGCCCTGGTATGGCCCCGCAAAATCTAAGTGAAGCCGGGACCACGGCCTCCTGTTGGACTCCCAGCGGTGGACGGGGGCGCTAGGTGGATCGGGCCGGGACTCTTGGCAGAGTTGGCACCTTCTCACCCACACCTCTACCTTGTCATCCATACCCGGCCACCATACGTAACTGCGTGTCAGGGCCTTCATCTGCACTATCTCCGGGTGTGTTTCGTGTAAAGCCTCTAACACTTGCTTCTGCAGTGAGGGGGGGACCACCACCCTGCTACCCCAGAGTATGCACCCCTTGTGGGTGGACAGCTCGTCTCTGCGCGATGCGAACACCCTGAATTCTGGGTCCAGCTTGCCCTTGGGCCATCCCCTTCCCACCCACTCCAAAACACGTGCGAGTATACGGTCCCTCCCCGTGGTCCGAGCCACCTCAGCGGCATGGAGGAGCTGCTCGGGCAGAGTCTCCATAAGCATCACATGGTGGGCAGAGGCGGGATCTGGGTCCATCAAGGGTAATGGCAGGCGGCTGAGGGCGTCAGCGTGTCCCATGTCCTTGCCCGGGCGGTGAACCAGGGCGTATGTATACGAGTTTAGGAACTGGTTCCACATCAGGACTCGCTGTGATACACTTTGTGGGTTCTGGCAGTCTGGGGGGAGGAGGCCCAGGAGTGGCTTGTGATCCGTGACAATCGTGAAGCGCCTACCATACAGGTAGTCGTTGAATTTATGCACACTCGCCACAATCGCCAAGGCCTCCTTGTCGATCTGAGTGTAGTTGCGCTCTGCGGGGGTCAGGGTCCTCGAATAATATGCCACAGGAACCTCCCTCCCGTCTGGAAGTTGGTGCCCCAGGACTGCGCCCACCCCGTACGGGGAAGCATCGCAGGCCAAAATCAATGGTAGGGCTTCATCAAAATGGTGGAGCACTGCATTGAAAACAAGGAGGTCTTTGACTGCCTGAAAAGCGGCGGCCTGCTGCTTCCCCCAGACCCACGGGGCATGTTTATCGAGCAGCCTGTGGAGGGGTTCCGCGATGGCTGCTTTGTGGGGCAAAAATGAATGGTAAAAATTTAATAATCCCAAGAAACTTTGTAGCTCCGCCTTGCACGTGGGGGGTGGGGCATGGACTATCGCCCTGGTCTTGTCCGCTGTCAGATGGATTCCCTCAGCGTCTACCGCAAACCCCAAGAACTCCACCCTCGGCACCCCTAGCGAACACTTTTCCTTTTTTACTTTCAGGCCCGCCACCTGGAAGCGGCAGAGCACCTCTCTCAGGCGGCTGCTGAACTCCTCTGCGTCCGGGGCTGCGATCAGAACGTCGTCAAAGAACGGTTGCACTCCGGGGATCCCTTTGAGAAGAGAGTCCATTATGCTCTGAAAGATCCCCAGAGCTACACTAACCCTAAATTGCAACCGCCGCACCCGAAAAGCTCCCCTTTGGGTCACAATAGTTTGAGCCTCTGCTGTCTTGGCGTCTACCAGGAGTTGCTGGTACGCCTGGGCCAGGTCTAGTTTTCCAAAAACCTTAGAACCCACTAGGGCCGCCAGGACATGGCTGACCACCGGAACGGGGTATGGGTTGTCCTGTAGCGCTTTATTGATACTGCACTTGTAGTCAGCACATATTCGCACATCCCCGTTCAGCCTCACTGAGGTGACTATGGGTGTTTCCCAGGCAGCATAGGATACCAGTTCCAGCACTCCCTGGGCCATGAGTCGGTCCAGCTCCGCTTCTATTTTAGGTTTTAGAGCGAACGGAACTTGCCTGGCCTTCAGTCTTATCGGTCTAACGAGGGGATCGAGAGGTAAGGTGATGGGCGGCTCCTTGTAACTCCCCAGGGTCACATCAAAAACTTCGGGGAATTCCCGGCACACGTTCTCGAAGTTATTCGTTTGCATCTGCTGCACCCCCACTAATTGAATACCTAGCAGTCTAAACCAGACCAGCCCCAGTAATGTGGTGAGCTGGTGCTTAACCACTAGAATGTCCAGTGGCCCCCTGAAGTTCTTCCTCTCTACCTGTACCATGGCCCAGCCCAAAATGTGCACAGGGTTTTTCTGAAAGTCCCGCAGTATAAAATCAGCCGGTCTCAATTGGAGCCGGCGACGGGGGCACAGTTTTCTTAGGGTCTCCTCTGAAATTATAGATATAGAGGAGCCCGAGTCCACCTCCATTTTGCATAGAGCGCCCTTGATTAGGACCGACAGTCTAACCTTGTCGGGGGCGGTGAGGGGCAAGTTCATTACCTCAGGCTGGTCGATGCTGTTGTGTGAGCATCGGTCGATTCATGGTGAGCGACCTGGTGTCTGCGAGTTGCCTTGGCCCAGCAAGCCCATGCTATGTGGCCCACCTTCCCACAGTTTCTGCAGTCCATGTTGCGATAGGGGCAGTCCCGTCTCTTGTGGGCATCGCCACAGCTGGCACACTTGCTGTTGGTCGGTCTCTCTGTGGCTCATTGCCACGTGGGGGCTCTCGGGCCCATTCCTTGTTGGCGGCGGAGCTGGAAGGCCTCTTCGTCCTCTGGGTCGCTGGGCGCCATCTCTTCCTGGTGGACTTCTCCTCGTGGGTTGTTGTATGCTTTGGTGGTTCTTTCAAACGCGGTTGCTTCGTTGAAAGCTTGTTGAAGGGTGAGCTCCTCCTTTGCGAAGAGCTTTTGCAGCAGCCTTTTGTCTCGGAGGCCCCATACGAATCTCGGTCTCTCAAGGCTTCCTCCCGCTTGTCGAAACCGCAGTTCCCTGTGATCGGGCGGAGAGTGGCCAGGTAGACGACAGCCGTTTCTCCGGACCCTTGATCTCTCTTGTGGAAGAGGAATCAGCGGGCGATGATGGAAGGCTGGGGCAAGAAATGCCCGGTGAGGAGTCTGACGATCTCCCCATACGTTCTCTCAGTGAGCTTCGCAGGGGCCGAGAGACCTCTGGCGATCTCGAAGGTGGCCTCCCCGCAGATGCTCAGGAGTACGTCCCTCATGCGGCTGTCGTTGGTAATCACGTTTGCGCGTAGGTAGCATTCGACCCGTTCCGTGTAGGTCTCCCACCTCTCGGGGTTGGCGGGGTCGAACTCAGCAAGATGGCCCATCGTTACACTCGGGTTCGCCATGGCGGCGGCAGGCGCTTCTGTCTCTTGCGGCTCCGTGCCTTCCTCGTCTCCAGCCAGGTCAGTGACTTCCCGCTTGGGGAGTCCTCCTAGCTAGATCCCACCTTCGTCACCAGTGTAATGTACTCAGTGACGAGACGTGTTGAAGGCAACATACTTTATTAGCGGGTACATCACAAGAGGGAGAATGGCGGGCCGGGTCCCGATTATATACATGCCCCGGAACAACCCTCCGTGAGGCCAGGTCCGATCCTAGTCAGTTAAACTTCCCGCAAGATTTTGATTGGCGGTGCTTATTAGCGAGCTACATCTGGGGACCAGTGGGGTTCCACTGGTCGCCTCTGTAGCATGCGCTGTGCTGTGCATAGGTATTAGAATGCAGGACATAACAGACCCCTTGATCCAATCTGCTTGAAACTTGAGACATCTACAGTGGACAAGCAGACTCAGAATCTTGACAATTTTGGTTCCGTTCACTTGAAAACAGCCACTCTAGCCCAACAGAAAGAGCCCACCACCATAATTTGGGATTCCCAAACAAACAAGCAAACAAAAAACCTAAATGCAAATCCCAAATTAGTACTGGAGATGCAAATAATCCACAATACTGATATGGAAACCATTCTTGAAATCCAGATTTGGAAAATACTGGTTTCTTTTCCAAATTCTACCCCTAGTACAATCCCTAGTGCCAGATGGTGAGCTATAGGTGAATTTCACTGTCATTGTCCTTTTTGTACAATGGACAAAATGTACTGCACCCTTCTTGAATCTTTGTTTGCGAAGTCAAGCCGAGAGAGAGAGTCCTTTTTGTTTATGAAATAAGTAACATGTCATGAACCCTGATGAGGAGGAGCTGGAAGGATTAACAGCCCTGGAAGAATTGCCAGCCAGTTTCTCAGCTGAACTGGCACCAGTGTCAGCTGTTGACGATCAGTCTCCTCCAAGCTTTCCCCCTCCCATCTCAAGAGTTTGAAGCAGGCTCCGGAAAGAACTTTCAGAGTGAAGACATGAGGCATGCCGAGGCTTCAGATCTCTCAGCCCTGAGTTCTAGCAGAGTCACTACCACCTAGGGAGCAGACTGATTGAGGCCCCCATATAGCTCCCATCCAGAACCTGGTAACCGGGTATGAGCTTCTGCATGCATGCACGTGAAAGCTTACACCCGGAATAAAACGTTTGTTACGTGCACTCAAAAGTTTATACCCGGAATAAAACTTTGTTGGTCTTAAACTTGTGCCAATACAAGAATGAAAGAGTAGGAGAGTTTTGCAATGAAGCAAAACCAGCCCTGCACTTGACCCTGTTCCCACATTTGTGTGTACACAGCCCACAATTCTTGCTGCTAGTGAAGCCATGGAGCTTTAGTCATCTGCATCACTCTAAAAAGCCCATTCACAGCTGTTATGGGCCCAGTGGCTCTGAGGAAGCAAGCATTTGAAATTATCTCTAATGGAAGGAGATGACTATAGAAAAAGAAGAAGATGATATTGGATTTATATCCTGCCCTCCACTCCGAAGAGTCTCAGAGCGGCTCACAATTATCTCCCTCCCCCACACCTTGTGAGGTGGGTGGGGCTGGAGAGGGCTCTCACAGCAGCTGCCCTTTCAAGGACAGAGTCTCAGAACGGCTCACAATCTCCTTTACCTTCCTCCCCCACAACAGACACCCTGTGAGGTGGGTGGGGCTGAAAGGGCTCTCACAGCAGCTGCCCTTTCAAGGACAGAGTCTCAGAGCAGCTGACAATCTCCTTTACCTTCCTCCCCCACAACAGACACCCTGTGAGGTGGATGGAGCTGGATTGGGCTCTCACAGCAGCTGCCCTTTCAAGGATAGAGTCTCAGAAGGGCCTACAATCTCCTTTACCTTCCTCCCCCACAACAGACAACCTGTGAGGTGGGTGGGGCTGAGAGGGCTCTCACAGCAGCTGCCCTTTCAAGGACAGAGTCTCAGAGCAGCCTACAATCTCCTTTACCTTCCTCCCCCACAACAGACAACCTGTGAGGTGGGTGGGGCTGAGAGGGCTCTCACAGCAGCTGCCCTTTCAAGGACAGAGTCTCAGAGCGGCCTACAATCTCCTTTACCTTCCTCCCCCACAACAGACACCCTGTGAGGTGGATGGGGCTGGAGAGGGCTCTCACAGCAGCTGCCCTTTCAAGGACAGAGTCTCAGAACAGCTCACAATCTCCTTTACCTTCCTCCCCCACAGCAGACACCCTGTGAGGTGGGTGGGGCTGAGAGGACTATCACAGCAGCTGCCCTTTCAAGGACAACTTGTGCCAGAGCTGTGGCTGACCCAAGGCCATGCCAGCAGGTGCAAGTGGAGGAGTGGGGAATCAAAGCCAGTTCTCCCAGATAAGAGTCCGCACACTTCACCACTACACCAAACTGGCTCTCCTACAGCACACAGCCATTATATAATAAGTTCACAGCATCAGAGAAGCTGAAGGATGGGATGAAATCTTGTCCTCTTAAGGCCAAGCCTTGCAGATTTTTAATTTAGTTGGATGAGTTACATAGAGCTAGAATGAACTGCTGAAATTACTTATCAGTCCACAGCAGGGTAGAAATGGAATAATAAATCTCGCACCAGAGAGACATTGAGAACGTTGGTCCTAAACTCTGGCACGCATGAGCCTCTGCAAACGGTTCAATAATGGCTTCAATTTATTTTGCAGGCAGACACACCTTTGCCTGTATATTTCATTTCAAGACAGTGCACAATTTCAACTGCAAGGAACTTGGAAAAATAAGTTCTAGCTTGGCACACTACTCTTCTATGCGTCGGGCATTTTTTCAAAGGGAAAACATTCCAACTTATGAGTTCCTGCTGCAGCTGGAAATAAGACCCAAACAGAGACTTGGTACCTTATTGAGAGTTATACTAATTTTTATTGCTTCCTTCATTTAAACATTTCCTCCTCACTTTTCCCCACTGAGGACTCAAAGTAACTTACAAAGATACACAAAAATATACAGTTTTAACAAACTATACAATACAGCAGCAAGATGCTGAACCTGTAATAAACCTATTGAATCTTAGAAGCATTCTGTTCTTTCTAAGTCCCAGTAAGATAACAATTCTGAATCTGCTTCTTGATTAAAATATACAATGATTGAAGGGTAGAACTGCGTCCCATTCCTGGTCTCCCCAATGCTCAGCCTCCTCACTACCATGAATATCCTAGCGATGTACAATCTAGGTTCAAAACCAGCCACACTATGTCAAAGTAAGTTTTGGGGGCTTTGGGATATTTTACCTATAGCATCGATCGGTGAGTGGCGTGATCACCAAGCGCAAGGAGTTCCCCAGGTACTCATAGCCATATCTGGCTTCTGTTGTAATCATTCGGACCATCACGTCTCCCTCTTCCCAGTAATATCTCAGCTGAGAAATCCACTGAAAATCATTGAGGTCTGAAATTTTGTCTTCAGCCAATTTTGCCACTACGTCACGTGCTGCAGAAGCAAACAGGCCTTAGAAAACAGTCAAAACATTAAGTTCAACCATTTAGCTTTTCTACATGGCTCTGACTGACAGGGACTTTCCAGGGCTTCCAGAGAGAGAGAGAGAAAGAGATCTTCTCTGATTCCTGCTATCAGAGCTTGTCCACAGGCTGGGCCCTTCTGCATGCAAACCAGGTGTTCCACTACTGTACGAGGGCCCTTCACAAACTTCCCTCATGAATACTGTCAAATTGCCTAATTTTGTTGTTCAAAGGACTCAGTTAAACCTGCATTGTGAAAAAATACCTTACCAAGGAATTCTTTAGGAGAGAGAGAGGTAGCAGGCATGGACTGGGGGACTACAAAGGCCCTGGAGCAAGCCAGGCTGAGTGACCCCTGCAATGCTAAGCAGGGCAGCTGGCACATGGCTGTGTGTGTTCCACATGGCCAGGAGCTCTCCAAGAGCCCAGGGGAAACTTTCCCTGTAAGTTAAATGGTCAGTCCGCTTCTGAAGGCAGGGATTCAGCTAAAGTTGAGAGCTTTAAAATAAAACACTCTTAAGTTCAGCGTAAGGGATTCAAGCAAATATTGAACATTCAAGCGGCAATCGATGATGTTGAAAAGTGTTTAACTCCAGCTGGATGAGGCGCATTGAAGCTCCTGCTCCCTCCCAGGGCCTTTATTTGAAGAGGCACTGCAGCCTCTCCTTTTGCATCGCACCCGCCCTGCATTCTCCCGTTCCCTGGCCCAGCTGCTTACCGTGCACGTCAATAACAGTCAGCGCTCCCATAGTCAGCCGGGCCCCACTGGACAGCTTTCCTCGAACCAGCTCAACAATTTCTCCAATTTGCATGTTGCTTTTCTCCAAAAAAGTCTGCACCCCGCCAAAAAAAAAGTGAGGTGCAGTTGATCCAGGGGAAAAATTGGCAGGACACCATAGGATGACACTCTCATGCATGCAGCCACCTGTGCCCTCCATCAACCCCTTGTGAAAAGAAAAAAATCCCTTCGATATGAACCAGGGCTGAAGTTTCTTCAGGCCTTGAGGCCACCCACAATTCACAGAAAGGGGAAGGGAGTTAACCCTCTCCAGGTGGTACAGGAGATGTCTGTGGCATACTGGGTTGCTGCAACAAGCCAAAGTGCCACACAAATGCCATCAGGAACAGGCACAAAGTGGAACTCAGAACCAGCTTCAACTTGTTTCCCCTGCCCGCCCGGTGTGCCAGCATGCAGCGAAGCAGGAGGGAAGACCAGGGGGTAGGCAGGTCATAATATCAAGCAGGCAGGTGAATAAGTGAGCAGCTAGAAAGAAGGAAGAATGGGATGACAGGTAGGTGGAGAGGGCAGGTGGGCAGACAAGTTGGGGAGGCGTGTACATAAGTGGGCTGTGGGGTGGACTGGGAAGGCCAGGTGGGCTTGTGTAAGAGCCAGAGTAGGAGTAGGGTTTCCCTTCTCCCCAGAGTCCTCATGATGCGGAATGGTATGGTATAGTTGTCAAGTATGCTATTTCTATGTACCCAATAGACAGGCCAGTTATAAAGCAGAACACCACCATGGCCTATTCCCCCCCTCTTGTATCAAAAGGGTGCACAATAAATCCATATGGACCCAGGATGTTTAGGTTAACCTTGCAGTAACTGTGTAGAGTGCCTCTCCCCCAGATTCACATAGCCAGGTCTTATTGGCTCTCAGAGAAAGTGTGAGAAAGGGAGATGTTTTTATTAGCTTGCATTCCTAAGCCATAAAAGAGATACTAGCTAGTAGTCTTTGAACCCGTGACTCAAATCGCATCTGTATGTTATCCCTCTGAAGTTATCTGGATGCTATCCTTTTGAAGTTTTCCTATAAGTAACTATTCAATGCTGTGTACGTCATTACTTCCAAAGATTCCGTCCTTGACTAAGCTATGGAGTTTTGCAATAAAGCAACTTTTGATTAAAAGAACAAAAGCTTGATTATTGAGAAATATCAATGCTTGACAATAGTCCAATCTCATCAGATCTTGGTCCTTGGAGATCTGCAGAAAAGGCAATAGCAAAGCACTTCTGCTTCTCACTCTGAAAGCCCTTGCTGTGGTCACTATAAGCTGGTTACGACTTGACAGCACTGACATACCTACACAAGCGTCCTCACAGGCCCTGCCCACCTCTGGTTATCATTTTATTTGACTTCCATAGTTGTGTAGGAGCTCTGCTTCTTGGACGACAACCCAGCCCAAACAAAGCGCTGTTAAATTCCTTCCATGACGATGACAAGTGTTGAAGAGATGTATAAAAATCTCTACCCCTCCAACGGATGAAATTTAAAACTGTTTATCTTTGGATAGATGGTGCCCTTTCTTTAAAAAACTGTGTGATAAATAGTGGATCAACGCAAAACCTGTGGAACCTCTATGTTAGCAGGAAAATCTGAAAGTTTAAGGGGTTGTCTCATGAGTTCTCAAGCACCATTTCGAAATCCCAAGACAACCTAACTTGGCAGCTGGACAAACACTTGTCAGGGATGCTCCCGGGGCTTTTTTTGTAGCAAGAGCTCCTTTGCATATTAGGCCACACACACCCTGATGTAACCAATCCTCCAAGAGCTTACAGGAGTCTAAGTAAAGGGGCTACAGTAAGCTCTTAGAGGATTGGCTACATCAGGGGTGTGTGGCCTAATATGCAAAGGAGTTCCTGCTACAAAAAAGCACTGGATGCTCCAGGCTGAACCTGCATTGGGCAAGGGGTTGGACTAGATGGCCTGTATGGCCCCTTCCAATTCTGTTTCTATGATTCTCGAACAACATCTCCCAGGAAATCCAAAATGATTTTGTGGTTTTAAAAATCCCCTTTAAATTTAAAATTACCATTCCATGGTTCCAGTATCTACAAGTTCACCATGCATTACAGCATATAATACCCATTGTAATGCATAACAGGCCATTAAATCCGGTCGAGAAATTAATTAAGACAGGTAACTGCACCATAAAAGGAGTTATCTCTATGATTTATATTCTCTTAAATCAAAATACATGGAAGTCCCCCTCCACTCATCTAAATAATTGGCAGAAGGATTGTGCAATCTCAATTAATGAGGACCAATGGAGCCAGCTCTGGACATCACCTTTATTCAAATCCAAATCCCTTTATTTTCGTCTTCAAAATTATAAGTTATTTGCAAGATGGTATATGACTCCTCTTAATCTCTTTAAGGCAAAGGTGAAGGCTGACCCCCGGTGCTGGAAAGGGTGTGGGCTTCCAGGTTCATTTTTCCACTGTTGGTGGGACTGTCCCAAAGTAACTGATTACTGGAAGTCTATTCTAGAAATGATATCAAAAATAGTAGGGGTAGATATCCCTTGTACCCCTGCAGTGGTCCTATTAAATCTATGGCCCGATCAATCACTGTCTACTTTGAAACAGGAATTGGTTACTTTACTTTTGCTCGCTGCTAAAATTACCTTGGCATCTCACTGGAAACACCCAGATACCCCTCCACTACAGAAGTGGTGCACGAAAGTGTGGGACGTCCTGATACAGGACAAGCTAACTACTGTTATATCGATCCTGGATAACATCAAAACAGGAGACTGGTTTTTAAAAAAATGGTTTAGCTTCCTTGAATATGTAAACAGTTCCGACACTATATTTGGGAAACTGCCAGCAAAATATCTGAATATTATGATTTATTAGCTTTGAATTGATTTAACCTATAGTTTTGTGGAATATCGACTGGTATGTATCTCTTGTGAGATAATTTCATTTTTGTTAAAATCTGCTGATAATATCAAATGTGACGGTACATTTAAGGTAATGTCGTGGACCCCTTGTTGGGCCGTGTTATTGGTTGTTGTAAGGTTATTTAAATATTTTCAATAAAAATTTAAATTTGAAAAAAAAAATCCCCTTTGAGGTGAGTGGCTGAGGACAGGAGAGGGAAGGCAGAGAAGCCTCTGGGATGGGACGGCAAGGGAAGGGAGAGCAGAGAGGGAAGCAGAAGCTGGTGGGACTGGAGAGGAGGGAATGAAGTGCCTTTGGAGCCAGCTGGCTGAGGGGAAAGGAAGTGGAACAAAAGGCAGGAGGGAGTGAGGAATGGGAAAGTGGAGGCCAAAGCAAGCAGAAGGAAGCAGGGGAAGGGAAGCAAAGCGGGGACCGCATGGAGACGGGATTTCCACTTCCTCATAAATCCTTACGTCATCTGCTTTTTCTATAGGATATGGAACATTTTCACAACACAGGAGAATGTAGCAATCAAGATTTGTGTCTTGATTAAGTTGCATCATTTGGATAAATTATCAGCACCTTATGCTTTAACTCTGTGTCACTGTAAATTCATTTATCAGTAAACGCAAGAAACATTTGTTGCCAAATACAATCTTAAAACTGCCTTTCTCTCAGCATCTATCTACCTGACAATTTTTTTTTTTAAAACAGGCTTACAGTTAATGTCCTTTCTTTTATGGCTTCTGATACTTCCTTCGTCCAGAAGATCGATGATACAGAGATAACTATTTGTCCGGGCCACTGCAGTACCCACTGTTTGCGAGGAACCTTTTAAAACACAACAACAAATCACAGCAGTTGCTTTGAGTGCTATGTCATTTGAAAAGGAGCAGGACATCAGGCATCAAAGGACAGTGATAGAGCCACTGATGAAAAAGAGTGCTAGTATTTCAAGCTGTGGGTGAATCCTATTGGAGAACAACTCTGTGACGCTAAAACCCAGTTTATGTTTGCTATGCAAAAGCCGCGGCACTTCCTGTAACTCCAGAGCAGATAGTGGGAAATCCGACGGTTTCTGCGGAGAGAACAGGAACGTGACCGCGTGGTAAGCTGTGTGCGAAAATGGTCTCTGTGTCATCTGCTTGTAAGGGCTGCTTCATGTATTACAAAAATGCAGATGTGTGTTCTGTGTTAGAGGTTAACATGGAACTTTTATATGGATCATAAGATGAGATGACTGCTGTCAGCCTTCTGTGGGCTACAATCAGTGAGAAACTGCAGTCATTCGTGTATGGCTTCTCACATGTGTACACAGGGCCAAAGCAAACACACACACCACTACGCAGCTCTCACTTGATACTGTCAACACATCAGTTTCACATTTTATTAAAGTGCCTCCCATGCAGGAACTGTGAACAGGAGGTATGTAAAAGGACAGCGATTAAGAATACAGCAAATGAGAGCCAGCTTGATATAGTGGCTGGACTGTCACACCTGGTTAAAATCCAAGCTCTACCTTGGAAACCTGTTAGGTGACCAAGGGCTAGTCACATTCTCTCAGGGAAGAAGGAGAGAATGATGTTCTAAGAGAATAGCTATAAATAAATAAATGCACGTAATGCATTTAGCCAGGTGGGTGTGGTGGTTAGGAGTGCAGACTCTAATCTGAGAGAACCAGGTTTGATTCCCCACTCCTCCTCCGTGTGCAACTGCTGATGTGACTTTGAGTTCTTTCAGAGCAGTTCTCACAGAACACTCTCATCTGTTGTGGGGAGGGGAACAGAAGGAGACGGTAAGCCTCTCCGATACTCTAGATCAGGGGTAAGGAATGTTGGCTCTCCAGATGTTTTTTGCCTACAACTCCCATCAGCCCCAGCCATTGGCCATGCAGGTTGGGGCTGATGGGAGTTGTAGGCAAAAAACATCTGGAGAGCCAACCTACCCCAACCCCTACCCCTGCTCTAGATGAAGGGTGGGGTATACATTCCGTCTCTTCTTCTCTGCTAATGTTCTTCCCCCAAGCCCAGGCTGACATCAATATAAGTTGACTTTTTGTGCAAATCTGAATCTATATAAACTGGTGAATTATTTAGTTTACATGGTGGTGTCAGCTACATTTCAGGATGCTGTGTTGCCCTCTGCACTATCAATCCCATTCCAGTGCTGTTTGGGCTAGCACAGAGGCCTAAGGAAGCCATCTAATGCTGACATCAACCAAAACAAAATGGTCACACAAATCCATATTCATCTGACCGTACACAGAATTATATTTGAATATAGATTCAGACAGGGTAGTTGCAGCGGTCTGAAGAAGCAGAACAAAGTTTGAGTCCAGAGGCACCTTTAAGACCAACGAAGTATCTGAAGAACTGTGCATGCACACAAAAGCTTATATATACTTCAGGGCTTTTTTTGGTAGAAAAAGCCCAGCAGGGAGTCATTTGCATATTAGGCCACACCCCCTGACACCGAGCCAGCTGGACTGCATTCCTATGTGTTCCTGCTCAAAAAAAGCCCTGCTGTGAATACAACTTCGTTGGTCTTAAAGGTGCTCCCCGACTCAAACCTTGTTCTTATATTTGAATGCGAAACTGGGGATGAGAGATAACGGGGAAAGTCATGCTATCTTTATTAAGATTTCTTTCAGGTTCAATTTTAAAGTACATGTCGCTGTGGCCAGTATAAATACAAGATGACATATTTGCCAGTGTTTGTGTGGTCCAACATATGCTGTCTACAGCTGGGTGGAGTAACTTCTCACTAAATATTTCTTTGGTTGTTGTAAGAAAGCTTAGAGCAGATCCACACTTTTAAACATCTCTGCATGGAATACATGTGTTACCATGTAAATTCTGTGCATAGATGAAATGGCAGAGACTGACCAAGAGAGAGATCTTGGGGTCATTGTAGATAACTCACTGAAAATGTCAAGACAGTGTGCGATTGCAATAAAAAAGGCCAATGCCATGCTGGGAATTATTAGGAAGGGAATTGAAAACAAATCAGCCAGTATCATAATGCCCCTGTATAAATCAATGGTGCAGTCTCATTTGGAATACTGTGTACAATCTGGTCACTGCACCTCAAAAAGGATATTATAGCACTGGAAAAAGTGCAGAAAAGGGCAACTAAAATGATTAAAGGTTTGGAGCACTTTCCCTATGAAGGAAGGTTAAAACGCTTGGGGCTCTTTAGCTTGGAGAAACGTCGACTGCGGGGTGACATGATAGAGGTTTACAAGATTATGCATGGGATGGAGAAAGTAGAGAAAGAAGTTCTTTTCTCCCTTTCTCACAATACAAGAACTTGTGGGCATTCAATGAAGTTGCTGAGCAGTCAGGTTAAAATGGATAAAAGGAAGTACTTTTTCACCCAAAGGGTGATTAACATGTGGAATTCACTGCCACAGGAGGTGGTGGCGGCTACAAGCATAGCCACCTTCAAGAGGGGGTTAGGTAAAAATATGGAGCAGAGGTCCATCAGTGGCTATTAGCCACAGTGTGTGTGTGTGTGTATTTGGCCACTGTATGACACAGAGTGTTGGACTGGATGGGCCATTGGCCTGATCCAACATGGCTTCTCTTATGTTCTTATGATTGTGTATTCAATGACTTCACAGGACTAAGTTCATCTTGAAGAACAAGTATGTCATTATTACCTGATCATACCCTCCAATGCCATCTTCTATAACTTGCCTGATGCTGGATAACATCATTTCTTCTACTTGTGATAACCATTTCTCAACCATGCCCTTAAAATAAAATAAAAGAATGAAAATCAGAAGGAGTCTAAGAGAATCTAAAGAAAACAGGGTTTAATGGGAGCAAAACTGGAGAGAAATGCCAGAGGGTTCTGGTGCATCAATGTTTAAGGCACAGTGGCAGAAAAGCTTCAAAGGGAGACTCCAGTGAGATGCTGCTGAGGTGGAATTTATATGCAACTAACAAATTTGGACTCAACAGGGACTTTGAATAGTTAGCTCACTATAAAAAAGAAAATGTCCGTCATGCCAGGTTTAAGTTACACTGTCCAGATTATGAGCTGGCATCGCTGTTGTCTGAGTTGTGGTGGGCAACTCTAGTGGGACTCTTGGCAGCCCTGATGGGAAGAGGTCCCCCTAGGGCTCCCGCCTGGCAGTTAACAACAACAACAAAATAAGACCGAAATATCTACAGCCGACAACTGACCTGACAGTAGCAGCAACGAACAAACAGCACAGAATATTAACGGAGTGCTAAACGGGGAAAAGCCGAAGCAGCAACCAGAGGCAGCAACCGGAGACTTGCTTGGCCTGGCCCTGGGACGGAGGTGAGGCGAAACCACGGCTTATCGTGGGACGCTGCCCGCAGGGACGGCGGGGAGCGCGGAGTGGGATTCAGTCGAGGGCGCCGCAGACGAGTCGACGCGGAGCGGAGGCCAGCGAGGACGCCACGGACGAGCCACGGGCACCGGCGGAGGGGGCCGGGAGGTGGCGGCGGCGCTCAGAGAAGTTTGGGGAGCGGAGGAGCTGAGGAGAGGCGAGTGAACTCTGGGGCGAGGGCTCGGCGGGTGCTTGTGACCCCGCCTTGCTCCCCCCCCCTCTTTCCTGTTTTCTTGCGCTCACCGACCCACCCATCCCCCTTCTTTTTACAAGCGCTGAACAATACGGCTGACTCAGCAGCCTGGGTATCCCCAATTAGAGAAGCCCTATACGGGGCTCAGGGGAGCCCAGGTTGTGCGCTGAGCTAGAGAAGACCTGAGGCGACGGCTGGACTAACCAAGAGCTCATAAGAAGACCCTTGCCTCCCCTCCCACCCACCTCCCCCCCCCCCCAGGGTTGCCAGGCTATAGACGTCCGAGCAGTTGAACCAAACCCGAGGCGACTACCACCTGCACTTACATTCCAACATCAGTGGGACTACGCTAACATCGTGATATCACTGGCACCTGCACCTTAATACCAGTGGGACTATTCTAACATCTTGATACCATCAGCACCTGCACTTTAACATCATTGAAACCATCGTCGGGACTAATTCTGTAAATGTTACCAATGAAGAACATTCATGGGCAGTGTGCAATAAGCCCCCAACAGACTATCTGGACTCACACCCCACAGATGAACGAAAGCTAGCCCACTAATAGAACCAAATATTATTACTGTTAATTAATTATTGATTAATTCATCAATCAATTAGTGACCAAATTAATATCTTTATAAAAAAAAATTTTTTTTTCTTAACTTATTAATTAGGACGGGATGGGAGGGA
The DNA here is from genome assembly GCF_032191835.1 of Heteronotia binoei. Lineage (NCBI taxonomy): Eukaryota > Metazoa > Chordata > Lepidosauria > Squamata > Gekkonidae > Heteronotia > Heteronotia binoei. The sequence goes on from NC_083242.1 coordinate 23,471,126, forward strand.
TTTTTATTAATAAGTTTAGGAACCAATGAACCTATAAAAATTTAAACTAATTGACTGTAAGGTGGATTGGGAGGGCTAATTAAATTAATTAATTTAAGATTCAAGTAGTGGGTTATTAGCCGGGAATCGGAGGGGCTAGTGAGGAGGGTAACTGAAACTGCAGGTGGAGACAAATCGGGGAAGTGACGCCGGTGATTTTATCTTGGGCTGCTACAGATGCTCGGCCAAGGGATTCCAGTGCTCCTGGGGAGGGGAAGATATGACGGTGGGAATAGACAGAAATATAATGGAAGGAGACAGAGACAAAACAGTACTCGGCCACCTTCCAGTCTACTTCCCATCCCAACGGTGGCAGGTAGTGGGACCAAGAGGAAATGCCCGCCTCTGTCATTGGTGTTATGTAATGCCAGGTCCATAAACAATAAGACCGCGACTCTTAGGGAGTTTCTGCTATGGCAGAATATGGACTTGGCTTGCGTGACCGAGACCTGGGTGAGGGACGGGGAGACAGTAGCTCTCTCCCAGATGTCCCCCCCGGGATACTCGGTCTTTCACCAATCACGGACCAGCGGGCGGGGGGGAGGCGTAGCGTTACTCATACGGGAGGATTACTCCTTTCGGGCCCTCCCGGACCCAAAGATCGATGGGGTTGAATGCGCCGGTCTGATGTGGGATGTTGGAGAGGGGTTGGCGGTCTGGCTGGTGTACCGTCCGCCCAACGCACCAGCTAACGCCTTACCATCACTATTGGAGGCAGTGGCGGGCTGGGCGTTGGAGTACCCGAGGCTTATGGTCTTGGGCGACTTCAATGTCCATGCCGACGACACGGCCTCCACTCAGGCGATGGACCTAGTGTCGACCATGGCGACACTGGGACTCTCTCAATTTGTCACGACTCCCACACACCAGGCCGGGCACACATTAGACCTGATCTTTGCATCTGGGATTCTGGTGAACGATATCGCCGTAGAAGCGGTACCATGGTCGGATCACCTGGCCCTTAAGGCCCGTATGGGGGCGCTGCCCCAACCCTGTATGGGCGGAGAGCCTATTTTGGCTCGCCCTCGGGGCTTGATGGACCCGGAACGGTTCCAAACAGCCCTGAGGGATCCCTGGCCCACTGGCAATTCCCTCGATGACCTGGTGGAGATCTGGCAGGACCAGTTGTCCAGGGCTATCGACGAAATTGCACCTCGGCGTCCTCTACGCCCTCGTACGAAGCTGGCGCCATGGTATACCTTGGAGCTGCGCCGGCTGAAACAAGGGCTCAGACGACTAGAGAGGCAATGGAGGCATACTCGGGACGAAGCAACGAGAACATCCTACAGAACGTTTATGAAGTCTTACGAGATGGCAGTCAAGGCTGCAAAGAAAGATTACTTTGCAACCAAGATTGCATCTGCAAACTCGCGCCCAGCACAATTATTTAGAGTAATTGGGGATCTTATAACGCTGCCACAAGGCAAACCAAACATTAGGGAATTAGAAATAGGCTGTGAGGCATTTGCGAAATACTTTGCAGATAAAATCTCGTTGCTCCGCCAAGACCTGCCTACCACTTTGGATACAGTGAGTGAAATTGAGGCACCGTGCCTGTCTTCGGGTTTAGTGCTGGACCACTTCGACCCGCTTAGCCTGGAGGAAGTCGACAGAATCCTTTCTGCTGCTCGCCCGACAACATGCGATCTGGACCCTTGCCCCTCTTGGCTGATTAAATCTTGCCAGGGGGAGCTTAGTTGTCCTTTACGGGACATCATAAACAGGTCCCTCTCAGAGGGGCAGTTTCCAACACCTCTGAAAGAGGCTTTGGTCCGCCCTCTCTTGAAAAAAGCTACAGCAGACCCGGCCGAATTGGCGAACTACCGGCCGGTGTCTAACTTACCGTTTTTAGGTAAAATTATTGAGAGGGCCGTGGCGTCGCAGCTTCAGAGGTTTCTGGATGACGCTTCTGTCTTAGACCCATTTCAGTCTGATTTCCGGCCGGGCCATGGGACGGAGACGGTGTTGGTCGCCTTGGTGGATGACCTCCAACGGCAACTGGATCGAGGCAGCGTTGCGGTGCTGATGCTATTAGATCTGTCGGCTGCATTCGATACAGTCGACCATCAGCTACTGACGCGCCGCCTCGCCGACATTGGGGTTGAGGGGTCGGCCTTGCAATGGCTTTCCTCCTTTCTCCTAGGTCGGGGACAGAGGGTGGCTATCGGGAGTGAACAGTCCCGGAGGCGCACACTGGACTGTGGGGTGCCCCAGGGAGCAGTGCTCTCCCCGATGTTGTTCAACATCTATATGCGCCCCCTCGCCCAGATTGCCCGGCGGTTTGGGCTGGGTTGCCATCAATATGCGGATGACACACAGCTCTATCTACTAATGGACGGCTGGCCCGACCCCGCACCAGGGAATCTCGACCGGGCCTTACAGGCTGTTGCGACATGGCTCAGGCTGAGTGGGCTGAAGCTGAACCCAGCGAAGACAGAGGTCCTTTGCGTGGGTCGCGGCGCTCTGGGAAGGGAAATAGCTCTCCCGGTCTTCGATGGCGCGCCATTGAAAGCAGCGCGCCAGGTAAAGAGCCTGGGTGTTTTATTGGAGCCTTCACTATCGATGGAGGCCCAGATAGCAGCCACTGCCAAGTCAGCATTCTTCCATCTGAAGTGGGCAAGGCAGTTGGCCCCTTTCCTTGAGCGCCGGGACCTCGCAACAGTGATCCATGCAACGGTCACCTCAAGATTGGACTACTGTAATGCCCTCTACTTGGGGCTACCTTTGTGCCGGACTCGAAGACTGCAGTTAGTGCAGAACGCGGCGGCCAGGCTGTTGTTGGGACTCCCAAAACGGGAACATATACAGCCGAGGCTACGTGAACTGCACTGGCTGCCGATCATATACCGGGTCCAGTACAAAGTGTTGGTCATTACCTTTAAAGCCTTATATGGCCGAGGACCTACCTACCTGAGGGACCGTCTCTCCCCGTATGAACCCCAGAGGGCACTGAGATCAGTTGGGAAAAATCTAATGACCATCCCCGGGCCGAGGGAGACTAAATATCAGAATACTAGGGTACGGGCATTTTCAGTCGCGGCCCCTACCCTATGGAACCGACTCCCCGAGGAGGTGCGGGCCCTGCGGAACCTTGACCAGTTCCGCAGGGCCTGCAAGACCGCCCTTTTTAAACTTGCATACCTGGACTGTTAAGAAGATCGGCAATTAAGCACCCGCCAATGCGGTTAAGACCACACCGCTGAATAACTGCACTTACTGGATTGTTTTGATGTTATTAAGTTAATGTTACTGTTTTATATTGTTAAATGTAAAAGTTTTAACCATTATATGTTTTTATGAAATGTTGTTAACCGCCCTGAGCCTGCCGAGGTGGGGAGGGCGGGATAGAAATAAAATTTATTATTATTATTATTATTATTCATACCTGGCCAATTAATGAATGTCGGGGAGTGGTCTACACCACTCTAATGGTCAATCACTTACACATTGACTGGTTTTTGTTTTCATTTATGCTCTTCATTGTAATCCAAAATGTATTACATCATCTATGAGTCTTCTTGTTCTCCTCATACCACTTTTCTAATTTTTGCAGCTTTGGGTATATACGACACTGCTAGCTGAATGTTAACACTTTATGTATCAGATGAAGTGGGTTCTGGCTCACAAAAGCTCTTGCTACTTTAGGCTCTTCATCCATCAGTCTATCACATTCTACCATTTTGACTGGAAAGAGACACAGTGGGGCCTGCAGTGGGGCTCTGCCATAGAGCCAACTGATATAAAAGCAGAACTAGTTTTTTGGGGAAGAGGTATTTTTCATAGTATAAATTTGCCCTGTTGCCAACATAACTTTCAGGTCAATGAACACAAGTTGTTTGGTGAGAATCTAAGCACACAGAACATAAGAAGCTGGTGTTACTGGTTTTGCACTGTTGTTACGTATGCCCCAGGTTAAACCAGATGTCATTAAGCACTTTATGTCTTAAAAGATCAAAAGACTTGTCGTACACATTTTATGATCCATGAAGCAATCAGCTGTGCAACTGGAAAAATGCGTAGTTTTATGATACTGTGGGGGTACACAGAATCATAGAATTGGAAGGGGCCTCCAGTGTCATCCAGTCCAACCCCTACACAATGCAGAAAATTCACAAGTACCTCCCCCTTAAACATATACTCAGTGACCCTGGCTCAAAGCTCAGAAGCAAAACTGGCCAGAAGAAAAATTTCTTCCTGACTCCAAAGTGGCAATCAACATTTCCCTGGGCATATAAGAAGGGACCACGAGAACTAAGCACTGACGCAACCCTTCCTGCCCTCCTTTTCATCATCGGCCTAAGGTCATGGATATGTTATGAAACTACATTAATAGAACATTTGTAGAATATTGTGGGGAAAATTTACTTTGGCTTGCGCTGGGTAGATCTTCCTTATAAAAGGAACAGTTTCTTTCTCTGAACTGATCATGCCTGTAATCTCCAAGTCCTCCGTAAACTCAAGTTTAGCAATTCCCTCAAAGCACTTTTTCAAGTGCGGCTGGACTCGGAGAGGGTCTTTTGTCTCAGACAAAATCTCCAGCAGCTCATCATTGGAAAGGAAGAAGAATCTGTCCAAAAGACATTTTTAAAAACATGCATGTTTGTTTTGACACCAGAAACAGGTGATCATCTACACAAGATCACTTCTACATGCTCCTGAAATCACTCTTGCTGAAATCATTTTCTTGAAGCGATCAGTTTTTGGGGTAAGGACAGTGACTCAGTGGTAGAGCATCTGCTTGGTAAACAGAAGGTCCCAGGTTCAATCCCCGGCATCTCCAACTAAAAAGGGTCGAGGCAAATAGGCATGAAAACCCTCAGTCTGAGTAGACAATACTGACTTTGATGGACCGAGGGTCTGATTCAGTATAAGGCAGCTTCATATGTTCTGCCTTGTTGATCCCTGGCCTTAAGGGGGAACGTTATATTTCACTGATTAAGCCCATGCTTTGCATGATGAAGATCCCAGGTTCTGTCTCAGGTTAAGGAAACTGCAGACGGTAGGAAATTTTGTCTTCAGTTCTAGAGAGATGCCGCCAGACACAGCAAACAGTATCGAGCAACAGAGCAACCATCTGATTCAGTATTAACACTGATGAACAGAATCCTCTTTTCTCTGCCATAGAGCCAACTGACATAAAAGCAGAGCTTAGTTTTTGGGGGGAAGAGGCCACAGGTCAGTGGAAGAGTAATTAAAGAGTGTTCCTTTGATGCAAACCGGGAGTTGTAAATGAGCTGGGTGGTGGAAAGTACTGCCAAGTACTACTGCAGTAGACTTATGACAGGCCTGTAGGCTTTTCAAGGCAAGAGATGAGCAGGGGTGGTTGGCCATTGCCTGCCTCTATGCAGCAGCCCTGGACTTCCTTACTGGTCTCCAAGCCAAGGACAAAGTAGGGCCAACCCAAGATCAGGTTAGCCTGGGCCACCCAGGTCAGGGCATTAGTGAGCCTACCTTGGGAAAAACAACCTTTTCTTTTCCAAGTAAGTATTCAGACCCTTCTGGATATCTTCCAAAAGAGCATTTGCTTCCCGGAGCCTGTCTAACATCCTCGGCTGTTCGGTTGCAATAAGCACTCTGGTATCTTTCACCTACAAAATAACAAAAGAAATTCTGCACATTCATTTATTTTTATTTTGTAAAATAATAACCACATACAATACCTTAGAGAACTTCCTCCCTCTCCTCCCTCCCTCCCTCCCTCCCTCCCTCCCTTCCTTCCTTCCTTCCTTCCTTCCTTCCTTCCTTCCTTCCTTCCTTCCTTCCTTCCTTCCTTCCTTCCTCCCATCTCCAAAGTGGGACAACCCAAAGTGACTTAGAACCTCATTCTTCCTTGCACCCATCCTCCATTTTGCCTCACGACAACCATCCTATGAGGCAGGTTAAGCCAACAGAGTGTGACTGGTCCAAAGTTACCCAGCCAGCTTGCATGGCAAGTGGGTGATTCAAACCTGGGTCTCTCAGATCCTAGTCTGATACTCTTAACCACTATGCCATGCTGACTCTCATAGGTTATTTACTGCTTTTCTCCAAAGAAAGGAGAACATGTCAACAGTTTGTTGTTCCACCTCTATCATGACAACAACCATATGAGGAGGGCTTCTGGAGTTCTGACCTTGCTGGTGGACCTCTTGATGGCACCTGGTTTTTGGCCACTGAGTGACACAGAGTGTTGGATTGGATGGGCCATTGGCCTGATCCAACATGACTTCTCTTATGTTTTATTAGTGAGGTTGTCATGGTTGTCAACTGGCCCCTGGTTGCCCAGCAAACTCTATGGCTGAGCAAAGATCTGACTCACGACAGAAAATGCTACAAGCATATATGGAATATGAGAACTTACTGCTTGTGTCATGATGTCTTTCCAGTAACTATCAACTATTCCAAACTTCTTGCCCTCTTCCGGCATTTGAGCAATAATGTCCTCAGAACTGAAGATGGGCTCCAAGTAAAGCCATGTTGCTTGACATTTTAACCAGTTGTCCAAAATCTCCTGCATCAGGACAAGTTTCTCTTCCCATTTCTGTGGAAAGACCATTTCACTTTCACCTCTGCATGGACTCCCAGAAGGGAAACAGCATCTAATACAACACATTGTTTTCTCTATTGCACAGCAATACAGTTTTGGTCAGTATACTGTATTTACACCAGTCTGAACACTCCCATAACCAAGACCTTAGACTGATGGGGGGAAATGCATTATGCTAGGGGTGAAGGAACTGACCTCGCTGTTGAAGCTGCCTGGCAATGTGGCAAAACAAAAGGCTTGCTGTCTCAGAAGTTGTTAAAGCTATCAAAATGGTGCCCCAACTCTTGCAAGATTAAGGGAATCTCACAAGAGTTTAGGGAGCCCTAGTGGACATGTGCCATGAACTGGATGGCCCAGTCTGGCCCAATCTCACCAGATCTGGGAAGCCTAGCAGAATTGGCCCTGATAAGTACTTGAATGGGACATAACCAAACAAGTCCAGCATTGCTAAGCAGAGGCAGGAAATGGCAAACCACCTCTGAACATCTCTTGTCTTGATAACCCTATGGGGGTTGCAATAGGTTGGTTGCAGCCTGAAGGCACTTCCCACCACTACTGGACAGCCTGCCAACCAGTATTGACAGAGGGATGGGAAGAAGATGAAGGGATGATGTTCCAGTTCTTGTCCAAAGGGCAAGCAGCCTCTCCTGTCCAGATCAGATCTGGCTTCATGCCTGGTCCCACTATGATGGTCCAGCTGGTCATGCGGAACTGTGGCCACCCCCTCCCACATCTGTGTTCTGCACCACCACCAAAACAGTGCCCCAAGTATAAGAATTTTGTTAGCTCACATCCGGATCCTTGATCTGTCTACACACAACAGTTGCCCTGGAATCTGATGGAAAAGAGCTGTCATTTCATCTGCATATATTGATGATATAGAACAGGGGTGGCCAACGGTAGCTCTCCAGATGTTTTTTGCCTACGACTCCCATCAGCCCCAGCCAGCATGACCAATGGCTGGGGCTGATGGGAATTGTAGGCAAAAAACATCTGGAGAGCTACCGTTGGCCACCCCTGATATAGAACATCAGTGCTCTGGGTGACCCCATCCAGCAGTTTCATGCAGTTGTCAAATAGCAAGGGAGACAAGATGGCTAACCTGTGGCCACCCAATGAGCTTCACAGCTTGAGGCACAGCAGTTTAGAGGAAGAGGATGGTGGTCTTCAATCTAGACTCCCCAGACCCTTAACTAGTACTTCATATTGGTTCTCCAAACATTCCATGAGGGAAACCATTCAGGAGAAAAACAAATGCATGGAAACAGATGGGACTACACAAGTCCAATTTCTTCTTCTTACCCGGCATTCCGTTTCTATTGGTTTGATAAATGGAGAGCCGCACATTGTCTGGGTCTTGACAATGTGATCATCAAGCAAGAGCTGGATGTCATCAATGGCAGACAGAATGCTGGTGTCCTGACAATAAAAGCACATGGGATTGAAGCTCATTATTTAAGTTCTGTTCCTCTCTGATCTTCAAACACTTCTATTAGGAAAGAATTACAGCAATCATCTCTACCAGGACCACTGGAAAAAATGGGAGACTCACCGTGTCCCTATACTTCACAAAACAGAAGCATATGTTAATCCATTCCAATTTCATCTTCTCCATGTTCTTCTCCAAGGAGTATTCCTTGCTAGCTGCTGCCCCAATGGGCTCCAATCTAAATAGAAACAGAAAGTAGAAGAGAAATAAGAGCAAACTAATGCATCATGGAAGGGGAAAAGAAAAAGCAGAGAGGAAAGCTGCCCTCGCCGATGCAGGGATTCAGGGGTCAGCTTACAATGGCTTTCCTCTTTCCTTGAGGGTCGGGGACAAAGGGTGGCAATTGGGGGAGAGCTATCCCGGAGACACTCACTTGACTGTGGGGTGCCACAGGGAGCAGTTCTCTCTCCGATGCTATTCAACATCTTCATGCGTCCCCTTGCCCAGATAGCCTGTAGATATGGGCTGGGTTGTCATCAGTATGCTGATGATACCCAGCTCTATCTATTGATGGGCGACCGGACTGGCAATGCCCCGGGCGTTGCAAGCCGTGGCAGACTGGATTAAGCTGAGTGGGCTGAAATTGAACCCAGCGAAGACGGAGGTCCTTTGCTTGGGCCACGGCGGTTCAGAGAATGGGGTCCCTCTCCCAGTTTTTGACGGGGTGCAACTAGTAGCAGTGCACAGAGTTAAGAGCTTGGGAGTCTTACTGGAGCCTTCCTTGACAATGGAGGCCCAGATAACAGCTACTGCCAAGTCCGCCTTTTTTCATCTTAGATGGGCGAGGCAGTTGGCCCCCTTCCTGGAGCGCAACGACCTGGCAACAGTGATCCATGCAACGGTCACCTCGAGGTTAGACTACTGTAATGCCCTCTACATGGGGCTGCCCCTGTACTGAACCCAGAAACTGCAGCTAGTGCAGAACGCAGCAGCCAGGCTGTTATTGGGACTGCCTCGGTGGGAACATGTGCAGCCTGGGCTGCAGGAGTTGCACTGGCTGCCAATTGTTTACTGGGTCCGTTACAAGGTGCTGGTCATTACCTTTAAAGCCCTATATGGTCGAGGACCTGCCTACCTTAGGGACCACCTCTCTCCATATGTTCCCCAGAGAGCACTACGATCAAGTTAAAAAAATCTTCTCAAAATCCTTGGGCCAAAAGAAACCAAACTAAAAACTACCAGAGAACAGGCGTTCTCTATGAAGGCCCCCCAATGGTGGAATCAACTGCCGAAAGAGGTAAGGGCCCTGCGAAATTTTAACCAATTCCGTAGGGCCCGCAAAACTGTCCTCTTCCAGCTAGCTTTTTAAGACGGAACCCCTGATAACATCAATAACACCGAGCCATCTTATACACAATTTGATTATATTATAATGTTATATTGTTTTATTGGTTTTACTGTTTAAATTATTAATTATATTATATATTGTTTTATTGTATCATGGTTTTACCATGTCTTGTTAGCCACCCTGAGCCTGCCTTGGTGGGGAGGGCGGGATATAAATAAAAGATTATTATTATTATTATTATTATTATTATTATTATTATTATTATTATTATTATTATTATCATCATCATCTAATTTGATTGGGAAATCAATCACTTGACGTTTTGAAGCGCCCGTCACTGCACAGTCACAAAGACTACCCTGCTCTCCTGTCTCTGTACAATGGGGGTGGGGGGGCTGCCCCTCATTGGAAGTCTTCATGCTCTAGCTCTGGACCAGAAGATAGGACTAGAAAACCTCTAAAGTTCCTTCTCACTCTGGAAGTCTAGGACACAGTGACTATGACTCTATGATTCATATCACTGATTCACTGCAAGCATTTTTAGTTCACTGCACAGATGGAAGCTGGTGAAATCATGAGGAACACAAGCAGGTGTGTAAACAAAGCTCCAGATCATTGTGCCTTGTCACAAATAATCTGCACATGCAATTCTTTAATTCTGCTCTAAAAGTTTAAAATTTCCTATAACTATAAATTGTAAAAAAAATCCACAAGTTTTAAATGCTTTTGAGAAGCAGCACACAGAATCAAACGCTTTGATGTGGTAGAAAAACATACACTAGATAAAAAATTGGATGTCTTACTTCTCAATATGCCTTGATAGCCCATATTCCAACATGTTTAGAAGAGAAGTTGTTTCATCAGGTCTGATCTCATAGCCAACTATGTCACTGATCTGGAAGCAAAAAGGGAGCACAGTAGACTTGAGTGGGCAGAAAGATGGCAAGAGTAAAAGTGGACTGACTTATAGGCCTGTTGTAAAGACTGCAGAGACAAAGTATTTGAAGCCCTCCAAAGAGATGGAAAACCTATCACTTGGATCCTGTATACCAGGGGTGGCCAACAGTAGCTCTCCAGATGTTTTTTTGCCTACAACTCCCATCAGCCCCAGTCAGCATGGCCAATGGCTGGGGCTAATGGGAGTTGTAGGCAAAAATACATCTGGAGAGCTACTGTTGGCCACCCCTGCTGTATACTGCTAGAAGGCTATTCCCAAGAATCAGGGGCCTCTCTGGAATAGCATGGGAATGTGGTGCAGCAGCTGCGGCAGGAAAGGGAAATGAGAGAAAATCTGGGATGTCCCTTCCCTGTATGGCAGCAGAAGAGCCCTCTGCTTACTCAAGAGCACCTTTGGATCCAAGCCTACGTAAACATTATCATCACCATTACCACTGTTTCTAACAATAAAAAAAGTGGCCCAGTCATACAAGTCACAAAACCAGACCACCCACAAAAAGGTAGAGAGTTGCTAGGTACTTGGAGCTCCCCAGGTCTGCAGAAAAATACTGCTTCACCTTCCTCTAGTACAAACAGCCTTCCTCCGAAGAGCCTCGTCTGTCAAAGGAAGGCTCTTTTGGACTTTAAAAAAATATTTAAAAAATAGAGCATAGCAAAAACATTTCATAAAATTGTAATATAAAATTTTAACAAACAGAAATTTAAAATTGTAAAAAGTCCTTGTAAATAGCTCTAGGAGGGATTATAACATTTCCTGAAAGGCGTTGCAAAACTGCATACCAGATCATGGAAAATTTAGTACAATAGTTAGCATAAGTAAGTTGCGCCATGCTATCCCCTAACTTAGCCCTAACAAAATGATACCAAACTTTTTAATATCAGAGCTCTATACTAGGGGCTTTAGGATTTTTTTTACAAAATACTGTCACCATCAACTGGGTGGTTGTGATTAAGGTAAATATGGTATCTGCTTTGTCATTCCACAGTTGTAAATCTGGCCAATATGTCAATAAAAATGATTCTGGGAGAAATGGTAGATCTATCCCCGTGATATGTAAAATCAAAGAATGAATCCAACACCAAAATGATTCAATCACCAGGCATTCCCACCAACAATGTATATAGGAATCAGGGGCATTACATCCCTTCCAGCAGAGAGCTGAGGTAGTCTTAAAAATGTAAGAAAGCTGTTTCAGCATAAAATACCACCTTGTATACAACTTAAAACACTGCATTTTAACTGAATACACTTTAGAACAGTTGTTTAAAGATCCCCAAATATCACCCCATTGTTTTTTTTCCATCCTGCCGTCACAATCAAGCCTCTGAGCCTTTGGGAAAGAATTTAAACAACTCTGGGTAGTCTGGAACACTATATTATATAATTTAGAAAGCAGGCCCTTGGACTCTGAACTGATACATTTCAACAGAGTTTCAAAGGCCGTTGGGGTTTTTCTAAAATTTTCCCAATTTAAATAAGATAGTCTAACATCGTTTTAACTTGCAAGTATTGGAACCACTGAATCTCTAACCCGTATTGACATTCAAGGGATTGTCTGATATTTTGCCTTTATTTATAAGACTTTCAACCCTTTGTTATACCAGCGTCCCACTAAGATTCCTTTGCCCCAGGTTCCTTTGCTGGAGGAAACCAGAGATGGTCTATAGGTAGACGTTGAGGAAAGATTAGCTAAGCCCCAAATTCACAATGAGGAATATAAAAATAAATACATAAATAAAAATGATAAGCAGTGGACATCACTTAGGGGCGGGCCACACCAGATCGGCGAGCAAATTAGCATCCACATTTTCTATAATCAGCCAGTTATCTTCTACAGTAGCATCCAGCATCTTAAGAATGCTGACCAAATTGGCTGCAAGATAATAATATTTCAGCACTGGAAGGCCCAACTCCCCTCAAAGGCTCCTTTGGACTTGAAGAACACGTCATACTTGGCTGAGCAAAGTGATATGACACTACGGGTGATGCAGGTCTTTGCCACAGCAGCCACCATCTTAGAAGACGTACTTCTAAGCTTCAAAAGGGGATTGGATAAAAATATGGAGCAGAGGTCCATCACTGGCTATTAGCCACTATGTGTGTGTGTGTGTGTATATATTGGTCACTGTGTGATACAGAGTGTTGGACTGGATGGGCCACTGGCCTGATCCAACATGGCTTCTCTTATGTTCTTATGTTCCTCTTCTGTGTGAGAGATCACACCTCTTCTAAGATGGTTCTTGCCATCTACAGTTTTTAAAAATCAATATACTGAAAACTCCATCCTGGTTTATCAAGTACTCAAATCTAATTTTTAGTTAAATATTTTCATAATTTAAATATTTCACCATTACATAAACGTTAATTGATCCACATACAAATATTTTGGAACCCCACTTAACAGTTAGTATTAGTCCTTCAATCATTCCTTCATTAGTGTTCATTATATTGTGTTATTATTATTATTATTATCTGCAAATCTTGCTAATAATTAAATAGTGTTAAATCATTCTTCAACACACAAAAAGCGTGACCATTTTTAAAGGGCTGCCTGATCAATTAAAACTACCTTTTTAGTGGGATGAAACAGTTTTGCTCAGTTAATTTCACTGACTTGTGCGGAGAAAGAGAGATGCACGGACAACTCAGCTGGAAGGCAACAGTGTCCCCTGCTACCAAAGGTTTATATATTTACTGTGAGCGTTTTCACACTGACCTTACTCGGGAGCGACGTCCATCTTCACCGCGCAGCGTCTGCACGGATTTCGCACCGATTGCTCCGCAGAACCCGGAAGAGCCGCGAAGTCCCACGGCTTTTGCGTCGCAAATGTAAACTAGCCAGTTTACATTTGCGATGCAAAAGCCGCGGGACTTCGCGGCTCTTCCGGGTTCTGAGGAGCAATCGGTGCGAAATCCGTGCAGACGCTGCGCGGTGAAGAGTGATGTCGCTCCCGAGTAAGGTCAGCGCGAAAAAGACCTAAGTTTTCATTTGTTTATCATCTTCTTTTCTTACTGGGAGTTGAGGTGGATTACAAGCAGCATAGAACTATTTGGTCAACCAGTAAAATGATTAACAACATAACATCTGAATGATAACCATATATGAATGTAGCAGCAAAAATTCCTAGCAAAAACAAAGCTACTTGGTCAATCAGCAAGCGGATTTCAAAATACGATAATCTTTGAGTCTAACAGCAAAGATCCTTAGAAAAACAACATGATGCAATGGGAATGGGATTGAAGGATTGGAAGGAAAATCACATAATCCTGAATAGCAGTCACCTCCTGAGCTGATCCATTACATCAGGGGTGGCCAATGGTAGCTCTCCAGATGTTTTTTGCCTACAACTCCCATCAGCCCCAGCCATTGGCCATGCTGGCTGGGGCTCATGGGAGTTGTAGGCAAAAAACATCTGGAGAGCTACCATTGGCCACCCCTGCATTACATCATAGCTCACAGCTCTACTCCTCTTCCAGGATGCCCTCCTGAATAAATTTGTTTTGCACGTTTTTGCAAAATGATAGGAGCATGTGGGCTTTCCTGAAACCTCAGGCAGACCCTTCTTTAATGTGGGAGCTGCCACAGAGACTGTGTGTGAACAAGCAGTGGCTAATGTTATAGGCTGGCACCTTCAGAAGGCTTTGTTCAAAGGAAGAATGTTGTAGCTGAGGGACACAGCAGGAAAGACAGTTCTAGACAGTCCTGCAGATACATGGGCCCAAAGCCACTAAAGGCCTTGTCAGCTTGAACTGAGCCCATAAATTATCCTTATTTTTCTGCTGCATACAGCCAATACACATCTGATAGTCCCACCACAGACACACATTTACAGCACCTGCTCCCAGTGCCTGTCCTTCATCCCACGGTTGCAGGCAATTGAGAGGACTGGAAGGTGTTGCTTGAACTTGTCGATTTTAAACTTCACATTCTCCGCTAAACGCTTTGGCCCTGGTAGATCTGCAAAGGTCTTGGTCAGTTTGTACATGGTCCTCCACATGTTTCCCACATCCTCAGTGATTTCCTCAGCATTCAAGTCCTGGAGAGGCCCTGCACAAGGGGTGGGGGGGAGACAAGCATTGTCAAGAGCCAAAACTTATTCCTACAAAAGTTTCCTGGCAGATTTGCCAGAAGAACAACACAGAAACTAAGTAAACACAGAATCATAGACTTGGAAGGGACCTCCAGGGTCATCTAGTCCAACCCCCTGCACAATGCAGGAAATTTACAAATACCTCTCCCTACACACCCCCATTGACACTTGCTCCAAGCCCAGAAGGTGGCAAAAAAAGCCCTCCAGGATCCCTGGAAATTGGCCTGGAAAAAAACTGCTGCCTGACCCCAAAGGTGGCAAACATCATTTCCCTGGGCATGTAAGAAAGGGCCGTGAGAACTAAGCACTGATGCAGCCCTTCCTACCTTCCAAAACATGGTGGCAAAAACCCCACAAAATCTAGCCTTGTAAAAATGTTCCATACCAGAAGAGTTTTTGTGATGCCCGTACATTAACATATGATATGATATGATATGATAAATTTATTGTCATTGTTCTCAAAAAAGGAAAATGAGAGCAACGAAATGAGGTGCTCTTCCACAAACATACCAACACATCAACACTAAAAAAAGGACATATACATAAACCATTTAAATACATCTAAAACAAATAACCATTCATGACCCTACATTTAGCCTACATCTAAAACAAATAACCATTCATAACCCTGCATTTAGCCTAACCACAGCACTTGGATAGAAGCTGCCCTTAAATCTATTTGTCTTAGCCATCTCCATGCCTTTGTGTGAAACCTGTGGGCATTAAAAATCCTGACTGCTATTCAAGAAATAGCAAATAGTAAAGCATCCCCTTTGCCCCTGCATGGGAACCTTGGGGCTGGAAAGCGAGGCAGGGGAGAGGCAGCCTAGGGCCAGGGCCAAGGCCAAGGCCAAGGCCAGGGCCAAGGCCAAGGCCAAGGCCAAGGCTAAAGCATCAGGGGAGCTGTCCATGAGGGGTCCAAGTGTTAGCTAGATTGGACTAGCAGCATCCAGGAAGCAACAGAGAAGCCGATTTCACACTCACCTTACTCCGCTCTCACGTCCGTCTTCTCTGCGCAGCTTCCTCCCGATTTCCCACTATTTGCGTCGGGCCTGCAGCAAACATTGCGGTTTTCGTACAGCAGATGGAAATTTTTAGCAGTTTCCGTTTGCTGCATGAAAACCGCAATGTTTGCTGCAGCCCCAGCACAAATAGAGGGAAATCAGGAGGACGCCACACGGAGAAAATGGACGTGAGAGCAGCGTAAGGGTGAGTGCAAAATCGGTCAGAGATTTTATAGCAAGTCTGGCAGTTCCACCATTCCTAGGGAGGCCCTGCTTCTGGAAACATTTCATCTCATTTTCAACTGCAGAGTGGAGGGGTGGGAGGGAGCTGTTAAAAATGGCTTCTGTCTTGGTTCCTCTCTAGGTGAGGATTTGTGCCACAGGCTATGTCTAAAAATAGTTGTGTTTCAGAGGGTAGCTATGTTGGTCTGCAGTAGAACAATTAGATTAGAGTCTAGTAGCAGCTCAGAGATTAACAAGAGCTTCAGGGGATAAGATTCATAGGGCGTTTTCGCACTGACCTTAATCGGCAGCGACGCCCCTCTTGACCGTGCAGGATCTGCGCGGATTTCGCACCAATTGCCGTGGAGCACCCGGAAGAGCCGCAGAGTCCCGCGGCTTTTGTGGCGCAAATGGAAACTGCCAAAAACCAGTTTCCATTTGCGCCGCAAAAGCCACGGGACTTTGCGGCTCTTCTGGGTGCTCCGCGGCAATTGGTGAGAAATCCCCGCAGATCCTGCGCGGTGAAGAGGGGCGTCGCTGCCGATTAAGGTCAGTGCGAAAACGCCCCAAGAGTCACAGTTCCCTTCATCAGACAGAAGTAGGAAAGAAAATTTGAGTCTTTCTAGCTCAGCCAGGAGGAATGTTGTAAAGAATGCACAGCTACAGTGCAAGGGGAAATGCTTAGGAGCAGAACGTTACATCGGTAGTGTGATATTAATCCTATGTCCCTATTCAGCCCTGGTAGGATCCACTGTTCAGAACTTGTGAATTAACTCAAGCTTAACCCCACTTTGGAATTTCCCCTTGAAATTTCTTGGTTTGAGGATTGCCACTCTAGCTTTGTAATTCTTTGCATCCAAGAATTGCATCTTCTACTTTCTGTTAAGACAACAAATTCAACAAACAAACACTTCCCCCCCCCCAAAAAAACTCCAACAACTAGTAAACTCTGGAAATACACTCTTAAAGGATACAAAAAATCTGTTGCAGCAACAGACTTTTAGTAGAAATCCTGTAGTAGAAATCCTCACCATTCATCCATTCCTCTGACTTTACAGTAAAATTATATGCTGTCACCCAAAGCTGCTCAAATGGCTGCTTATTTGTAATTATGGTTCGCAGCAGAGGAAACTGACTCTTCTCTCGTTCAAGCAGCTCCTCTTCCTTGTTAATAGCCTGTAATATGGACACAGCAGAGTTTAAAGGTTTAGCACGGAACCCCCACAGTTACGCACCGTCCCCTTTCACAAAGAAAGCAGGATATAAAAGTGTTTTGAATTAAAGAGTTCTTTATTTTAGGGATTGGCAAGAAGAACTAAAATAAGTATTCTCTTGGTGCTCTTGCCTTTGTTCTACACATGACTAAGGCCTGGACCACCCGTGCAGAAGAATTTATTATTATTATTATTTATTGGATTTTTGACAGTGCTTCCAGGAAACCGGACTCAGGGCAGTTTACAATATCAAAGAATCATAGAGTTGGAAGGGACCTCCAAAGTCATCTAGTCCAACCATATAAAACAAGCAAAGAACATTTAAAACTTTTAAAAAGAAGTCCTTTTCTCCCTTTCTCACAATACAAGAACTCGTGGGCATTTAATGAAATTGCTGAGCAGTCAGGTTAAAATGGATAGAAGCAAGTCCTTCTTCACCCAAAGGGTGATTAACATGTGGAATTCACTGCCACACGAGGTGGTGGCAGATATAAGCAAAGCCAGCTTTAAGAGGGGATTGGATAAAAATATGGAGCAGAGATCCATCAGTGGCTATTAGCCACAGTATATATATATATATGTGTGTGTGTGTGTGTGTGTACACACACACACATATATTGGCCACTGTGTGACACAGAGTGTTGGACTGGATGGGCCACTGGCCTGATCCAACATGGCTTCTCTTATGTTCTTATGTACTGAGATAGTAAATGATAAAGCATTAGATTCTAGAAAACAAGATGGCATCCAAGTTCTGAGGGTATTGCTATCTCGGGGGGGGGGGGGCTTTGAAAAAAGTGGAAGTGAGAGTGCTAGATGGAACCGTTGCTGCCCCCAACCAAATTCCTGGTGGAAAGTCTTTGCCTTACAAGCCCTGCAGAACTGTAATAAGTCCCATAGGACTCAGAGGGAACTTGGCAGAGTTCCACCAGGTTAGGGCTAGGGCAGAAAAAACCCTGGCTGCGGACAGCTGGATGTCTCCCGGGCTGGGGACCCTGATGAGAGAATGACAGAACCCAGAGCTGGTCGTGCAGACTGTATTGCATAGTCCAAAAGTGAGGTGCCATTTTATAAAAGACTCCTGTAAGTAAAAAACATACACCCGCACCCACAAGGAGGAAAGGTTCTATCCCAGCATACTTCAAACTACACAAGTTTTATTTTTCAGGTGGGTAGCAGTGTTGGTCCAAAGCAACAGAACAAAGTCTGAGCCCAGTAGACCAACAAATTTTAATTTTGAGTATGGGCTTTATGCCCATCCAAAGAGTATTTAGGTGCATAAATCTTCTCCCCTCAGAGAGTGGAGTGGTGGTGTGAACCCCTATGCCAGTGGAAATGTGGACGTGGCAGGGGCTGGAGCTCCAGCAAGCTCAGACTGTGTCTGCCCAAGAGGAAGGAGTTGCATCTTCACTCAATGAGCAAGAGAACATTTTCACACCTAAATGCCAGCTCCAGAAGCCTGGGAATCAAGGCTATGCGTAAAGCCCATCTGCATGATACACAGAGGCCATAAGAGCAGGTGCCTGTCAATAATAATGAACACTTTACAGCCCTATAGGGAATGACCAGGTTTCTGATTAAACTATGCCAAATCAGAATGAATACTGCTGTAAGTAGAACAGAAAACAGATGATTATATTAAAACACAATACCAATTTAAATGGAAACTCATATTCTGGAAATATTTAGGAGTTAATATTTCCCTAAACTGACGATATCTTAACCAGATAAACTATGATACTCTCATTAAAAACATAAACAAACAATGACTGAATGGACAAAACTTACAGAGCAACCCTGAGCGGGGGGGATTAGAACAGGGAGCCTACTGACACCCACACCAGCATAACTCGGACATACACTGGTATAAGGGGCATTTATGCCAGCGGAGGGCATGAGCGGTGCTGTGTGGCACACTTCCACAGGTGCAGCTGCATTGCAGCCACATACCAGCGGAGTTATGGTGTGAACCCCTACACCAGTGGAAATGAGGACGAGGCAGGGGCTGGCACACCAGCAAGTCAGATCCCTGTCATGGGCAGCAATGATGACCATACGGGACCCCCACCCAACTCACCCCTGCAGGTAGCTCAGCTGAGGGAGTGACTCCGCTGAGACTTAGCGGCCCATCAGAGGGACGCACAGCTACGAGGAAGGCGGTCGCTGAGTCCTGAGTTTTAGTAGGAACTTCCTCGCTTGCTAATTGGAGCACTGCCGGAGGTCCACTTAGTCCCTGCTCAGGGCTGGGCTCTTTGTGGAATCAATGAGTCACTTTCGTGATGACTCACATCTACCCTGGCTGTTACGCTCTCGCTTGAACTCTCCGGCGTTCTGACTCATAAGAACATAAGAGAAGCCAT
This sequence comes from Heteronotia binoei, assembly GCF_032191835.1. Lineage (NCBI taxonomy): Eukaryota > Metazoa > Chordata > Lepidosauria > Squamata > Gekkonidae > Heteronotia > Heteronotia binoei. The sequence continues at coordinate 23,490,317 of NC_083242.1, forward strand.
GTTGGATCAGGCCAATGGCCTATCCAGTCCAACACTCTGTGGGCAAAAAAAAAAATATATATATATATATATATATATATATTTACACACACACACACATTGTGGCTAATAGCCACTGATGGACCTCTGCTCCATTTTTATCCAATCCCCTTTTGAAGCTGGTTATGCTTGTATCCGCCACCACCTCCTGTGGTAGTGAATTCCACATGTTAATCACCCTTTGGGTGAAGAAGTACTTCCTTTTATCCATTTTAACCTGACTGCTCAGCAATTTCATTGAATGCCCATGACTCCCAGCTCCAGACGACCTCAATCTCTGCGCCCTGACGAGGCTACCTGACTTGGCTTTGGTTTGAACTCCCTGGCTTGGCCCCTGATTGGACTTGGACTTTGCTCTCACCCACACCCGGACCGTGACAATCCCAAAGCATTTTCAGCATGGGAATGCCCCCCAAAACAACCACAAAGGAGCTCACTGGCAGCCATGGTAACTCTGAATTCACACACACCCATTTACACACACACTTAGCTGAGGCCACATCCTTGGGAACCCAAGTAGCTCAGGATACTGACCTAGTGTGCACCCAATCAGCCCAACCCCCACCCCCACCCCCAGCAGTCCTGCCCCTCTGCAGCACCCAATGATGGAGTACTGGTACAGTTTCCTCAGGAGAAAGCGCTCACTTCATATTCATTCAACGCTTGATCCAGATTCTTCTCCAGCTCACGAAACTTTTCCACATTATTCTTCATTTCTTCCATGGTCATGACTTCCTTCTTGCGGAAACTTTCCACTTCTCTGTTGTAGCCTTCCAGGATTGCCTCAAATTCAGAGCACCTGGGGTTAGGAGGGACAACAAGGTCACAAAGCATATGGTCATCTGACAATTTCCTTCTCAGCATCATGACGGGAGGGTGGGTGCCTGTACCACAATGTACAGTAGCCCGGGTTTTAACAGAAGCCAGAACACGGGGATGAGGGGAGCTAAGCCCTGCCCTCTTCTCTGCTTTATCCTGCTTCCAGCACTATCCATTCACTCAGGGGTCAAGCTGGGAGGAAGTTTCAGGAGTGGAGTCATGTTGGTCTGTGGTAGAAGAGTCCAGTTGCACCTTAAAGACCCATGAGATTTCTAGAGTATAAACTTTCAAACGTCAAAGCTCCCTTTGTTATATGGAACTGATAGTATCCAACAAAGAGAGCTTTGACTCTCAAAAGCTCACACCCTGGGTCTTTAAGGTGCTATTGGATTCAAATCTTGCTTGGGCTGGGAGAAAAAAAAAATCCTTCACACGACAAAATGAAGGATGTAGAAAGCGAGGCTCCTCAGTGGCAATTTTGCTAAAAATGGGTATTTGCACATTCTGTTTTAGAAGTGAATGTGGAGGCAGGTACATACATACACATAGGTCTCACAACTAGTTTAGCCGTTATTCTAGGATTTAAAAAAAATGCTGTATTATGTTGTAAAATTTAGATCCAGTGTTAATTTTAGAGTTCTGACTGTTTGCATTTAAAAATATTTTTATTTTGGGTTCCCAAAGACATGGCCTCAGCTGAGGGGGGGCGGGGAGTGTGAATTCAGAGTTACCATAGCTGCCAATGGGCTCCACTAGCATTTAATAAATCTCTCTTCCTGTTGTTTTTAAAGTTCCCCTTAGTAAACTTGCCTTTTAATCAGAGTGAGTTCCACATGATCCCTTCTGTTCATCAGCTGATTCCTGCTTGTTTCAAAGATGATCTCAATTTCATCTGGCCAGTGGAGAACTGTACTGTTCAGTTTTATGTCCTCGTCTAGGAAAACAATATTGAAGAAACTTCAGCTGAATAAACAATACTTGCCTATTTGTGTTGCACTTCCAAGGCATCACATACATTATTATAGTGATCCTCACAACAGCCTTGTAAAGCAGACCAATATTATTATCCCCATATTGCAGAGGTGATAGGCTCACCTAAGGCTGCTCGGTGAATCAATGGTACAAGCGAGATTTGTGGTGGCAACCATCCAGATTGCTACTCTTTCTCTGGGTCACTAAGCTGCATGTGTTCTAATCCTTATAACGATCTACAGACCAAGGAATCAGAATCATGGAGTTGGAAGGGACCTCCAGGGTCATCTAGTCTGACCCCCTGCACAATGCAGGAAACTCACAAACACCTCCCCCTAAATTCACAGGATCTTCATTGCTGTTCCATGGCCATCTAGCCTCTGTTTAAAAACCTCCAAGGAAGGAGAGCCCAGCACCTCCAGAGGAAGCCTGTTCCACTGAGGAATTGCTCTGTCAGGAAGTTCTTCCTAATGTTGAGCCGGAAACTTTTGATTTAATTTCAACCCATTGGTTCTGCTCATACCTTCTGGGGCAACAGAAAATAATTCCACATCACTCTCTATATGATAGCCCTTTAAGTACTTGAAGATGGTGATCATATCACCTCTCAGCCACCTCCTCTCCAGGCTAAACATCCCCAGCTTCTTCAACCTTTCCTCATAGGACTTAGTCTCCAGACCCCTCACCATCTTCGTCACCCTCCTCTGGACCCGTTCCAGCTTGTCTATATCCTTCTTAAAATGTGGTGCCCAAAACTGAACACAATACTCCAGGTGAGGTCTTACCAGAGCAGAGTAAAGTGATACCATCAGTTAACATGATCAGTCCTACCCCCCCACCCCCAAATTATATTTGATCCTTCTGTCCAGCAGCTAAAGGCAATACACATGAGGCTATGCTATTTTATCCTTACAACAATCCTGTGAGGTAGGTCAGGCCTTGAGACTGATCAGTGTTATATGCCAAAGAATCTGGGACACTGAGAGCCAGACTATTATAGCAGGAATTAATCCATCTTGCTCTCCTTGGGTTTTTTTGTTTGCTGCCCATTCCAGGGAAAGGAGTTGCTTACATGCAAAATCTCATTAATCCTCAACAGCACCAGGCTCACTAGATTGAACATCTTCCTGTCAGCTCTTCTCTCAGGTAGATACCACAATATTCCCTTTGAGAACAGACTACATAAGTACTATCAAAGAATTCAGGTTTTCACGGCTGGTAACATCATTAGGGTTTGTAGAATCTTTCGGGATCAAGTGCCGTGTTCTACTGGAGAAAGTTTTCCTTCCAGACGTTTCGTTCTCAGCTGCAGAGAACATCCTCACTGGCGTTGCAGCCGGAGCAGGCGCTCAGACCTTCTTGGCTGCTGTGCATAGAGTGAATGCACAGCAGCCAAGAAGGTCTGAGCGCCTGCTCCGGCTGCAACGCCACTGAGGATGTTCTCCGCAGCTGAGAACGAAACGTCTGGAAGGAAAACTTTCTCCAGTAGAACACGGCACTTGATCCCGAAAGATTCTACAAACCCTAATGATACATAAGTACTGTTTATCAGAACCTGATTCAGTTACTCATATTTTACTCTGCTGCTCTATGTTTTGTAAGATTCATCAGCAACTTCTTGACCCTGTTATCTCTGGCCCTCCAGAAAAAACTATTCAGTGCTTACTCACTGATAAATCTCCCAGATTGACAGAACTAGTAGCTATTTGGCCATTGTACTACACAAGGGTCATTATATCCCTAAGCATAAAACCATGAACATTTGATTCACTTTGCTTTTATGTACTGTTTTTATATTTTTAAAACCGTTTTTTGTACACTATAACTCTCATTGGACTTCATTTTAATTCTGTTTGTACTTTTATTTCCCCCTTTTATGCCATCAAAGGTTCTTGAACTTGATTGATCAATGGACACTGCAGGATCCTTAAGATATCAATGCTACTTTGGAAAGAAGACCAGGCATCTGGAATCCCAGTCTCCCGATGAGAAATTTGGAGGAGAACATTTGGGGGGAACTTAAATGAGGATTTTCAAAATGTTTGTTTTTTGAAATGGTTCTTATTTTTCAGTCGTACATGGGAGATCAGCATAGTCCATCAAGAATTCTAGCCTGTAGATAGCCTCTCTGATTTCACGCCGCAGCTTAAAAACAGTAACTTCGCTGGATTTTTTCAGATATGCCGTGAGTTCAACAAGTTCTTCAGTAGTCAAAGGCACTTCAGTGACTCTGTCTGCAATTATGTTGTACTGGTTGCAAATGCTACAACAGAAACAAAAGAGAGACATGTTATTCCAAGAGTCACAAAAGAGGGGGAAAGATTTGTTGTCCTTGCAACCAGTCCTAATAATTATTGCATGTGTGTGTGTGTGTGGCAGGAAGGGTAAACCTTGGGGCTAATCTGTTCAAAATTGCTAATGACACTCATTGAACACCTTCTTCCGGAGTAATGTTATGAGAATTTCTTGACGTCAATCTTGACTATCACAGAATTTTTGGATAACTTGGCTTTTGGAAAAAGCAATTACATGCAAAACGTGATCCATCAGCGAGCAAACATGTAAAGGACATTGTATCCTTTGAGCTCAACTTCTGCTGGGAGTGGACTCCACTTATGGCATCTGGATGAACATTGAGCATTTTGTGCCACTACAAGAACTACTTTGAGCACATTTTGTTACCTTGAAGATTGAGGATTTTGTGGAGCCCTTCCTCTTGTGGACTTTTCATTTGTGGTATTTTGGTATCGGTCTATGGATTGTATTTGTATGTGTAACTGCTCTGGTTTGATATGATAGATTTAATATAAGAGGAGACTTTATAAATTTTTTCTAATTTTCTTTATTGACTTTGTTACACAGTTGATTATTTCTTGCTTGCTTACTGCTGTGTTGCCACTTATTTTTTTTATTGTTGTTGTTGTTGGGTTACCCAGTGGCAAGGTATGAAAAATTATCATTAAAACTGATAAGCCGAATGGTGCAAAAACAGAATAAAATGCTGCTAATTGAAACAATGGAATCAGGCACACCAGAGAATAAAATTGGTGACCCACAATGCAACAAAAGGTTACAATGACAACTACTGGAAACAACTGTTGGCTCTCCAAAGGAAATGGATGGCCACTGTGTGAGACAGGAAGCTGGACTAGATAGAACAGGGGTGGCCAACGGTAGCTCTCCAGATGTTTTTTGCCTACAACTCCCATCAGCCCCAGCCATTGGCCATGCTGGCTGGGGCTGATGGGAGTTGTAGGCAAAAAACATCTGGAGAGCTACCGTTGGCCACCCCTGAGATAGAACATTAGTCTGATCCTGTAGCGTTCTTCATATGTTATGTTCTTATAGAACGAAATTCAAGTCCATTGGCACCCTTTAAGACAGGGGTGTTGAACTCATTTGTTATGAGGGCCAGATCTGACATAAATGAGACCTTGTTGGGCCAGGCCATGTAGGGCCAGGCCATATGTGTATCTATTTAAGATTAGGTAGCAGAAATATAAATTTTATAAAGGATACAAACACAATTAACAATTTTTTTAAAAAACAGCCTTATAATATACTCAAAACATTACCACATTGGTCTTAAAGGTGTGCTTTCTTTGGATTTCTCCCATGGGATCCAGGGAACTGGGCAAAGGAAGCTCTGGCTCTTTCCTTCCTTCCCCAGGGGACCAGGAGGGGGAGGAGCCTCAGCCAGTAGAAGGAAGAGAGGCTTGGCTCAGTAGCTCTGCTGTGGGATAGAGAGAGCCTGGAAAAACAAGCTCTGCCTCCTCTACAAGGGAGGAGCCTCAGCCAATAGAGAAAATAAAGGTTTTGCTCTGTAGCTCCTGTGTGATTGAGCAAGCCTTGCAAAGCAAGCTGTTATGCAGAAGCAAGCAAGAGAGAGGAAGAAGGAAGCAGATGACAGCCAGTTGCTCGGGGGCCTGACAGGAACCCTCTGGGGGCCTGATGCAGCCCCGGGGATGCATGTTTGACACTCCTGCTTTAAAACTAACAAAGTTTTATTCAAGGTTCGATGTTTTGTGTGCACTCATACTTCCTCAGACACAGAGAAATGGAAGCTAACATTTCATATATATTCATAGGCAGATGCCTTTGCATAGGTGAATGGAAGTGGAAGATAACCATTCAAACTTTTTTTTCCTTTTTTTTCTGAAGCAATTTCAGGTTTAATGTTTTATAGAGTAGAAGGCCTGAACAGAGAAGTTATCAAATGCAAAACACAGATTGCGTACAGAATAAATCAAATTCCATCTTTGTTAGACTCAAAATAGCCATTCAAACTTATAGACAGAGGCTGAACAGCAAATTAGTATATGACATGAAGATATTTTAAGATACGCAGAGACAAAACAGGATTAACAAGTACGGTATATAGGGTCAATAGTTGTTTGGATTTTATTAAGGGGGAACAACAGAGAAGCAATACCAATGTCAAAATAGAAGATCAATGTGTAAGAGAATTCTTTCTAATTGTGAGAAGTTAATTGAGACTCTCCGTTCATCTCCTCTCAAGCATGAAGGTAATAAACAGCATTTTCCCCTCTTTTGTTGGGGTGGGGGTGCAGTGTTATACAGGGAAACAGATATATCAATTTTCATTGCATTACATTTCTTTCACTTTATATTGTTCTAAATACTTTACCAATATATTGTTCTTTAGTGACATCACGTCAGAAAAATCTGTTCCTATATATTGCATTGCATTACAAACACTATTCCAATCAATTAGTCCAAAAATGCATTAAAATACAGAAGATGTACTGCTGAGAATGAGTATAGCACTGGTAATTAGCTAAGAAACCATCTGTTAAGTCCTGGGGGGAGGTGTTTGTTCTGAGTGTTGTAATAATTTATAGTATATAGTGATTGTAATGTAATGTAATCAGTGTAATGCGATCAAATTCCATCCAAGTACCTGCCAGGGTTGACCCTGCTTAGCTTCCAAGTTCTGATGAGATTACGGATGCCAGGGCTATCCAGGCCAGAGCTGTGACTTGTTTGTTTTTGACCCATAATGTAGCAAAAAGTTACAATGACAACATACGGAAGCAAAAAAGAAGCTGAAGAGGGAACAATCGTACCTCCTCCTCCCCAGCACTAAGGGTCTTTTTGCTTGTTAGCTTGTTTGGCCCACAATGCAGAAGCTGCAGCAGTCACCTAAACCCCTGATCCAAACAGCCAGACATCCTCTCTTCAGCATACCTCCGGTTCATTTCCCTGTTTTCTTCGACTTCAAACTGAATCAGCCTGTCCTTCAGCTTCTGAGTCCGAAAGCAAAGCTCCTCGTTCAGTTTTAAGGCATCTAGGCAAAACATTGCCAGAGGGACTGTGACATGCATGGATGCAATTTCTTTCTTCAGTTTTGTCAAACCATCAATCTTCTGCATGGGTAGGGGTGAACGGACACAATAACATAGATTAACTTCAATTAAAACAACATGATTGTTACAGGCTGTCTCCAAGAACCATGGCCCATATTCCTGAAGAATCAGATTCAACATACATCAAAAACAGAAAATAACTGACTATAACCTTGTATCCTTTCATGATGGATGACTGATGATGAAAGTCCGCTTCTCTCCTCAGTCCTCCATCCTGGATTGATATAATTATTTACACAAAATAATGCAATCCCTGAGTGTTTGACCGCCATACTCTCATTCATTATGGAGTCAGCATGCAACTAGGGGAGACACAGGAGATCCATCATTGGGTCTCATGTATTTTTTTTAATACACCCACAGAAGGCAAAGATGTGGATCAGAGTATGGTGCGCCTTTTCCCAGATAAGACGTATGCGCACGCAAGCATAAGCACACACACAAAGCTGCTGCTAGCCATCAACAGAGAAGAAAAGAGGTAGAAAACAGATGCCTCTGTTTATTCCCTACTGAACAGCAGCTAGAAAGAGGATTGCTGCTAGGAAAATGGGATATTAACCCCTCCCAGACACACACACTCCAAAACCCTAATCCAAACCAAGTCTAGCAACTGCTCTGTAAACTTAAAAGTTTATTGGGAAGGAGTTGATTGTCCCAGTTGGGATGTGACAGCTTGCCTTAGGGAAAACAACTCTGGCCATTATTTACAATATACAATTAGTTCATTGTTTTAATTAAAACAAAAGCCCTTGGGCTCTTTTCTTCAACTTTGCTTTGCATCTTTCACTGTTTTGTCAACCAATTTCAGAAACTGGTAAGAGTTTAAAGATTATCAATCTCAGGAGAAAAAGGCTTCGTAAGTAAGCCCTGAAGTGAAAACTTCTGGGGCCCTCAAAGCTCTGAAGTTTTACCAGGGCTGTGAAGTGTTAGTTGGTATTCAGTCAGAGAAGCATTAGCGCAGACAAAAAAGAGTATAATTCAGTGCACGGTCCAGGAGCCATCCTGCAAAGTACTTCTGATTCTGACATAAAAGACTGCCTTCCTCTTGAAAGCTCAAAGGTTTCCAGCTCAGAATTCTAACAAATAATATACAGTATGCTGGGTAGAGCTGCACTGTCCATCACAGGCAACTGTTGGCATGCCATTCAGGGCCTCTTTGAAATAAGAGCTGCCTCAATGTTCTGTAGCAGCAGTTCCCACTCCTCTTGATGGGGACAATCACCAGCAGGATGTGGCCCTTGCAGGACACTGCAGGCTACCTCCAATGCCCAATAGATTTGGAAATGAAACCCACTCGTTTACCTGCATTAACCCTAATAGTACCATTGTTCAGGAACTTATTTAATGCCTAGTTGCGATGGCTTCTGGAATGAGGACAAAACGTCTGGTGGGTCTAAGCAGACCACAGAGAAGATAAATATGGAAACAGCCTCTGTTTCCCCAGGGGAAAAGAAAGGTCACCAAATATCCAAAAGCCATTAAATCAGCAGTGTCAATTCATCTTTTAGATCCAACTCAACCTTTACTTCAGATCACAGTTTATACTAACCACAGTTTAGGACCCAAATCATGGCATGCCATTCAGGGTCTCAGAAAACCTCCCTCACTAGATGCACCTGCACCATGTCCAGCCACGGAAGGCCCAGCCCCCAAGCTGAAGTTACCTTGCAGTTATTTTGGCAATGCCATCCTAAGTAGAGCTACACCCTTCTGAATCCACTGAAGTCAATGAGCTTAGAAGGGTATAACTCAGGATGACATGAAGCACCTGGCCATGCTTATAATCATAAAAGGAATTCATCTGAAAATAACTCCCTATTTAAATGGAAACTGGCAGGTGACAAATTAATAGCCTCATTTTTAAAAAGCACATAGGAAGGGGGAAACCATGCTGCAGGAGGGTGCTGGCTCCACCATAAACACAATTCAGTTGGGTTTTCAAACTAGGAAAACTATGGCTGAAGTTGCTTGATAATTTTGTTTCCCATCCTCTGAGCATTCTCATCCGACTCTGCTTAGCTTCCAAGATTTGACAAGCTTGGGCTATACCATACCATTTCACAACCCCACTTTTAGATAGATATAAATATATATATATACCACATAGTTACCTCCACAAAATCATCCAGATCGTGTCTTTTGCTTAAAAAACTCGTCACATCTTTTTCTGCATTATTATTCAAGAGATCACTGTACTTTCGGTACACATTTAGGTATCTTAAACACAGGGGGGGAAAAAAACCATGAAAGCATTCTCCAATGCAGGATCAATGACAATGAAATAGCAAACATGCCACCCACCCTCCCTTCTTTCTTTACAAGGTCAACAGAATATACTGACTTTTGTGGACCAACTATGTTGCGATCAAAAATCTCAGCCATTTTGTTCAAGAATTCTGCAACCAAAGATTCATCTCCTTGAACTGTACGAAGCTTTAGGTCTTCTCCTTTTAATTCTGGGAAAAGCTTAGCTTGTACCTAAAAAGTAAGTGCCACAAGAAAGAGAAGATGATGGAAAGAGGACAAACACAGTGTGACACCCATGGAAAAAACTCGCTTAAGACTTGCAATTTCATTTGCAAGAGTCATCAATGGAAAAGCGGGGAAAGCCTGCTCCATTAAATAAATCATCAGTGTCTGATCTACACCAAAATAAATGAAAGTATACTACATTTTACTTGGAGATGTATTCTGTTGAGCTCAATGCGGCTTATTCCAAACTAATGCATAGGACTGCAGCCATAATTAGGCGAATTCTTGAAGCTGTAAAACTTTGCCCACTCAAGCATACAAATAAGCACCAACATGGTCCACAATATGAACATATGAAGCTGCCTTCTACTGAATCAAACCTTCAGTCCATCAAAGTCAGTCTTGTCTACTCAGACTGGCAGCAGTTCTCCAGGGTCTCAAGCTGAGGTTTTCCACGCCTACTTGCCTGGACCCTTTTTAGTTGGAGATGCTGGGGATTGAACCTGGGACCTTCTGCTTACGAAGCAGATGCTCTACCACTGAGCCACCGTCCCTCCCTAATATTCCAAACCCCAGGTTTCCACACCTGAAATTCTGTTATAAAAGTGTTAAGTCTTCTGCACTGAGTGAGAAAGATGATGTCTGTTTGTCCCTGCGCAAGTTTCTTCACGAGGTTGATGGATTTCCATTCTGTATGGCTAAATGCAGTGCCTTCCATGGAGATAGATCAAAGATGGATAGCCATGTTTGTCTGTCTGTTGCAGTAGAAAAGAGCAAGAGTCCAATAGCACCTGAAAGAATAACACAATTTGTGGCAGGGGAGGAGCTTCTGTGAATCTTCAAAAGTGAGCAGTGACTCACAAAAGCTCCTCCCCTGCCACAAATTTTTGTTAGTCTTTCGGGTGCTCCTGGCTCTTGCTCTTTTCTACTGCTACAACTGCGATGGACACATCTTGTTATAAAAGTGGGCACTCTGCAGAGGCCGTTTTTTAAAAGTCAGAAATCTCAGAGGCCAGTACCGTGCAACCTCAGTTCAATCTCAAGGGCTGCCCACCCCCATAAAGGCCTGGTTGAGCCCCAAGGGCATCACTAGAAGTGTTTCTTTGTTTCCTCCAGCCCTCTGAAGCACAACAGAGACTGGAAAGACCCACCCTGGCACAGCACTAGAGCAGCAAAGAATTTCCTTCCCAGTGGAGGACACTTACAACCAAGGACCAGGATGCCCACGGGGGAACCCCAAGCCCACTGCCCAGGAGGAGGCTCAATCCAAGGGGCCAGTGGAAATGGGGAGTTGAGTCCCCCAACTGGACTATCACATCCTTTAGAAGACAGTGAGCCAAAGCAGAAGAATGGCCCAGAAGATGGAGTACATACCTAACAGCCATTGCACGATTCTTCTCAGGACCATGACGCTGAGTTCAAAGTCTTGCTTCCACTCGAGGCAGTAGGAAGAATGGAGCAACTAGAACAGGGGTGCCCAATGGTAGCGCTCCAGATGTTTTTTTGCCTACAACTCCCATCAGCCCCAGCCAATAGCCACCCCTGAACTAGAAGATTCCTCAGCTGAGGATTTGGTCCCTAAACCGAGGACTGTAAGTTCCTTGGGGTCTCAAACCTAGGACCCTGGCAGTTGGAGTCCAGTGCCTTATTCCTTGCACCACAGGCAAATACAGGCAAGTCAATCCATTTGAGGAACATTTTAGAAGCGGCCACTTAGGGCACTGCAGCCTGTATCTCAGCAGAGACCCCTGTGACTGCAAGAGGCAGTCAAATCAGAACTAGAGAAGCTCTGCCTCTGATTTGGCTTCTCAGTCTGTACCTCACATCACTCACGCCTGCTCCCCTAGACAGTTGAGCAGTCGGTCTTCCTGAAGGTCAGCTTGTCATTGTTCAGCTACCCAGTCCTGGACTTTGAGGATGACTGAAGAGAGTATATGTTTGTATCTGCATCCTCTCTCAGTCTGTGCTGGGAAGTTGGGGAGAAACGCTCTCCCCAAAATTAAAATGAGACTAGAAAGAAGTAGTACGGCAGTTAGTCAATTTGATTGGTACAAAAACACCCCACCAATCCCACTGCCATTCTGAATCCACCTGCACCAAAATACCTCTACCGAACCCTGGTACCAGGGCAGCACAGGATGATGTCGAAGGTGGTGTGCTCAAGTTCACACACTGAGTCACCAGCCGTCCCAAACTAAAATTGCATGCTGAAATTAAAACAGCAGCAGCACAAAAACTGTTCTTCGTCTTGATGGAGATGAAAGGGGTAGAGTAGGATAGTGAGAGCAAACAGAAAGCAGCAGAACCCACAGGAGCACCATAAATAATGAAGCAAACATTCTTCTTTGCAAAGGTGGGAGAGGGAGAGCCTGAGATAAAAGAAGGGCAGCTGCAGCACCTAAGCAAAAGCTCCTCCACTGAGGCAGAGATGGTTGGTGTATGTATGGCTCCTGCTGAGAGAGGAATCATGGTGGACACAATGCCCTCCCTCTCAGTTTCTGAGGCCTTTGCTGGAGAAATGGTGTATAAGGTTTCTCTGGGTTTTCTCTTGGCTTTGAAAGAAAGCAAACATTACTGGTCTTCTGTGTATTGGGCTGGCTTTGGTACAGGTGTGTTAGCAGAAATGCCTGCCCACCCTGTGCTTTTGAGTGTCCTGCTGGGCTTCTACTGCCCTTGCTTCTAAAACAAAACAAAACCCTGCCGTGCAACGGTGGCTAGTTCTGTTGGGTTTGTTTGCATTGCTGCCACTTTGGCACTGGGTTGTGCTGCTAGACACTGTTGCGCTAGTTCTGCTGTCCTCCTTCCCCCTTGCTTGGATTACGAGTATGTGCTTGATATCAGTCCTGTTGAGCTGTCACTTGCAACAATGCCACTGGGTGGGCACTAGTAAGTTGGGACTGGGTTCTTCTGCTGGACCCTAGTACTGGTTCTGCTGCTGGTCTTGCAGAAATACTTCTTGCCTCAGTTTCTACTTTGGAGATTCTCAGATTTGGCCTTAGTTTTGTTGAATTTTGCCACTGGTTCCACTGGGCATACTGCACTGGTTCTGCTGCTAGCCATGCAAAAATCCCCCCAACTTCACTTTCTATTGCTTTGAGCTTGTATTGCTTTGCTATTCCCCCCCACCCCCCGGAAATAATGGAGGATGGGAGCACCTTCTTTGGGTGCCCACAGAATCGGACCCCCTGGTTCTTTTGAGAGGCTCCAGCAGCTATGCTTCATATTTGGTGCCTCTATCACACACACACACACCAGACCAGTGAATATATACCAGGAGATTTGGCATTGATTTAAATGGTCCCCGTATGGTATAGAAAGAGCCCTGTGGCGCAGAGTGTTAAAGCTGCAGTACTGCAGTCCTAAGTTCTGCTCACAACCTGAGTTCGATCCCCGGTGGAAGCTGGGTTTTCAGGAATCCGGCTTGAGGTTGACTCAGCCTTCCATCCTTCCGAGGTCGGTAAAATGAGTACCCAGCTTGCTGGGGGAAAAGCGTCAATGACTGGGGAAGGCAATGGCAAACCACCTCGTAAAAAAGTCTGCCGTGAAAACGTTGTGAAAGCAATGCCACCCCAGAGACGGAAACGATCGGTGCTTGCACAGGGGACCTTTCCTTTCCTTTTTTCCATACGGTATAATGGGCCCAAATAAATTCAGGTTTCCCAAATATTTACTGAATCTGAATACCATATCAGTATTGAGATTTGAAAATATCAGGAAATCCCAATAATTTTTGGGTCCAATATATCCAAATCCCCCCCAAAAAACCAACCTTTTTTCTTGCACCTCCCTACTCAAGGCTCTTGACTGCTGAAGCCTCTGGACAGCTCCAGAGAGGATCAGTGCTCAGTCTACAAAGCGTAACGCTTCTATCCCAATTGATAGAGATGAACTGTAACTGCTGGACTAGAAATGGGCAGGTGTGACCACAAGAGTCTTCCCTCAGGGAGGTTCACCTTCCTTTCCTTTTGTCAGCGGTCCCACTGAATGTTTAACATGGAACTCTTTGGCAAGACTTTTCCAGGTTATGGTGCTATACAATTAGAATAATTCAAAGCTTTACTGATGTGTGTTTTACTTGTTGCTTTTCAGTTAATGCTGTTGAAATTGTGGCTTTTATCTGATGTTACTTTTAATGGTGTAGATTTTATGATGCTGCTGTTTATGTTTTCTCATAAATGGCAGTTTTGCAACACATCCTGTGGGCTCATTGTATGGATGGAGTGGCAGGGCAGATATAAATGGAAAACAAAGAAAACCAGTGGAAAAATAACCTCTAGGTGCTCGGGATGAAAATACTATGAATAAATAGTATGGATTTCTGTTAAATTACTAAGAATTTTGGCTTCCTGTAATATTTGCCATTGGTTCCAAAAAATAAATATCCTTACATACCTTTGGCAGACCCTCAGAATTCTTCAGGATTTCCATGAAGCAGGAGCAGATAAAATTCCAGCAATCTTTCATATGAGGCTGAAATACAATAGATGGTTCTTTCACTTCCAGCTTGATGACTAGCACTTGTGGTATGAAAAACTGCATTTCATTATAGGTTTCTCCAAAGTCATTTCCATCCTTGAAACAAAGAAGGAAAGACAAATTACGCGTAGTGAAGGAAAGAGGAGCAGAATTTGTGTAACTGAGACTGTCCACTGTGAAGAGAGTTCAAAGTGAAGAGCTGGAATAAGCAAAAAGGAGCTGATCAGAAGAATGCAGAACCTATATCGGCACAAGTCTACCCAGAATCTTGTTTCTTTCTTCAGTAATAAGAAGGCATCTTGATATTCTACTGAGAGTTTCCTTCAAAATCTCAACCATTCCTCTTCTTCATTCATCCACCATTTTGTCCCTGCTCCTGTCACTACCTAAGTCCTTTACACCTGCCTCCCCAGTGGCATTTGATGAGATTTGGAACAGCTCTGGTCATCCATTCCCCCCCCCCCCAAAAAAAAGAGGAACTTGAAGAGGTAACCAAAAAGATCATAGAATCATAAAGTTGGAGGGGACCTCCAGGGTCATCTAGTCCAACCCCCGGCACAATGCAGGAAACTCACAAACAGCTCCTCCTAAATTCACAGGATCTTCATCGCTGTCAGATGGCCATCTGGCCTCTGTTTAAAAACCTCCAAGGAAGGAGAGCCCAGCACCTCCCGAGGAAGCCTGTTCCACTGAGGAACCACTCTAAACTCACAAATCCCTTCCCCTAAATTCACAGGATCTTCATCGCTGTCAGATGGCCATCTAGCCTCTGTTTAAAAACCTCCAAGGAAGGAGAGCCCAGCACCTCCCGAGGAAGCCTGTTCCACTGCGGAATCGCTCTAATGGTCAGGAAGTTCTTCCTAATGTTGAGCTGGAAACTCTTTTGATTTAATTTCAGCCCATTGGTTCTTGTCCTACCTTCTGGGGCCACAGAAAACAATTCCACACCATTCTCTATATGAGGGGTGGCCAACGGTAGCTCTCCAGATGTTTTTTGCCTACAACTCCCATCAGTCCCAGCCATTGGCCATGCTGGCTGGGGCTGATGGGAGTTGTAGGCAAAAAAACATCTGGAGAGCTATCGTTGGCCACCCCTGCTCTATATGACAGCCCTTCGAGTACTTGAAGATGGTGATCATATCACCTTTCAGCCGCCTCCCCTCCAGGCTAAACATCCCCGGCTCCTTCAACCTTTCAGGGCAGTGGAGCACTTAAACTGTAGACCCCAATTCAAACATTAAATGCAAGATGTTAACATCACACAAGGACAGGATGAGTATGACATGGTGGGGATGGGGGCCAGCATGCTCCTGCAGTGTAAGCTGATGGTGGTTTTCTGCTGACTCATATCTGATGCACTGAGTGTTAGTAGTTTAAAACAACAGCTTCATGTTTGTAAGAACTCAAATCCTATTTCTATTACTGGTGTAACTGGGCATACACCACAGAACTGTTGAACTTTTGCCTCTGAATAATGGTCATGGTGACCCAAGCTCTATGAATAAACAGGCAAGAAACCACAAACAAGTTTTTCTGAAAAGTGACTTCAAATGGACTACAGCTTGCTGCCTGTCATTACTCCATTATCAGCTGAATGTCGTATTTAATGTGTGCTTTGACATTTGGATAAGCATTTCTAAAACTGTAGACCTTCTGTAACTATAGACATAGCCTATAATTTGTATGCTGTTCTCATCCATTTTTTTAGTATGTGTTGATAATGATGAACTGGTACTGAAAAGGGTTGGGTGCAAACCAAGCCACAAAGAAAAATCTGTCACAAACTTTTCCCTGTTTGTGGTTCATGACGGGTGTACTATCATGAAGCTGAATCCGGCGAAGACAGAGGTCCTTTGCTTGGGTCGTTGTGGCCCGGGAAGGGAGATCTCCCTGCCAGTTTTTGAGGGGGCGCCGTTGACAGCGGCGCACAGGGTCAAAAGTCTGGGGGTACTATTGGAGCCTTCATTGACAATGGAGGCTCAGATAGCAGCCACTGCCAAGTCTGCATTTTTTCATCTTAGGCGGGCGAGGCAGTTGGCCCCTTTCCTGGAGCACGACGACCTAGCAACGGTGATTCATGCCACGGTCACCTCGAGGTTGGACTATTGTAATGCCCTCTACATGGGGCTACCCCTGTGCCGAACCCGGAAACTGCAGTTAGTGCAGAATGCCGCTGCCCGGCTGCTACTAGGGCTCCCAAGATGGGAGCACATTCGGTCGGGGCTCCGGGATCTGCACTGGCTGCCAATAACATTCCGAGTCCGGTACAAGGTGTTGGTCATTACCTTTAAAGCCCTATATGGCCTAGGACCTGCCTACCTTAGGGACCGTCTCTCCCCACACGTTCCCCAGAGAGTACTACGATCGGGCTCACAAAATCTGCTAGTAATCCCCGGGCCAAAGGAGGCCCGTCTGAAATCCACCAGGGATCGGGCCTTCTCGGTAACGGCGCCTTACTGGTGGAACCAGCTGCCTGAAGAGGTGAGGGCCCTGCGGGACCTAGGGCAGTTCCGCAGGGCCTGTAAGACAGTCCTCTTCCGGCTGGCCTACAACTAACTGACACTGAGAATTTCTGGATGGAATTAGAATGCATTTAACAGACTGCTGGTTTTTATGTTTTTTATGTTTTATTAATTTACTGTTTTAATCCTTATTATGTAAATGTTTTTAAGATAAACTTATGTAAGTTTGTGGGTTGTGAGCCGCCCTGAGCCGCTTCGGTGGGAAGGGCGGGATATAAGTCGAAATATAAATAAATAAATAAATAAAATGAACTTCCATGAACTTTTTAAGCAGTTTGTGGTAGTCCATGTTTATGGGACTCCAAGTTGCTTTAAACTCCTGCTTTCTGTTCCCTATGAAAGCCACAAAAACAGCTGAGTTGTGGGGAGGTGTTTCCCACTGCTCAGGTATTTCAGGTTGTTTTACGCAGTCCCTTTAAATTTAAAGAGACTGAAGACAGCTAGAAAAACAGCTGTGCTCCCTGCTGCTCAGCTGTTTGAGGCTGTTGTCTGCAGTCCGTTTACAGGGACTACACAAGACACCTGAGCTACTCCCATGGCTCAAGCTGCTTTTCAGGCTTTCTGCAAACCCCAATGAAAGGGACTACAGTTTGCATGGCTACAAACCATGGAATGGTTCGATTTGTGAATAAGAAACCTGAAAGGTTAATATGCAATTAAAGGGCCAAACATTAAAAACAAACTGTAAAACAAATCGTAAACCAACATACATGAATTTACTGTAGAAAGCTAAAACCATTTAAGAGCCCATCATAAGCCTCCATCCTATGTACAATCATAAAACCACAATGGGAACCCACTCAATTTGACCTGACGCATTTCGACCTAGACTGGTCTTCTTCAGAGGTCAGAAAGGTAAGTACACGTATTGGCTCATACTTCAGAAAAGAATAAAACAATAGAATATTGCTGGACCACAAGGAAATTTAATGAAGTGACAAAGGCTTAAAGATATTATTGAAGCCTCTTATTCTACAGCTCTTTGTCTTAATCAAGGGCATACATATTGCATCCAGTGTCTTATTGTATGCCACATGGTCCAGAATTGATCAAGATAGGTGTAAGGTCAGAGCCTATGTGCCAAGAGTTGTCCCTAGTACCGAATACACTCCTTTTTATACTTACTTTGTTGTTATTTTTATATTATACCTCTAGTAGTAGGTGAGTATTAGAACTGTAACTAACAAAACAACATGCTTGGGTGTATCTGCTCCTCATGACTCTGAGAATTCTACTGTAGCTACTGTAAAGTGTAACAGAGCGATGGGACATATCTATAGAACCAGGTTGTATGTCCACATCAAGTACCTTATCAAAATGGCTCTGAAAACTAAAGCAACACCATCAGCCTTGCCCTACCTTGTGTATCTTAAAAAAAGCAAGGAGGTCTTCTAACGAATTAATGACCATCTCCCGAAGCTGCAATGACATCAAGATCGCTACTGAAGCAAAATATTCTTCTATTTGCTGAGAAGACTCTAAGTCATTCTGTGGGGCAAAATGAAGCCAGCTGTCCTTCTGTTCAATAAAGAGCTCTGCACACTTTGGGATCCACCTGTAATATAGAACACCAAGGGCAGAACGGTTTCAAACTATGGGATGGACCCAGCTAGCTTTTTCCACTCAGTCTTGCCCAAATCACCTTCTTACTATATAGTTCCTGTCTCACAGGGGTTTTATCCACACAGATCCCATGATCCCTAGCATAACCTGGGGGGGGGGGGGGGGTGTTAAAAGAAACCATTCCTTTATTTTTTATCAGCCTCACCAGGTTCAGATAGACATGAGAGAATGCAGGAGTGTAGACTTCTCCAGTAGGTGATGCATCATTAAACTTATGGCTCCAAAACCAACAACAACAAATTGGAAATGATGTTCCATAAGGCAGAGATGCCATCATCCACATCTACTGAACTGGCTACAGGGGCAAGGTTTGGATGTAAAATGTGGAAATACCAGAGTAATGCATTCCCCTTTAGTTTCCAATATGATCTGGGAAATCCAAGGAGCAGGGGAAAAGTAGCACAATATGGAGGATGCCGCCACCCATTATTGGCAGCTGAAGGACAGTGCTATGCACCAGCAACCTATGAGCAAATGTTTGTTATTTTGTTTTGTTTTTCTCTTTGTTTAGTCTTCTGTCAATGGCTTCAGATCACCATTTTTCAACACTGGTTTTGGAGTTTTGTTTTGTGTGCCATTTTCATAGTATATGTTTGCTTAAACTACTTCTTCCCAGTTTTTTATTGTTAGACACAGCAAACAGTTTAACACCAGTCAAATCATCATGTGGTAATGTAAAAAGATACAAAGGCAAAGCTTGAAAACTCCCCTAACAACATCAATTATATAACAAGAGCAGCAAAAAAAAAAAAAAAGGAGGGGGAGGAGTGGGGCCTGGACTGCTGGAATTTCAGGGGCAATGTCAAAAATAAAACCATCCACTAAAGTGAGACATCCGATATAGCTTCTTTTCATTGGCTATCCTTTCCCCACATGTGACAAATCCACATAACATAATGGACTTCTCCCATCTCCAATTTCCTTAACTCTTGTTTCTGCATCTGCTGCTGAAATTGTACCCACTGCTGAAATTGTAATGTTGTTATCTTAATCGAACCCTAGTAAAATAAGGTGAAATTTGAAGAATGGCAAACAGCTCCAGCAAGCCACACAAACCACATTTTAACAAATCATTTCCAAAAGGCAAAAAGGCAAGCAGTGATTTACCATCCTCAAGGGTCGAGACAGTGTTTATGAAACAGGGACAATCAGACTACTACATGTCTGATAACATTTTGCTCCCTTCATCTTCTCTTCAAGACACGCATGGCAGCAGGGTTGGCAGCTTTCAAACCTGTCCCTCTAGCTATCCCTTTAACTATTGTTTGTTCTGCAGCAATGAGCTGATGATCCTGGTTATCTTTGTGCCATAAAAAGCTCCACCTGATAACTTCTGATCAGACCTCTATTAAAGTGACAAGAGGAGGCCACAGTGTTTTTGTTACCATTTTTTAGCCAATTGGCAATCCTAACACACACTACACAATCAGAACATAACAAATGTAAAAAAAAAAAGACTTCTCTTGATCTAAATCAGCACTAGCGCTGAAGTGCAAACATAGCTGAGGGCTCTTAACACTTTGCATCTACAGTCCCATCCATCTCTCCTGCTGTTACAAAGCTCTACAAACTGTGTTGGTTTTTAAATGAATTTCAATATCAAATAGCAGAGGCCACTGGAGCAATGGGATTCAAAATCCTACTGTGGCTCCAATCGAGTTGCCTCAAAGCATATTCTGTAAAGACTTTGAAACAAACTAGGTTCAAGCAGGATTTGCCGCAATCAAAGGCAGAAATGAGAGGCTTTCAGAAGACAGGTATTTACTAAGCGTTCTGTTCACAGAAAAGCTCTTTCAGGAGCAAGATAAAAACCATAGCACCTTATTCCTCCTTTCAAATAAACACAAAGATTTCCTGACGCAGGAGACCAAATGGCACAGGCTAACATGGATCCAATTCTACTGACTTGGCTTAGGCCAAATTCCCCTGTCATTAAATATGCTTTTCAGCTCCTCTCTCCAGTCATCAGGTGTACGTGTGTGAAAAACAAAATAACAGTTTTCAAAGAACCAGTATTGGGTTTCTGAATCAAACTGATAGCCATGCAGAAATACTGATTTATAACTGCACTTCCTGCACCTTATGCACATATGATTCCCTTCTTATTTACAAGAGAATACTGATCAGCCTAGTTTTATGGGAGTGCTCTACTAGGGGATCACAGTCCAATCCCGCCATTTAAATCCTTGTGTCTATGAGTTGGTTCAGATGTGACATCATGAGTCCTGTGTGCTTACACCCCACCTTTATGCTGACAAAGTCCTTTAGTGACTTCCGCTTTAGCATAAACCATGGTTTGCCATTACATTTGAACCAGCAAACCATGGTTGGTCCTTCCCTGCCAAACTAGAATTAAAAACTACAGACTGAAGCTGATCTGCAGGTCTGGTTTGAAGAGGAAATGTAAACGAAAATTGGACCAGCTGGGATGCGATGGTGAGCTACAGTTTGCAGACAAACTAGAACTGACAAAATCATAAAATGAGAGGGCAGGAAGGCTTGTGCATATCAAAGCATGAAATGGCAATATGAGTTATAGGATAAATACTATGCGTTACATGCTGAGAAATATGTTAGGGTACAGAACTTAAAAGGTACTGTTTGAAAAGCAAGCTGCAACCCATGCTTCTAAAAGAAGATCTTGTTGGGAGGCACTCAAACCTGCCCTTTGAAAGAGCAAACTAGAAATTCCTATTCACGAACAGATCTATTTCCAGAAAGCAGCTCCAGCGTGGTGTTTAAAGCAGCAAGCTGAAGGGAACATTATAAAGAAGCAACATGCTCTCAAAGAACGTACCAAATTTCCCATAACAAACCCCAGAACTGAGGGACACCTCACTGCATCCACTGGTTCTTATTCCCTGGATACATCTAATCTAACAAATATAGCTCATACAGACACCTCCAGTTCTTTTGAAGATGAACTGCTGATTACATGAATACCAGAAGGACACTGCTACCTTTAGCCTCCTTTATTTCTAAGCATGGGTTGGGCTGGAGCTGGGCTTCAGTGGTAGAGCCTCTACTTGCTATACAGAATGTCCCACCTTCCATTCCAACATCTCCAGTTAAAGGGTCAGGCAGTAGGTGATGTGAAAGACCTCAGCATGAGGCCTTGGAGAGCTGCTACCACCAGGCTGAGTAGACAACACTGATTTTGATGGGCTGATTCAGTATAAGGCAGTTTCTTAAGTGTTTATGTGAACAGTGGTTTTGTCTGGGCCTGAACATCTGTTTCGCTAAAGCACATGGAGCTTTGGTAGTGAATACGGGACAGCTGACCTGTTCTCAAGAATCTCATGAGCTTCCTGACAGTGCTTTCGGATTAATTCTTCAAATTCACTGGGTAGTAGAGGCAAATCACCTTCAAGTATCTCTTTGGTACGAACAAACCTCAGCTCATGAAACCTGCGGAAGAACAAAAGTATGCAGCTGTGATGGACTCAAAATAAAATTAAATGTTACACCGGCTGGGCAGTGTCCCCTTCTCCAAATTTTCATTCAAAGAGTTTTTAGAAGGCCAACTCCAAGAAATTAACTCCCACCAAAGAAACATCCACAGCCATTGCAAGACTCCCACTGAGTATCACCCTAAGGCCAGTGGTCCCCGATATGGTGCCCACCGACACCTTTCCTGGCATCTGCCAAGTGGTTTAGAAAGTAGGAAAGGCCAGGAGGGCCTTTTTCCCAGCAAAACTTTTGATTGGCTGTTGGGGTTTGATTGGCTTTGTAAATTGTTGATTTGGTAGCCCCTGCCACCACAGCATAATGATCTTCGCTGTATAAGTGAAGGATAAGCCTTGGCAACCATTTTGTGGCTGGCTCTGCCTCTTGTGGCTGCCATTTTGTGGTTGTGTGAACAGCATGCAGTGTCAGACTTCCAAGGGCGCGCACAGGCTCAAAAAGGTTGGGAGGACCCCTGCCTTAGGCAAAAGCATGCTGATAGACCCATTCTTTGTAATCAGACAGCAATTTCACAACAAGAGAATATGATCCATGTCTATTTCTGAGCACCCCAGTCTGAGGTTTTGTCTCTCCTTTGAATTTTAGTCCAAAGACAATCAGTTGCTTTCTGGCACCTTTGGTAATCTCTCCATCTTTTAATGAACTATATGGTTTTTAAGAGACATGAGATCAATTACTCTTTTAAAAAACTTTTCAGCTGGATGCTTCCATTTGCCCTTCGACATCTGGTGCAACCTGCTACCAGTTACCCCAACCCATGGGGGGTGGGGGGGTGGAATGTGTCTTCCAGAATGACGCCTGCTGCAGTGTGCACACACGCAACCACCTCAAAATGAAGAAAGTATACAAAGGGTATTAAGTGTGATCAATTAAAAGCTGTGCAATTTTTAGACAGTCCTAGATGAGGATTAAATGCAATTACAGTACCAATTGCATTTAATTCTAATAAGTACAAGTACTAATTCTAACAGTACAAGTTTTTCTATTACAGCCAGATTATTGGGATTGATAACCAGTGATTTTTAAGTAAACTTGACTTACTCTCTAAACCAGAGGTGCTGCAAAGTAAGCATCATGGGATTCACTATGAAGAGATGTTCTTGGTTCCAGCCTTTTACCTCTTGGTAGATGTCGTGCCATGGGACAGGGGCACGAATCACTCTTTGAGGGAAAGGGCGGGGGATGCTGTGGATAAAGAGCCTTTTCCTCTCCTCTGGATCCAACAATATGTAATCGACTAGGATAAAATCATGCAAAGCAGGGTAAGAATAAGTCAAAAGCAAAAACAATCTCCACCCGAATCTGTGTTTGGATGCGGTAGTTGTGTGTGCAATGTTACTTGCACATGTACAAGAGCCAACAGCCTGAACTCTCTATACACAAATGTCTTGGGGCACCCTGAAGAACTTACAAATGTTTTGCAATGCAATGCAAATTTTCAACGGCTACAAAACCTTAATCTTTAAGTTGTCAGGAGACTCTTTGCTGTTTAGGCTGCAGCAGCTTGAGTCCCAGTGTCTACATGCACATTAGGCTGCACAAAGGCATTAGGTTGGGCTGCACCACCTCTGGCTGTAGGTAGAAATTCCACTTTTGAATTATCTGACTGAATTATCTGACTAAAAAAAAAATCCTGCAAATAAAGTACCAACATATCAGGAGAAAGTTCACCCGCTGTCTCTGAACCACTAAGAATGGAGATCAGTTCAAGGTGCAATACAGCATACTAGAGATATTGGTCTTCCTTTGTCATGAGCCCTCACGAGGAGGAGCTGGAAGGGTTAACAGACCTGGAAGAGTTGCCAGCCAGTTCCTCCGATGAACAAATAGCAGCTGGCCCATCAATCACTCTCCAGGCACCAGTGTCAGCTGTTGACGATCAATCTCCTCCGAGCTCTCCTCCTCCCATCTCAAGAGTTCAAAGCAGGCTCCGGAAAGAACTTTCAGAGTGAAGACATGAGGCACGCCGATGCTTCAGGTCTCTCAGCCCTGAGTTCTAGCAGAGTCACTGCCACCCAGGGAGCAGGATGATTGAGACTCCCACATAGCTCCCACCCAGGACCTGGGAACCTTGTGGAAGCAACAAGTCTATTCTCTGGCATGCATCCACGCTCCTTCCTGATTCCTGATTCTGACCTGCTTGATTTCCTTGACACCCTGACCTTTTGGCTTTTGGACATTGACTTCTGATTCCGGTTTGTGATTCTGCATTGGTGACTTGGCTCCTGCTTGACTTCCTGGACTGGCTTTGGACTCCTGCCTGCCTGCACCCTGAGAACGTGACACCCTTGGCAACAAAATATTTAAAAAAAAAAAAAAAAAAGCTCAGCTCAAGAACATTAAAAGCCTCTTGAATAAATCAGAGAAGGCAGCATGAAATATTTTGTTGGAAACCAATGGTTTTATAAGAGCCTTTTCCTTACATCCTGATTAAAACCTTTCAAGTACTCTTTCATCGACCTTGTTTTCTTTCTCTCGTTTGGCAGAATATGCCTACATGTGACAAAGCCACAGTCTGCAATGGTACCACTGCCTCAAACACTGTATCACATCGCCCTAGAATCTAGGCTACAAGATTCCATCGTTCAGCTTGCAGTAAACTAGAGGGAGAAGCTGTAGCAGCCAGGCATTTTTACCCATCATGTCATTCCTGAGGCCAGAGCAGTGAAGAGGCAACAGCCAGACACCCCTCCATCAGACACCCCTGTAGAACCTTTGGACTGCTCTCCCAAACACTTCTTTTTGCATTTCTCATCCCTGCTGTGGTAGTCTGAAAATTCCCACATTGATTTTTCTTATTGCTACGGTGAATTAAAACTGGGATTCTTTCCAGTGATGTTTTGCATTTCCTCACACTGAATCCGTGCCCCCCCCCCCCAAATGTTGCTCAGGAGTGTCAAACTCATTTGTTATGAGGGCCAGATCCAACATAAATGTGACCTTGTCAGGCCAGGCCATGTGTGTCATAAAATGTAATGCCAGGTAGTGGAGATATAAACTTTATAAAGGACACAAACACAATTAAAGATTTTTAAAAACTTAAAAATAAAACATGCTTAAAACATTAGCACTCGGTCTTAAAGGTGCTTTCTTTGCATCTCTCCCGTGTGATCCAGGGAACTGGACAAAGT
Organism: Heteronotia binoei; assembly: GCF_032191835.1. NCBI lineage: Eukaryota > Metazoa > Chordata > Lepidosauria > Squamata > Gekkonidae > Heteronotia > Heteronotia binoei. The sequence continues at coordinate 23,515,223 of NC_083242.1, forward strand.
TTTCCTTCTTTCCCCAGGGGACCAGGGGGATGGGGCGGGCTCAGTCAATAGAAGAAAGAGATGCCTGGCTTAGTAAGAACACAAGAACATAAGAAAAGCCATATGTCACACAGTGGCCAAAAAAAAGAGGAGGTTCACAAGTGGGGCTAGAAGCCCTTAAACTTTGCACCCCCCCCCCCCCCAGCATCAAGAATGCAGAGCATCACTGCCCCAGACAGTTCCAATAATATGCTGTGGCTAATAGCCACTGATGGACCTCTGCTCCATATTTTTATCCAAACCCCTCTTGAAGCTGGCTATGCTTGTAGCCACCACCACATCCTGTGGCAGTGAATTCCACATGTTAATCACCCTTTGGGTGAAGAAGTACTTCCTTTTATCCGTTCTAACCCAACTTCTCAGTGATTTAATTGAATGCCCATGAGTTTTTGTATTGTGAGAAAGGGAGAAAAGGACTTCTTTCTCTACTTTCTCCATCCCATGCATAATCTTGTAAACCTCTATCGTGTCACCCTGTAGTCAACGTTTCTCCAGTCTAAAGAGCCCCAAGCATTTTAACCTTTCTTCATAGGGAAAGTGTTCCAAACCTTTAATCATTTTAGTTGCCCTTTTCTAGACTTTTTCCAATGCTATAATATCCTTTTTGAGGTGTGGTGACCAGAATTGCACACAGTATTCCAAATGAGACTGCACCATCAATTTATACAGGGGCATTATGATACTGGCTGATTTGTTTTCAATTCCCTTCCTAATAATTTCCAGCATGGCGTTGGCCTTTTTTATTGCAATTGCACACTGTCTTGACATTTTCAGTGATTTATCTACCACGACCCCAAGATCTCTCTCTTGGTCAGTCTCTGCCAGTAGCTCTGCTGTGCAACTGAGAGTCTCTGCCAGTAGCTTTGCTGTGCAACTGAGAGAGCCTGGCAAAGCAAGCTATCCCTCCTCCTTTCTTCCCCAAAGAGGCGCCTCAGCCTATGGAGAAAACAGAGAAATAGAGACTTTGCTCTGTAGCAGCTGTGCAATTGAGCAAGCCTGGCAAGACAAGATGTGATGCAGAAAGAAGCAAGAGAGAGAGAGAAGGAAGCATGGGGGCCTGATAAGGCTCCCTTGCCACATGTTTGACACCCCTGTTTTACATGATAACAAGTGCTATGTGTCTGAATGGCATACACAGTACGTATAAACAGATAACATATCTACAACCATACCTATAAAACAGACAACAAGACACAGTCAACTCAAATTGCTGAGAAAATGTTGAAAAGTGCAAAAAGAAACAAAATAGGGACTGTCCACTAATCCATGCATTCATCATATTTTATTTGTATCTATATTTTAATACTGCTTTGAGGGCTATTATTTACTTGTGCATGTTTTTAAAAGCACAGCAAAAATACAGCAAACAAAGAAGTAAATTGTGCTCCTTGCTTGCCCTATGGCAGGCACACGCACACCAAAAAAATGGAAGCCTCATTTGCTAAAACACACTTCTCTTCTTACCAACATTTTTCATGAGCCAGATGTGATAATCATCCTGAATCTCTTCTGTTAAACTGCTTAGCAATGTTTCTAGATTTGGGTTGGTGAGAAGATGACTTGAGATATGCTCCAAAATACTTTCCATCACTTCTTTGGGTTGTGGTGCCAGCATGTCTTTCCGGATGCCTTTATGTATGTAATAACAGTATCTCTACAAACCCAAACCATCAATAGAGAGAATTACCAACTGGTATTGTGGAATGTACTTACAGGGAGCAAAATCTGTTTGGGGAACTTAATTTTCTAACCTTTTTTCTTAATCACCATCTAGCATACAATTCGATTAAATAAGTCTACATACAAATTAAAGAATCATAAACACTGTTCTAGTTCTGTTTTTTTCCATATGTGTGTAACTATGCCATATCAACTAATTCAAGGTTGGTACCAAGCTACTGCTGCTGGCTTGCCATTCTGTAACTGCTGCTCCTCCTCTTGCTGTTTCTCGAGGACACAGGAAGATGTGGCATTCAGAAAGAACTGTTCAACAGTAAGAGTTGTTCAACAGTGGAATCAGCTACCTAAGGAGGTGGTGAGCTCCCCTTCACTGGCAGTCTTTAAGCAGTGGCTTGTCAGGGATGCTTTAGGCTGAATCTGCATTAAGCAGGGGGTTGGGCTAGATGGCCTGTATGGCCCCTACAACTCTGTGATTCTATGATTCTACCTCCAGGAGTCCAGCTGTGTGGCACTTTCACTCCAGGCAGCTGGAGATGGAGATGAGGCAGCAGGGCTAGCAAGGGGACAGGCCAGTGATGAAGGAAATCAGGCATTTTGTTTTGTTACATCCTCATCTGTGCTCTGCTCTTGGGAATAAACAGTCTGTCCCACAGTCCAATACCTGGCACGGAAGTGGCAAGTATCAGGCAAGGGGCTTCTGGATGCCTCGTTCCCCAGCAACTGAAAGGGCAGCAGAAAAGCAGCCACCTAAAGGCCATAGCCGGTAGAAAGCCAGTGCTCCGTAGCAGGTAAGAGCATTGAACTAGGACGGAGGGGAGATCTGAGTTCAAATCTATGCTCAGCCATAAAGCTCATCAAGTGACCTCGGACTGTTCACCATCTTTACCCAACCTCATGGAGTAAAATTGTGGGGACATCGATGGACTTCAAAAGAAGCAGCTCCACTTAAGACTGCACCGCTGTTCTCTTTAGGCAGCCTGTGTGACACTAATGTTCCAAGACTGAAAAAAAATTGATTTGCAAAACAGGCACCAGCAAGAGGAAGAGACAGATAGATAGATAGATAAATTTATTGTCATTGTTCTCAACAAAAAGAGAGCAACGAAATGAGGTGCTCTTCCACAAAACATACCAACACATCAAACACACATATTCATATTCATACCATTTAAATACATCTAAAACCATTAAAACCATTAAAACCATTAAAACCATTTAAATACATCTAAAACAGATAAACATTCATAAAACCATTAAAACCATTTAAACCATTTAAATATATCTAAAACAGATAATCCTTCATAACCCTGCATTTAGCCTAACCACAGCACTTGGATAGAAACTGTCCTTAAATCTGTTTGTCCTAGCCTTCAACACTCTATATCGTCTACCTGACGGTAAGATCTCAAATAGCAAATGGCCCAGATGTGAAGGGTCCCTTAGGATCATTTGTATCTTCCTTTTACATCCCATATTATACAGATCCACCAATGAGGGGAGAGAACATCCACAAATCTTTTTGTTTGTTGTTCTTCTTAAATATCAAAGAGCAAAAGAACAAAAACAGCACTCACTATTCCAAGCTTCAATTTCTTACTTTATCTGGATGTGCAAAACTGATAGACTATGCCAGGAGAATCCTCAGGTCCACATGCTTCACTCCCTCTTCCTTCATGTACCTCCAGCTAATTAGAGGTTCCAGTTTTACAGCAAACCAGACTGCTATTAAATCTGCACTACCAAACTACAGTTTGCAAACTACTATTGAAAAGTGGGGACATACTATAATTTGGAATCCAGGTTTTCAAGGAAAGGACTAAGAATTGTTTGGCTACAACAGCAAAGGATGTCCTGTCATGAAACTGGAAATATCTAATTGTCCAACTGCAAATCAAATGAAGGAGCCCAAGTTAGTGGCCTCTGTTTGTAACCAGACTCACAAACACACTGTCTGTGAGGAGCTGCTGACTGGTTTAGTCTCATGCTTCTGGTGTCTTCCTCCTTTCCCTTTGTGCACCAGTTTAGGAAGTCTTTGGTCTAACATATGTTACGACCTCCAAGGGTTTCAACGACTGGGATTCATTTCCTGACCACAAATCAGGATTCTATATCATCATTTAATCCTGGTTAAATCCTCCTAGATAGAGGGCAAGAGCCAGGCGTGGCCAAACAGTGGCTCAGGAGCCACATGTGGCTCTTTCACACGTATTGTGCAGCTCTCAAAGGTCAAGGAGGAACAATGCAGGCTTACTCTCAAATAAGCATTCTTAGCATTGGGACCTCAGTCAGCCTCTGAGTGCTGGCCCATAGGTAGGTGACTATTTCCACTGTGTGTGAAGCAGGAAGGAGTGGGAAATAGATAGGCTTGCAAGCTCTTCTCCACCACAGAAGCCACCTGGAGGCCTAGAGCAGCGAAAGAGAGTGAAAGAGCCAAGGGAGCCACTGGAATGAGGAGCAGAATTAAAGAGATCCCCCCTTAGTTTCATAGCTCTTGAAGAAGCTGTATTTACTAACCATAGTGTCAAGGCAAAGAAAGATGCATAATGATGCAAACAGGAGTCAGTGATTTATATCGTACATGTGTGTTTCCTTCTCCCACTGGTACCAAAAAATAATTCCCTAACCTTTCCGCATGCTGGTCTTACGGGGACTGCTATTCTCAGCTTTTTTTTTAAAAAAAAGCCTCCTCCTAGCATGGTCATGTTGTAAAGAGCATACATACGTATTTTATCTTTCTGTGCAAAGAAAATATAAGAGTTTTAATAAAGACATGTGTGTAATATTTGTTGATGTCTTGCAGCTTTCAAACATTTGACGTTTATTCTATGTGGCTCTTACTTTAAGCAAGTTTGGCCACCCGCTCTAATCTGCCAAAGCACCCAAATTCAGATGTCACAACAATCTGTAGTTAGACCAAAGACATCCTAAACCAGGAAGTCTTTGACCTCAGCTTTGCAGGTGGGAAGCACTTGAGCCCAAGGACAAATCCAGTTTGTTGTGAACAAATTGGAACTATGAGACATCCACACTCAGTCCTACTGTCTTGGAAGCATGCTCCTAGTCTCAAACATACGTTCTCATTTACAAAGGAAGCTTTAAAACATTGCTCTGCAGTTGAAAAATGACGAAAACTTACTTCAAGATCACTCTCCGTGGGGGGAGCCTCCTGTTGGTTTATCTCCTCCTCGTGATGGAGCATCACAACCAGCTGTTCCTCTGGAGTCAGTGGCTGTTTGTCAGAATAATATATAACTTTAAATTCTGGCTTTCCACTGTGCCTCTGCGAAGGGACTCTGAAATGAAAGAACACCTGTTTCTGCTGAGAAACACCTAGCATCAAGGCATCATTGTGCTGATATTTTGGGCTCCAATTTTCATTTATTTTTTCCATACGCATAACACTCTAGCATTCATGGCTACAAATAAAATATAAGGAGACTGCATATTCCAAAGAATCAGAAATGAGAAAACTATTACCGTGTGTCAAGATGAAAAAGAGGCGGCTAAGGGTCAAACTACATATTACGTGGAAAACCCACAAGTGCTTCGCCTGACACCTACCTTCATTTTAAAAGAAGCTGGAAGGGAAAGGGGGATTTTAGATTACAGCTGCAGTGCTGGAGCAGAGGGATATATTCCTTCCTTTCTTCCCCCTCTGTCATCTCCCCCTCCCTGAGCTACTATTAATCTTGCAGGGAGGAGCCACCCATGTTGTACTTCTCTTTTTCCCCACATGGGGCTAATAATAGCTCAGGGGAGAAGAGGTGATTTCTGCCCTAGGTTTCTTACACTCTAGAGAAGGGGTGGCCAAACTGTGGCTCAGGAGCCACATGCGGCTCTTTCACATATATTGTGTGGCTCTCGAAGCCCTTGCCATCCTGTTGGCCAGCTTGGAGGAGGCTTAAATCACTTCTCCAAGCCAAACCAGTTGGTGGCTTGGAGAATGCTTTTAAAGTTGCTTTCTTTCCACCTCTCTCTCCCTCATCCTTCCCCCATTTATTTGCTTCCCTCCCTCCCTTCTTGTCTTGCAGCTCTCAGACATCTGACGTTCATTTATTGTGGCTCTCAAACATCTGATGTGCATTCTGTGCCGCTCTTACATTAAGCAAGTTTGGCCACCCCTGTTCTAGAGTAACACATCTCCAGTTTTGGATGAGATGTTCCCACATTTCTATGCAAAGTGTGGGAATAAAAGTACACCATGTCTAAGGCCACTGGGCAGAACATTTTGATTCAGCAAAAAATTCAACACGGGTGTGAAGAAATACCATTTTTTCCTTTGGAGATTTGAACTGAGCAAAACCTTCACTTAGCTCTCCCCCTCTCCCAAGGGAACAGAGTTTTGGAGGTATTAAACACTCGAAGGATTTCATAAAGAAACTTCTGGAGATTTCAGGAAAAGCTTCGTTGACCCAGTCTGACCTGGTCAGTGGGAGAGGAAAGAGAGATGGTAAAAGTCCTGGGAGCCGCTCCGCCCAAGGACAGCAGTGCCTGAGGGCTGCGCCCGAGCGTGGGCAGAAGTGAGGCAGAGCGCAGCGTTCAGGCGGAGGAGGTGGAATTGGGAGCACGGCCAGACTTAGGCGGCTTCCTGAGCAGTTTGGGCCATGACATGCCCTCCCGAGAGGCGCAACATTACGCCTGCAAAAACAGCGGCGTGTCCCATAGGCACTCGTTGAAACCAAAAACAAAAGTCGCCTTCGCTGCTGCAGAAGCTCGCAAACCCCTTAGGGAGTGGCGTGATTGCCTCAACAATCCCCACGTGCCTCAGGCTGACAAGTCCCCTCCCCGGCACCCAATCGCGGTCTCCCCCTCCTAGAAATACTTCCGCTCTGGCCTTGCACAACTCAGTTGTTAGGGACAGCTTCACGTGGCGGGAAGTTCTGCCAGCGAGCTCCCGGCCATACAAACTTAAAGTGAGGGACAGGCAGGCACGTTGCTGGCGGGTTTTGCACTGCCCGGTTGCTTTGACAGTATCTTTGACTCGCAAGGGGAGAGAGAGGTCTCTGCTCGTTTCCAGGTCTCCACAGGTTCCGGGCTCTCAGAGGCTCTGCATGCAAGGACTGTCGCCCATGGCTGGGTAAGTTCCACTGCCCCCCAATCCTCCCCCTCCCCTTGCTCTCGACCGCTCAGTGTGTGAGCATCTCTGGCACTTGAACCCGGCAGTGGGCTCCATCAGGGGGCATTTGCTGACCCCGCTGCCCTGTGCTCTGCCTGCTCCCTTCCCTTCATCTGCCCTCTGCTGCTTTCCTAACCCCTGACAGGGCATGGAGGGGGGGGGGGGGGTGGCAGCTGCCCCATTGCAAGGAGGTGGGTCAGAGACTGTCCCTTTAAGAGAGTGCCCAGCTGAAATGCAGCCAGATCTTCCAGCCGCTGCCCCTGTAGGTGCTCTTGATCTCTGTCTTCATTTTGCAGGTGGGACTCCAACACAGAGGCTTCCACGTGTGTCGCTCCACCGCCCCCCCACTCCCTCAGCTGTTTCTGCCCGCCAGTCTGAATGGAGCCCCGCCCACGGCGAGACTGCCCAGCGCGCACCAGGGAGACTGTTGCACTCTGTTCTGGAAAAATAAAGTCTGAGCTGTACACTCTGTTGTCTCTCCTGCTTGGCATCTGCTGCACATTCCCAGGGCAACCCACCTCCCCCGTCAGTGGCCTCTTCAAGGGAATGCCTGGGAGGGTGGGCGGACTTGGTTCGGGGGGGGGGGAGGGCAACGGTCTATGAGCTGCCACACTGCCCCCCGTGTGGCTGGACTGGGGAGGGGGGTGCCGCCCCTCAGCCTGCCCGGGCTGACAGCCTACTCGACCCCACAGGGCTGTTGTGCGAAGGGCACTAAGGGGGGGGCTGCTGAAGTGGATGCATGGCCAGCGGCTCGCACTCTGAGTTCTGCAGCCTCCAGGGGAGGTGCTCCTTGCACATAGCAGGGGGCGGCAGCAAGGCAACACCAGGGCGGGGGCCTCCGAGCGGCATCTTTTGGACTTGGTCTGGCCGCTTCCAGACACACATTCCAGCCACTGTCTAGGACAGCGAACTCTTGCACTTGGCATTTCCTGCTTGTCCGCGCATGCCTCTGCTTGCCTGCCTGCCTGCCATTGGCAGAGTCTCTGACAGTGGGAGGGAGTGCAGGGATTGACGGTCTCTCAAGTGCGGGCTTTCCACCCCCTCGCCTGGTCATGTGCAATGGGCTGGCCAATCCCGTGGTCCCACGGGAGCCTGTGCCTCCCCCACCCCTGCCTCAGCAGTGGGCCAATGGCATGCGCCTGGGCGGAATCACCATGGCGACAGGTTCTCTCTCGCTCGTCGGGCCACTCTCCCCCTCCAAGCGTGGTGTAACGTCTCCCCTTTGGAAGCCAACTGTGGCCGCCAATGCTAGTTCTGCACTCGAGCACAGCTACACAACGCTTCTCTGGATTGGGCTGTTAGTCTTAAAGGTGCCACTGGGCTCAAACTTTGTTCTGTTGCTTCACAGCAAATATGGCTACGCACCTGAACACCTAATGTATTAACTCAAAGGTGATAAACTGAACAGTACCTGTCAGTTTCATAAACACTCCACGGTGACAGTTTCTGCTTCTTCTCAGAAGGAGCATATTCTTTTGGAGCTGCAAAACTCAGTCAAGGGAGAAAAAACAGACTAGGGGAACAAAACACAAAAATTTTATTTATTTACTTCATTTATACCCCACTTTTCTCTGCAATGGGGACTCAAGATGGTTTACATCATTCTTCTCTCCATTTTATCCTCACAGCAACTCTGAGAGGTTGGTTAGGCTGAGCGTGTGACTGGCTCAAGGTCATCCAGCAAGCTTCCATGGCAGAATGGGGATTTGAACCTAGTTCTCCTACCTAGACCCTAGCGCAGCACTTGAACCACTATGCTATGCAATGGCACAGAGCAAGGAGGAAAGGGTTAGCTGGATATTCAGATTCATTACTATATGGGACTGTTTTAATTCCGCCCCCCCCCCCCCCCGGCATCATATCCCATGAAACTTGGCAGCATGAGAATAGGCTGACATCCTTTTCCCACAATTCCCTTGTGGCTTATTTCTGGAGGTTGGGTAGACGGGATGAGGGTGATTCAAAGTAATGGCCCAAAAACTTCAGGCATGATCTCTAGTTTAAAAAGCACTACTGAGAAAGTGCTCCAGACAAAAGAGCCAGGGCGTAATCAGCTAGTAAGCTCTGTGCACCTAAAGTTTTTTTACTCTTCCTCCTTACCAAAAAGGTAAAGGTATTCCCCTGTGCAAGCACCAGTCGTTTCCAACTCTGGGGTGACGTTGCATCACGATGTTTTCACAGCAGACTTTTTACAAGGTGGTTTGCTATTGCTTTCCCCAGTCATCTACACTTTCCCCCCAGCAAGCTGGGGACTCATTTTACCTACCTCAGAAGGTTGGAAGGCTGAGTCAACCTTGAGCCTGCTACCTGAACCCACCTTCTGCCAGGATCGAACTCAGGTCGTGAGCAGAGGGCTCCGACTGCAGTACTGCAGCTTACCCCTCCGCGCCATAGGGCTGCCTACCACTTTGCACCTCCTCATCAACCCCACTCTAACAGCAGAGACAGGAAATCTTTGCTGGATAACAATCCAAGAATCTAAAATGTAAGACGTGAGCTTGTTTGCAGGATACGTGGAGATTCTGCCCTCTGTTTCGTTGACCCTGAGGGCCTTTTTGGCCTTATGACTGTAGGGATCTTCTGTAGATCTTTCATCTTCAGATCACGGGCAGTGAGGGTGTAATTATTGGCTATAGAATCACTTGGGCTTCGGAAATAGCACTGTTCTTTAAATGGAGCCGCTAACGTCCAAGATGCTCTCTGCATCAGAAAAGGGTAATAACTGCTCTTTTGGATCAGCTGAAACAGAGGACAAAAACACAGACACAGCAATGGCATTAAAGTGTGGAAAATCTGGTGATTTTCTTTGCAGAGGTGTTTATAAATTTACAGACATTAAAATAAGTACAAGATGTCTCTGCTATATATCTGTAGAGTTGGATGATGAGAATCCAAGTGAGCTATGTAATCTAGAAACTTTTTTTTATCCTCCCTTTCCTCCCCCTCCATCCCTTACCCTTTGGAAAACTTAATAAAGTCTGTTATTAAAAAATTAAATTTATGGACATTCTCATATAATTCACAGCCAATATGCGTTATCTTCTTATCAGACTCTAGAGAGAGAGATTTCTGCAACCATTTATTAGTAATGTTCTGGATTTCACAGAGATTCAATGAACCTATGAAGCTGCCTTATACTGAATCAGACCCTCGGTACATCCAAGTCAGTATTGTCTACTCAGACTGGCAGAGGCTCTCCAGGGTCTCAAACTGAGGTTTTTCACACCTGGACCCTTTTTAGTTGGAGATGCCGGGGATTGAACCTGGGACCTTCTACTTACCAAGCAGATGCTCTACCACTGAGCCACCGTCCCTCCCTAACTACATTTTATGTTTTTACTTGAGTCTGCTAGGTCTGTTCAAGAGACATGTCCTAGAGCAGGGGTGGCCAACAGTAGCTCTCCAGATGTTTTTTTTTTTGCGTACAACTCCCATCAGCCCCAGCCATTGGCCATGCTGGCTGGGGCTGATGGAAGTTGTAGGCAAAAAAACATCTGGAGAGCTACTGTTGGCCACCCCTGTCCTAGAGTTATCACACAACAGCATGGTCTGGGGAAGGAGAAGCAGCACTCGTGCTCGGGTTTGATCATAGTAAAGTAAGAAGAGCCTTGCAGGATCAGACCAATAGTCTATATAACGCAGCACCGTTTCACACAGTGGCCAAGCAGTTGTCCTGGACGGCCAGCAAAGAACACAGAAGCAAAGGCCTTTCCCTGAAGTTGCCTCCTACCTCTAGATTTTGGAGATTTCCTGCCTTTGAATAAGGAAGTTCTCTACTCACCATGGACAGTTCCCATTGATGGATCTCTACTCTGTGAACATGCCTCGCCCTCTTTCAAAGCCATCTATATTGGTGGCCATCACTATGTTCACTGGCAGTTAATTCCGTAATTTAATTACCTGCTGAGTGAAAAAGTGTTTCATTTTGTCTCTCTGGAATCTACTGTCTATTACAGGGGTGGCCAAGGGTAGCTCTCCAGAATTTTTTTTGCCTACAACTCCCATCAGCCCCAGCTAGCATGGCCAATGGCTGGGGCTGATGGGAGTTGTAGGCAAAAAAAACATCTGGAGAGCTACCCTTGGCCACCCCTGGTCTATTAGATAACCCCAAATTCAAACCTTGACCTGGGTGGCCCAGGCTAGCTTGATCTCGCCATATCTAAGAAGCTAAACAGGGTGAGCCCTGGTTATTATATGGAGGGGAGACCACAAAGGAAGCCCAGGGTTGCTACTCAGAGGCAGGCAAGGGCAAACCCCTCTATCAATTTTTTGCCTTGCGAACCTCATGGGGTCTCCATAAGTTGCAATGACAGCACTTTCTACCACCACATTGCGGGATTACCGAAGAGAGGGGGAAAGCTCCTATCCACTCTCTCCACCCCATGCATAAATTTATAAACCTCTATCATGTCCCTCCCCTCCCCCCATCTTCTTTTCGCTAATCTAAAAAGTCCCAGACTCTCCAGCCTTTCCTCTAAAGAATATTTTTCCCAAGCACAGCCTTGTATTAGGCTTACGCTTCTTTCTCCCTCCTAATTGCTGAGAGAGGGCTGCTTACTGCTCTCAGGTGGTCTCTCATCCAGGCAGTGCTTAGGACCAACCTGCCAAGTTTTAGCAGCAAAATGGTTTCACTTGCTTTCGGACTGCTTTCTGCTTTTACAACAGATTAAATTGGACCTCAGGAGGCCCCATTACAGTCTGAAAAATAGATCAGAGATACTTTCCTTGTCAGATGTTCTTCTGCTTATAGAATATTCAATTTCTGTTCACTGTGATCAATCATACTGCCATGATCTGAGGCCAAATACGGCCTAGAAGGCAGGGAGAAGCCTGCCTATGAGTAGATACAGGGGGCTACATCTCCCAGGACCCCTTCTGTCCCCCTGATGGGGTGAAGAGGTTTTGGAGGGAAAACTAGTCCAAGAGGAGTAGGACCTGGGAGAAAAAGCCTAAATATGCCTGGCTGGAAAGGAGGTTTGTTCTCTCTGGAAAAGGCTGCAGGAAAGAAGGCAGCAGGAGAGCTCCCTTACAGGAAAAGCTCATCAAGTCACATTAGGGCTTTTCTTTTTGTTTACACCAGCCTTTACTGTATATATATTTCACTGTTGCACTGAAAGTTTTTATTACACACCTATTGTTTGAGCACTGTAAATAAACTGTTGCTGTTGATTAACTGCCTGGGTGCTCATGTTTCCTTGGTCACGGGTAAAAGGTTTTACTAAAAGGAAGATACAGGGGCAGTTGGGTGCTCTGGGTCCTTACCAGAGTGGTGGCAGCCAGCAGCATGCCTTGCTTGAATACAGTATCGCAACTCCAAAACTGCCTACCTTCTTTTATTTACTCTCCGTAACACTGGATACCTGACCTGGATATTCCAGGCTAGCCCAGCCTCATGAGATCTCAGAAGCTAAGCAGGGTCAGCCCTGCTCAGTATTTGGATGGGAGACCCCCAAGGGTTGTGACATGGAGCCAGGTAATGGCAAACCACCTGTGAGCGTCTCCTGCCTTGAAAACCCCACAGGGTCGCCGTAAGTCAGCTGTGGCTTGATGGCGCACGCGCACACAAATACACACAACACCAGATACTGCCTTCAAGTCTCAGTATTTCAAAACAGTGTAGTGGTTAGAGCATCAGTTCTCACTCCATGAACCACAACTGCAATGACCAGAAACCAGCAAAGTCAAAATGACTACAGAATGTCCTGCGCACTACCCCTGCCAAACCCACAGAAACAGTAATATAATATATAATATATAACCATTAAATACAGACCTATAACCTTGGATACATTCACACCATTTCCTGGGATATTTATATGCATCCCAAGCACAGTGCTTGCAACACACCTGTCCTCTCATCCTTCTGGCAGTAGCTGTTATGGTGGGACCCTAAACGATAGCTCTGCCCACTTTCTTTGAACATGGGGCAAGTACTACAATGGAGGACAGCCCTCAAAAGAGCCACAGCATCGTCTCAAAGAGCCACGTGGTTCTCAAGCCCACCAAGCGGGTATCACTGGATTAGAGTGTTATACTAGAATCTGAGAAAACCACAGCTAGATTAATTCTGCCAATCCCCAGGTAGGAATCTAAAAAACAACTGTGTCAAAATACAAGATATAATTTACAAATTTTACAAAAATCTATATAATATATTGTGCAATAGCATCCAAAAATCATTCCAAAAACATGAATCACATAGAGAGCATAAAGTCCCAAACACGACCATAATTCACAAGGATGACTCCGGAAAATTCAAAAAGTCTATAGGGCTTCCAAACGGAGTCCTTCCACCAATGTCAGCTTCCAAAGGAGAAAATCTTGCCTTCATGCAATCACCGGATTAAATTGCGTTCCGCTGCATTTGCAGCTTCTTCACAAGCCAACTGACAAAGGTCCTCAGACCAGCTTCTCTTAAATGCCCATATATACAATATGGTCTGAGGACCTTTGTCAGTTGGCTTGTGAAGTAGCTGCAAATGCAGCGGAATGCGATTTAAGCCGGTGATTGCATGAAGGCAAGATTTTCTCCTTCAGAAGCCGACATTGGTGGAAGGACTCTGTTTGGAATTTACTTCTGAGTAGTGATACTCCCTATAGACTTTTTGAATTCTCCAGAGTCATCCTTGTGAATTGTGTTTGTGTTTGGGACTTTATGCTCTCTATGTGATTCATGTTTTGGGAATGATTTTTGGTTGCTATTGCACAATATATTACATAGATTTTTGTAAAATTTGTAAATTGTATCTTGTATTTTTGACAGTTGTTTTTTAGATTTCTGTTTATACTGTGTTGCCATTGTTTACTTTGCTTAATCCCCAGGTAGGGGCAGGGGGTCCCCTAGTTTGAAGGGCCTCCCACTGCTTCAGGATCATCAGAAAGGGGGGGGGGAGGGAAATGTCTGCAGGGCACTCGATTATTCCTTATGGAGACTAATTCCAATAGGGTATAATGGAAAATTGATCTGTGGGTACCTGGGGCTTTGGGGGGGAGGCTGTTATTTTATTTATTTATTTGATTTATATCCTGCCCTCCCCGCCAGAGCAGGCACACAGCGGCTGAGGTAGAGACACCAAATCTTCAGCATAACATCTGGTGACTCTCCTCAAATTCCCCCCCAAGTTTCAAAAAGATTAGACTCGAAGGTCCAATGATATGAGCCCAAAAAGAAGATGGCCCAATCCTTCATTATTCCAAATTGAGGGAAGGCATTTAAAAGGAGCGTGGTTCCTTTCAATGTGATTGCCAGAACTCCCTTCAGAGTTCAGTTGTGCTTGCCACACCCTTGCTCCTGGATCCACCCCCAAAGCCCCCAGATATTTCTCGAGCTGGACTTGGCAACCCTAAGTTAAATCCCCATTCTGCCATGAAAAGTGTAACCAAGTGCAACAACACTCTCTCCTGCAAAGGGCTGTTGTGAGGATAAAATGTGGCAGAACACATATGCTGTCCTGAGTTTCCTGAAAAAAGAACAGGATAAAAAATGTACTCACTAGATGGAAAGGAATCGAACAGTGGGATATTTCCACAGTTCACAAAGACCCTTGCTCAGGGATAACTTTGGTGCATATTTCTGCTCCTTCAGCCTCTCCTCATCATGCTGCCAGCATGCCCACTCCCATCAATAAAATATCACCCCCTCCCCCCCCCAAAAAAATGCTATTTGCAGTCATATGCACCATGACATCAAGACAATTTTCTTACAATTTCTTTCCAGAGCTATGTCAGTAATGTAAAAGAAGGAAAGACATGAGCTGGGGTAAACTGCATACTCTGATTCTCCTGTGGAGGGTGGGAAAGCCAAGATAAAAAACCTTACAATAGATCAAAATTTTCCTTTAGAACTCTTTCCAGTGAAGCATGCAATCTCAAACTCAAGATAGAGAGAATTTACAGAACTATAAAGGGAAGGAATTGGGGAAATTTGTTCACCCCAATTTACAGTAGCATCTCAGCAAATTTATTGCTGGGGGATGCCAGTCAAATCCATTCCATTTAGTTAGTTATTGTGCAACCTCCAGAGAAGTACAGTATTAAAACATAAAGTGATATATCCTGGTTGTTCAAAATGCAACACGGAGAAGGCCTTTTTTATCATCTACCATATGGTTTAGACTAGAGTGATAATGAAAAGCTCTACTGATTTTATTTTTTATTTGCAAGAGCTGATAAACCATGATTATAGCCCCAGCAGTGGATTTTGGCCTTCTGACTGACAGGACTCGCCTTATCAGTAAGGAAACAGACAGCAAATCCTTGTTGCGGGGCTGCTTGAGAGATGCTTCTCTAAGTACATTGTGTGGAGCCCTCTTCTGTTCCACTCAGACTCTGATACCACACTCCTCATTCCGCCAAGTAAAAGCTCGGGAGAGGGGGGAGTGTTGTTTCAGTGACAGAACTAGCTTCAGCAACAAGGTCCCCGTCACATGTAATAGCAGACGGGTCCTCAGAGGACACGGGAACAGGAAAGAAGACTTTAAAAAATTGATGAAACCATCTCTGGGCAGCTGCTACATTTGCAGCTCGGAGAAAAGAACGATAATCACAGTTTTAGAAGTTCTCCCCGCTAGGTGGGGGCAGCACCTCAGCTACATTCTCAAGGGGAAAATGTGAAAACAGAAACTAAGGAAGAGCTTTACAGGGGAAAGAGCTTCACACCCTGACATCTCTTAGTTGCTTTGTTTAATATCACTTGATTCACTGGTTATCCATTACTTCATCAGTTCACCATGGGTACTCATTTGTATTACAGGACATGATGGAGAGGAAATCTTATTTTGAAGGGAACTTACATAGAAATGGGCTGCAAAGCCAAAAGTGATGATAGAGGACATTTCTGCTGGTGCAGAGCTTGCCCCATTCCTGAGCCACAAGCTTGACCTGCCACCATTCCCTCTTCTTATTCTATTCTGCTCTATGTATAGCTCCAGGTTGGGAAATACCTGGAGATTTTGGGGGTGAAGCCTGAGAAGAGAGTGGGAAGGGGAGGGATTTTAATAGGGTATAAAGCAGGGGTGGCCAAACTTGCTTAATGTAAGGGCCACACATAAAATAATATACTTCTTAGTAAATTGGTCACTAGTTTGCATTTTTTGTTGTGTTACCACATGGGAGTTGCCAGCCCTAATAGTTCCCTCCCATCCTTCACATTCACTGAAGTAGGCCTCGCTCAGCATAGTAGATTTACACTCAAGTTAGCCAAGATAGTATCATGGCATTAGTAATTCTCTCTTTCTCCTTTTGTTGTTGTTGTTAAAAAACCTCTAAAAATAAATATTGCTAAGGTACCTAAAGATAAATGTTTCTAAGTAGTTCTGTGATTTTCCTTCCCCTCCCCGCAAGCTCTTGTACTAAACAAAGCAGCTCCAACTGAGTACAAATCTAGCAGGGGAAGAGTTTGTTTTAATGCTTTCCTTCTCAGTGATTTGTCCTCACTACATCCTCATGAGCGACTCTTTACCTGCTACCTCTTCGTGCGAAAAGAAGTCCTCCATTCCACCTGCAGCCACCTGAAATACCTCATGACAGAAGGCTGCTGGGGGAACAAACGATGGAACTGCACCTAGCGGACATTTCTGCCCCAAACAGCCACCATAGCTCCTTCCCCCGATAGTTTTCCTCAAAGCCACCCCTCCATCCTGCCCAGACCAACCCAAACATTGCATGACAACAAATTGCAAGGTTTTTCCAGCTCTGTGGGCCCCTGAGGGTGGTTGAGGCTCCTGGAATCCACACCCAACTCTGGTCCTGCCCTCCTATACAAGTAAGCACAAAACAAGGCATGAGAGCAGAGCAGCAGACTCATGTGCAGCGTCCAGTTTAGCAGCAGCCTATAGATATGCCTTTCTGCCCACCCTCAGCTGTTGTAGCTGAGGCAGAGAAGCACAGCACTTGGGAGACTTACAGATATGCTGGTATAAGAGGGGGAGGGTGTTGCAGCCTCTCTGAGTTCCCATCCTCTTGAATAAGGACTTGTACTGACAAACACCTTGATTGTAATCACTGCAGCATTAGCCTGTGCCGCCATGAAGAAAGGTTAAAACGCTTGGGGCTCTTTAGCTTGGAGAAACGTCGACTGCGGGGTGACATGATAGAGGTTTACAAGATTATGCATGGGATGGAGAAAGCAGAGAAAGAAGTCCTTTTCTCCCTTTCTCACAATACAAGAACTCATGGACATTCAATGAAATTGCTGAGCAGTCAGGTTAAAATGGATAAAAGGAAGTCCTTCTTCACCCAAAAGGTGATTAACATGTGGAATTCACTGCCACAGGAAGTGGTGGCGGCTACAAGCATAGCCAGCTTTAAGAGGGGATTGGATAAAAATATGCAGCAGAGGTCCATCAGTGGCTATTAGCCACAGTATATATATGTGTGTGTGTGTGTGTGTGTGTATACACACACACATTTATTGGCCACTGTATGACACAGAGTGTTGGACTGGATGGGCCACTGGCCTGATCCAACATGGCTTTTCTTATGTTCTTATGTTCATGCCATACCTTCCAGTAATGGGTGCTGGCATCTAGTGTCCTAGTTGAAGCATTTCTGAGATGGCACAGTGCCATTCTAAGGCTGGGGTTGAAGACCCAGTTCTCATTTGTCCATCCCTTGATCTTTCTGTCAGTTGCAAACAAGAAGAAGAGTTGGATTTACAAGCTTACATTCTCCTTTCCTTCCTCTCCCCACAACAGATATCCTGGGAGGTAGGTAGGGCTCAGAGAGCTCTGAGATAACTGCTCTCGAGAGGACGACTCTGAGAAAACTGGCTGACCCAAGGTCACCAAGCTGGCTGCATGCAGAAG
The DNA here is from genome assembly GCF_032191835.1 of Heteronotia binoei. Taxonomy (NCBI): domain Eukaryota; kingdom Metazoa; phylum Chordata; class Lepidosauria; order Squamata; family Gekkonidae; genus Heteronotia; species Heteronotia binoei. The sequence goes on from NC_083242.1 coordinate 23,532,863, forward strand.
AGTGGAAAATCAAACACAGATTAGATTCTGCACACTTAACTGCTACATCAAACTGGCTCTTGTTTTGTTTTTCTCATCTAACCACAGCTCTCAAAATTTCAGCAGGAGCTTAAAATGCACAGCAGCCTTAAAGAGCAACCACAGTCACTGATTTTCTGTGGTTCTTTGCCTTTGGTCAGCACAGAGGCTTTAAACGTGTTTGCTGCATTTGGTAATGTTTGGGTGGTCCTTTGAACTTCTCCATATGCAAGGCGTAGGCTTGTCAGTACCCCCTCCCTCATTGGGGCAGGGAATCCCCCACCCCCAGGTCCTGATGCCCACTACCACTCCAAACAGTAGCAGGAGACAAAAATTAAGAAACAGTAGCAGCACCTGCACCATTACATCATTTCCAGGGAAATCCAGAATTGACAGAGGGCAGCTCTAGGAATCACTGGAAACTCTATGATTTTAGCAAGTTTTCTCTGAAAGTGGTGTAATGGTGAACATGACATCATGCCCCCCTGGCCTGCCCCCAATCTGCCTGCCAGTTGCACAGCCTGGCAAAGCTAGCCAGGAAAAAATGTTGGGGGGGTCAATATATAATATATAATAAGGCAGCGGGATTTCTTACGAAGGTGTCTTGTGCTGTCTCACAGCTTGTCCACCTCACTTGGTATTTTCTGCTCTAGCTGGTACCTAGGGGAAGATCCACCCACTTTTCTGAGCAGGTGAACACATTCTGAAGAGATGCCTATGTGCTCATGTCATGTGCTCTACCACTCTCCCCAGCTAAGTAGGAAGCCTTTCTCCAGCACAAGGAGGTCTTCCTGTGAAGGAAGAGACTCTTCCACTGAAGGAAGGTCCCCTGGGATGAAGGAAAATGCTGCACTTCGCTGAGCAGAGTTGTAGCAGGATACATCTCATCATTTCTGAGGGCCAAATGAGACAGGATGGTATCCATGGGTTGGACCCGTGGTAAACGCTGCTGTCATTTAAAAGCAATTTTAAAATGTTGCAAGGGACTGCAGCATGGCAGGCTGAAATGCACTTGTTCCTTCCCAAGGCATCTTTTTCAAGTGCTCACAAAGTCATGTGTGGGGAAGGGTGAAGTTTCAGCTGCAGCAAAGGAGGAAATAAGAGTGCCTCAGCCCACTGCACACCAGGTTTGAGCCTGAAGTCCTTGTGGCAATTTCTAAATTGCCTTATTAGGTTTTAAAATGACAGTGGCAGCCACAGTTCGGACCTATGGATGTTGTCATGTCTAATCTGGCTCTTAATGACATAACTCTGTAAGGCAGGTTTGGCTGAGAGATAGCAACTGTTCCAAGGTCACCCAGTAAGCTTTATGTCAAATGGTGATTTGAATCTGATTCTCTCAGATCTTAGTGTGATGCTCTGACATCACACAGACTGATTAATTATTAGGAGACAGATCTGTCTACACACCCATCAGAAGGATGAAACAGTCTCCTACTTGGGAGGGAGAGAACCCACTGTGTGTCCGTCTGTGGATTAAAAAAGATCAGTTTAGATTCTGGATAAGAGGGAAGCAGAGAGACTGCTGGGAGCTGACTGGAGCACTTTGAGAGTACAGGATCTCTCTGCCTCTCTTTCTCCTGGGGGTCTGACATGGAAAAGCAGATCTGCTGCCTGGCAAGGGTGACTTTTTGCTGTGCTTTACTCATAAACAACATGGCAAATATTACAGACGCTTCCTACATTTCCAGTACTCTCTTCTCCAAAAGGAGAATGAGCAGACAAGCAGTGTCCTTAGACCCATAGAAGTAGGGAACATGCAACGGTCTTTTACCGTGCGTCTCAGCTGAATCAAATATTTGCTGACAAAACATGTTTTGTAAATGAGGAAGTTCCTGTCGTTTTACTTGGCAACCTGTTGGGCAATCCTGCCCTGCCTTTTTTTGCAGATTACCCCTTGATTCAAATAAGCAACAACTCATGTCAGAAAGTGTTGAAGCAGCCTCAGCCCAATGGGCTTGCACATTGCACAAGTAACTTGCACATACCTGATACAGTTCTGAAGGATCTGCAGAGGCTATACCGGGCAAAGGGGGTAACTCTGGTATTCCTTTGGAGTGGCTCATATTGTAAATAGAATCATTTTGCGCCTAGGAATAATAATAAAAGGTAATGTTAGTGAAAGGCCTGTAAGATTAGCCAGATATATGGAGGCACCAGTGGAGTTTGTCACTGGACAGCATAACAGAAGCAGAATTAGAACACACTTTTAAAAAATATTTGTTTCACTTAGTATATTGCATTAACTATATTCAGAATGAAGTGGACACCTTGGGAGGGCCAAAACCAGATGAGCTGAGAGGCTCATGGATTATATCTTCCTAGCATTTATAAAATGAAAATTGCTACATTAAGGTCATTCTGCTTTTGATCAGAGTCACAGCACAGAAGAGAGAAAGGGTTTCCTCATTTCCATGCTGTGTGATTTTGCCAATCAAACTGACCCTCTGCTCCCCCATGCTTCATTAGATATTTTTGGCGGGAGGGAAATGGGTCCCATATCTTTTTTTCCTTCTGGGGTTAATAGCCTGGGGTGAGCTTCAAATGGGGAAACCATGCAGGTTGTCTTTTCCAGTGACTTGGAATGTATCTTGCCTAGAAAGACCCTAAAAAAAATTACTTCATATTAATATATTATTAACAACAACAAAACAACAGCATCATTATCATGGAATTGGCAATCAACAACAGCCTCACACTGAAACCACATTTTCTTAGCACGATTAAAAGAATGAGGTAGCAGAACAGACTGCACCCTGTCAGACTAGGGGCTGAGCATCACATGATGGAATGTTCCCTATGTTAAAAACTCCCTGACACTAGAAAACCAGTACAGCATAGCAAAAAAAGGGTTTTGCCTTACTGTGCTAGCTTTCGGTTGCAAAGTCTGTCATGCAAAAGAGCATTCAGAACAGTTTGCAGCAGTGCAGAACATTCTACCATCTCTGCATTCTATCCCGGGATCACAAAATCTGTTAGTAGTCCCCAGGCCGAAGGAGGCCCGATTGAAATCAACTAGAGACAGGGCCTTCTCAATTATAGCCCCCTGCTGGTGGAACCAACTACCAGATGAAGTGAGAGCCTTGCAGAACCTTGTGCAGTTCCGCAGGGCCTGCAAGACTGTCCTCTTCCGGCTGGCATTCAATTGACTGGCACCTGTACTTAAGAGCTGTGGAAGAAGGCCATTGCCATCAGGATAGCACCAATTTAATAGTCTGTTTTTTTCTGTTTTAACTATTTTAACTGTTTTAATCATTCTTATTTTATTACTGAATGCGTAATTTTAATATCTATTAATTTAATTGTTTCTGGAATCTTGTGCTGTAAAATCCCTGAGCCTGCTTTGGTGGGGAGGGCGGGATATAAATCAAATAAATAAATAACAATCCTTTTGTTCTTCTGCATGTGAAAAACAAACTTTAGTAGGTGTCAAGTACTACACAATCCCCATTAATCATCACCTCTACGATATAATCAAATAAGGTTTATTCATCAAATTAAGACGTTACAGTTCCAAGACTGAGTCTTGGTGAAACTGACTCCCCAGGCTCAGTACACACAGATACACCCTTAAGGTCCCTGCTGTTACATGCTCAGACTAAAAACACCCAGACCTCCAGTTGATTTGCTGTAAGGAGGAAAATCTTTGAAACCAATTAGATGGTCCCCTGATTTAACTCCCATTGCAATGGATATTGTGCATTCTAATCATTGTAGACTCCTTGTTGAGGAATTCCTTAAACAAGGCCACATCTCAAGAATGATAGAATTATTATCTAACATCTTAGATCTTTTTATGTCAATCTGCTCTAAACAGTCTATGATTTATAGGGCTGAATGGAAAAACCTGGTTCGATAGTGTAGAGACCGTATTAGAAGAATTAGATCCAAACATTGTTTATTTATATGTACAAACTCACAGATCCATCTACTATGAGATGGTTTGGTGTAGTGGTTAAGCCTGCGGACTCTTATCTGGGAGAACCGGGTTTGATTCCCCACTCCTCCACTTGCACCTGCTGGAATGGCCTTGAGTTAGCCATAGCTATTGTAGGGCTCTCTCTTGTCCTTGAAAGGGCAGCTGCTGTGAGAGCCCTCTCAGCCCCACCCACCTCACAGGGTGTCTGTTGTGGGGGGAGAAGATATAGGAGATTGTAAGCCGCTCTGAGTCTCTGATTCAGGGAGAAGGGCGGGGTATAAATCTGCAATTCTTCTTCTTCTACTACTTGACCTTATATTATTAAAAAGAGAATACAAGTCTCTAATAAAGTATAAAAAATGGTTGGCCTTACATCACGGCTGGAAGACCCTTATTTCGGCCATAAACAACAATATGTCACAAGCTTTCTGGGAGCTGGTTAATGGGGGCGTCTCTCTGGAAACTAAAAGCACTTTCCCCCCCTACCAATGAAAAGCATCCCCCTTTCCCCCCTTTGTTGAACCAGCCAATGCAAATTTCTCACAGAAGCAAAAGGAGAAATCTCTGGGTAGTAGATAAGGCCTCCTGACCTTGAAAGCTGGCTGTGCCACATTCCCAGGATAGAACAGGTCACTTGTGCTTGTTATAGACATAATAAAATAGATTAGCAAGCAAGCCATCTAAGTTAACAAGAATTACATTTCAAATGTGGCCTAGACCAAAATGGATACACTAATGGCAAGTAATACATGGCAAGAATCATTCTTGACAGCAGGGTAAAAACGACCCTGAATCTGATCTCTGTGGCCACACCCAACCTTCACCCATCCCTACAGGACTTGTATCCCTATATGTATCAAGACTTTTGTAATACTGACAGCATGTAATTAACAGAACAGGTTTTCACACAACCTTATCAACTTAGACCATATTTGCTTGCTACACTGCACTTAAAGTAATTACATGTTGATGAGGTTTATTGTTATTTTGAATGCAATGCCTAATTATAAGCCATTTGTCTCCAACTCACATACCCATGGGAGCAGTTGCATATGACACATTGATAGCAAAACACCTTGGAAAGCATGTGCTATTTGTAGATCATAAGTCAGTATAATTGTACCAACAAAAAACAAGCAGCCATCCATTTCCAACCATTAATTAAAGGCTAATGATTTCAAAAGTTTTTCTGCAGATAACATACCGTACTTTACCAGCGTTGTTTACTATTATGAAAGGACACTCTATATGACTATCTGTGTATTTGCATCCATTCATGCCTTGCTCCTACAAAGATAGTTAACCTGGTCTTATCTGTACTACTGACTGTGTATTGGGGGGGGGGGGGAATCATATGACTATGATTTCTGCCTCAGCTGTCAGACCACTGGTCCATCTAACTCAGCAGTTTCCCCTCTGACTGGTAGTGGCCCTCCATATTTTTGGTCAGCAGAGAAAGGTGTTTCACAACACCTGGCACCTGAGACCCAGAGACTGAAATTATGACCTTCTATGTGCAGAACTGTCTTTGAACCACAGCCCTTCCCTGATTTAACCAGGCCAAAGAGTATTGTGCTTTGGGTTTCTTATGAACATGTAAATGCCTGTCCTGTAGCAGCACTGGACAGAAAAGCATGTGCTGTAGATGATAGGCAACTGCACAGAGAGCTGTGGGTTCAACACTCCACCTTGGAAGACGTGAACTTTCTGAGATTATCAGTTGGATAAGTTTTGTTGTGGCTGCTCTTAACAAACAGAAGCTTGTATCCCCCAGCAGCTGAAACACCTTCTTTAATTAGAAACAGGGAAGCACAATGGTATTTCCCATGCTCAGACTGTAATTACTTATAAAAAGCTAAAGGTGATCCCCTGTGCAAGCACTACTGTTTCCGACTCTGGAGTGACGTTGCTTTCACAACGTTTTCATGGCAGACTTTTTAATGGGGTGCTTTACCATTGCCTTCCCCAGTCATTTACACTTTACCCCCAGGAAGCTGGGTGCTCATTTTACTGACCTTGGAAGGATAGAAGGCTGAGTCAACCATGAGCCAGCTACCTGAACCCAGCTTCTGCTGGGATCAAACTCAGGTTGTGAGCACAGCTTGGGCTGCAGTACTGCAACTTTACCACTCTGCGCCAAGGGGCTCCTTATATCTACTGGCATTAGGAAGGCCAGGTTGTTTCTGATGGATACACGGACACATGAAGCTCCCTAATACTGTATCAGACCATTGCTCCATCAAGGTCAGTCTCATATACCCAGATTGGCACTGGGTCTCCAGGGTATCAGGCATAGGTGCTTCATATCAGCTACTGCCTCATCCTTTAAATTGGAGGTGCTGGGGATTGAATCTGGGATCTTCTGCATGCAAAGCAGATGCTCTTCCACTGAGCCATGGCCTTTCTGAAGCTCTAATGGAAAAGCCCTCCTTCTGGGGCACAGCTGCTCAGGGGCAGCACTGCTCTCCGTGGCTGTGCAGAATCAGGATCCACTGACAGACCAAGTGGACAGTATGATCTTACATGCCACAGCTCAAGCAGAACAGAGTGTAGACACAGGAAGCAGGATAGTCAGTATATCAGGGAGAATTTCTCTATGGAAATTTGTTTTACAATTATAATGTAGAAGTAGCATCATTCTCCCACTCCACTGCATTCTAGTTTCATTGACAGTGCAATCCTAAACAGAGTTACACGCTTCTAAGACAACTAGCTTCAACTGACTTAAGTTTCTAAACGCTTAGAACTGTATTGTTGTGCTCACAGCATAGCCCTCATGCCACCAGTTTTACCCTAACAGCAACCCTGTTAGGCAGGTTTGGCTGAGTGTCATTGGTCCAAGGTCAACCCAGTGAGATTTAAATGTGCATGAGGATTTGAACCTGTCTCCTCATCTAGTCCCACATTCTAACTTCTCCATCATACCAGTTCTGCATGTTAATTCTGAAAGTAGTATAATAAGGGCATTTTGGAGGAGTCAGTCAGTAAGCTAAGGGACAAAAGCTATTAAAAACTAATCCCCGGGAAGCCACTCATCCCTCATATACTGCAAAAAGAAATTCCCAAACTAATACATCTGAGCTTATCACACTTGAGCCAAATTAAAGACAGTATGCTCCACCACTTAACACCATGGAGCTTTCTGAACTGCAAATTCTGCAGCCAGGATAATGAAGGATTCTTAATCGGAGACAGAGGGCTTTACATAAGCTTTTCAAAGTCCTTGGAGAATATCATATTCATCCCAATGCCCGTGTATAATAATCCCTCACTTACCCTCACAATCTTGGGAATCTGTCTTGGCTTCATTATGAATTTTTCCTCGTCTTAATCAGTTTTCTGGATTGCTTCCAATGTCCTGATTAGATATTCTGCTTATCATAAATTCTTAGTTAACTTTATTTCAACCACCTGCAAGAACAGAAGAATCTTTTTCAGGACCTTCTCACAATCAAAATTGCCACAGGCCCCAGTTATACAACCACTTTTCAACTTCCTTCTAGCCCTCCAACTGGAAAGAAACATTTGTTTCATTCTTTTCTCTCCCCTTCTTTCCAGGCCAATTCCAGGCCGCATGCCTAGAAAAGATTTCTCTTTGTACTAATTTAGGCTCTAGGCTGATCCTGCGTTGAGCAGGGGGTTGGACTAGATGGATTGTAGGACCCCTTCAAACTCTGTGATTCTATGGATTTTCTTACCCATGTCTCAAATCCAGCCATCCCACACTAAAGTTTTTAAACATCCACACTCCAAAATTTCTTCTGTTCCCAAAGTCTCCCCATCTCACCAAACTCTTAATTACAAGATTCACCCCCTCCTTTGCTACCAGGAACGTTAAGTCTTTCGAAACTCTATCACTTCCCGTCAATCTGACTTGCCCCAACCCTGTAAACGATTCACGAGCTTCTAGAAAAGCAGGGGAAACAAAAGCCACCAAAGTGTCTCTAGGAGAAAGCAAAGCAAAACATAAGCCTGTCCAGCCCCTGGCCAACTTCTGGGTGCCTCAGAAGAGTTAGGAAAGCTCGCTGCTACCTGGTGCAATTCCAGATGACCCACTTTGGTGTCTGGTTGCTGCTTCCAGCTCAAAAAAAACTTCTGTATGTGACACACTCTCTTGCACTTCCAGTCTGGGTAACCAAGGTTACAGCATTATTGTTGCTAGGTAACACAAGAATGACTCCTTTTTCCCTGCCCTTCTCTCCCCCCCCCCCAGCTCCATATCCTTCATACAGCCTGATGGCCAGGGTTGATTGGATAACAGTTCACCCCAGGTCTGAGTCCTTTTCTGGCTGACATTATGAAACACAGTGATTGTTAACCACTAAAGGTATGATTTGCTTGGTCAATGGATTAGGAATGTGGGAGATGTGTGATTAACAAAGGAGAAGACTGAAATAAGGGGGTGGGGGTGGAACTAGGGGACACATGAGCATATCCTAAAATTTCACAGAGGAAAAAGGATAGCGACCTCCCACATAAACAATTATATGCATTGTGGGCTGTGATTCACACCAAAACTTCAGCCAGTGAATCAAGCTTTAAATTTGGATGTGGATTCTGTGTGTCCATCGCATCTCCTGAACTATTCTTTCTTTCCCAGAGGTAGAATCACAGAATTAAAGAGTTGGGTTACCCCCTTCACAATGCAGGAAATTCACAAATACACACCCTCAGTGACCCCTGCTCCAAGCCCAGAAGATGGCAACCCCCCCCCCACCCAAAACCCTCTCCAAGATCCCTGGCCAAACTGGACTGGAGAAAAATTCCTTCCTGACCCCAAAGTGGTGATCAGTATTTCCGAGTGTGTAAGGAAGGGCCATGAGAACTAAACATTGATGCAACCCTTCCTGCCCTCCTTCTCATTATCTGCCTAAGTAGTAGGCATCTTTTTTTCGCCGGGGTGGGGGGGAGTGATTTGGGGTTTGTTATTTTATTTTGGTTTTAACTGAATGTATTTTAAATAATAACAATAATATTTTATTTATATCCCGCCCTCCCCGCCGCAGCACGCTCAGGGCTGTCTGTAACTGTAACTGTAACAATAACTGTCAGTAAGTCACAAGGAAAGGTGGGGTATATGTTTTACTATAATTAATTAATGAAAGTAGAGTTGCCAACTCCAGGGTGGGAAATTCCTGGAGATTTTTTTTTGGGGGGGGGGGAGCCTGGGGACTGTGGCCTGAGTTGTTGGGGAAAGACCTCAGCCAGGTGAAATGCTATACAGGCTGTCCTCCATAGCAGTTATTCTCTCCAGAACTTATCTTCACAGTCTGGAGATTAGTTTTAAATCCAGGATATTTCCAAGCCCTACCTGGAGGGTGGGAGTATTTTTCATATTCCTTTCCTGTTACTGTTGTTGCAAATTTGCCAGGGATGTGTAGAAACGCCACAGGCTGGACCTGTTGCATTTCATGGCTCTTGCCCTTTTTTCCCTCTCTCTTACACTGCCTCCCATACCACAAGCAACTTTAGCCCCGTTCACAAGTTCCACTGAACACACGCACAGTCCATGTACTGTATCCACTTCGTTTTTAAAGTACATATATGTTGGGTAATTCTCATATTATAGTCAACCCACAGCTGAAAGTGTGATACCAACCCCTTTCATCCAGGTATTGGATTCCCTGGTTTCAGTTGCCCCTCACAATAAGCCTGCGTCACCCATGGCAGAGGTTGCCAGATCCAGGCTGTGAATCCCCTGGAGGTTTGGGGTTAGAGCCTGAGGAGGACAAGAACCTCAGTGGGGTCCAATGCCACAGAGTCCACCCTAAAGCATCCATTTTCTCCGGAGAAACTGACATTTTTGATCACAGCTCCCCACCTGTGGAACCAATTACCAGAAGAGGTGAGGGTCTTGCGGAGCCTTAACAGTTCCGCAGGGCCTGCAAGACTACCCTCTTTCAGCTGGCTTTTTCTTAATGTGGAATTTATTGGATGGGCCATCGGCCTGATCCAACATGGCTTCTCTTATGTTCTTATTGTACCGTCGTCACGTATAATTGTGTCAAGACGAGTGACATCGAGATTGTAGCACCGAATTAATTCGTTGGTTTTAAATCTGATGGTTTTAATTAGATGGTTTTAATGTAACAGTACATTTAATTGAGCAATATAGAATTGCTATGTGTTTTATTATTGTATTATTGTAATGGTTGCATTTTACGCCATGTAAGCCGCCATGAGCCTGCTTCGGCGGGGAGGGTGGGATATAAATTAAAAATAATAATAATTATGATGATTGTTATTATTACATCGGTAGTCAGGAGATGAGCTGTAACTCTGGGAGAACCCCAGGTCACACCTGGAGGTCTGCATCCCTTGGTGGCATTTGAACTTGGCTCTCCCACATCCTCGCCGGACACTCTCACCGCTCCACCCCACAGGTGGAGAGCCAGTTTGGTGCAGTGGTTAAGTGTGCGGACTCTTATCTGGGAGAACTGCGTTTGATTCCCCACTCCTCCACTTGCACCTGCTAGCATGGCCTTGGGTCAGCCATAGCTCTGGCAGAGCTTGTCCTTGAAAGGGCAGCTGCTGTGAGAGCCCTCTCAGCCCCACCCACCTCACAGGGTGTCTGTTGTGGGGGAGGACGGGAAAGGAGATTGTAGGCCGTTCTGAGACTCAGTCCTTGAAAGGGCAGCTGCTGTGAGAGCCCTCTCCAGCCCCACCCACCTCACAGGGTGTCTGTTGTGGGGGAGGAAGGTAAAGGAGATTGTAGGCTGTTCTGAGACTCTGTCCTTGAAAGGGCAGCTGCTGTGAGAGCCCTCTCCAGCCCCACCCACCTCACAGGGTGTCTGTTGTGGGGGAGTCAGTTAAAGGAGATTGTAGGCTGTTCTGAGACTCTGTCCTTGAAAGGGCAGCTGCTGTGAGAGCCCTCTCCAGCCCCACCCACCTCACAGGGTGTCTGTTGTGGGGGAGGAAGGTAAAGGAGATTGTAGGCTGTTCTGAGACTCTGTCCTTGAAAGGGCAGCTGCTGTGGGAGCCCTCTCAGCCCCACCCACCTCACAGGGTGTCTGTTGTGGGGGAGGAAGGTAAAGGAGATTGTGAGCCGCTCTGAGACTCTGTCCTTGAAAGGGCAGCTGCTGTGAGAGCCCTCTCCAGCCCCACCCACCTCACAGGGTGTCTGTTGTGGGGGAGGAAGGTAAAGGAGATTGTGAGCCGCTCTGAGACTCTGTCCTTGAAAGGGCAGCTGCTGTGAGAGCCCTCTCCAGCCCCACCCACCTCACAGGGTGTCTGTTGTGGGGGAGGAAGGTAAAGGAGATTGTAGGCTGTTCTGAGACTCTGTCCTTGAAAGGGCAGCTGCTGTGGGAGCCCTCTCAGCCCCACCCACCTCACAGGGTGTCTGTTGTGGGGGAGGAAGGTAAAGGAGATTGTGAGCCGCTCTGAGACTCTGTCCTTGAAAGGGCAGCTGCTGTGAGAGCCCTCTCCAGCCCCACCCACCTCACAGGGTGTCTGTTGTGGGGGAGGAAGGTAAAGGAGATTGTGAGCCGCTCTGAGACTCTGTCCTTGAAAGGGCAGCTGCTGTGAGAGCCCTCTCCAGCCCCACCCACCTCACAGGGTGTCTGTTGTGGGGGAGGAAGGTAAAGGAGATTGTGAGCCGCTCTGAGACTCTGTCCTTGAAAGGGCAGCTGCTGTGAGAGCCCTCTCAGCCCCACCCACCTCACAGGGTGTCTGTTGTGGGGGAGGAAGGGAAAGGAGATTGTGAGCAGCTCTGAGACTCTGTCCTTGAAAGGGCAGCTGCTGTGAGAGCCCTCTCCAGCCCCACCCACCTCACAGGGTGTCTGTTGTGGGGGAGGAAGGTAAAGGAGATTGTGAGCCGCTCTGAGACTCTGTCCTTGAAAGGGCAGCTGCTGTGAGAGCCCTCTCCAGCCCCACCCACCTCACAGGGTGTCTGTTGTGGGGGAGGAAGGTAAAGGAGATTGTGAGCCGCTCTGAGACTCTGTCCTTGAAAGGGCAGCTGCTGTGAGAGCCCTCTCAGCCCCACCCACCTCACAGGGTGTCTGTTGTGGGGGAGGAAGGTAAAGGAGATTGTGAGCCGCTCTGAGACTCTGTCCTTGAAAGGGCAGCTGCTGTGAGAGCTCTCTCAGCCCCACCCACCTCACAGGGTGTCTGTTGTGGGGGAGGAAGGTAAAGGAGATTGTGAGCCGCTCTGAGACTCTGTCCTTGAAAGGGCAGCTGCTGTGGGAGCCCTCTCAGCCCCACCCACCTCACAGGGTGTCTGTTGTGGGGGAGGACGGGAAAGGAGATTGTAGGCCGCTCTGAGATTCTGTCCTTGAAGGGCAGCTGCTGTGGGAGCCCTCTCAGCCCCACCCACCTCACAGGGTGTCTGTTGTGGGGGAGGAAGGTAAAGGAGATTGTAGGCTGTTCTGAGACTCTGTCCTTGAAAGGGCAGCTGCTGTGGGAGCCCTCTCAGCCCCACCCACCTCACAGGGTGTCTGTTGTGGGGGAGGAAGGGAAAGGAGATTGTAGGCCGCTCTGAGACTCTGTCCTTGAAAGGGCAGCTGCTGTGGGAGCCCTCTCAGCCCCACCCACCTCACAGGGTGTCTGTTGTGGGGGAGGACGGGAAAGGAGATTGTAGGCCATTCTGAGACTCTGTCCTTGAAAGGGCAGCTGCTGTGAGAGCCCTCTCAGCCCCACCCACCTCACAGGGTGTCTGTTGTGGGGGAGGAAGGGAAAGGAGATTGTAGGCCGCTCTGAGACTCTGTCCTTGAAAGGGCAGCTGCTGTGGGAGCCCTCTCAGCCCCACCCACCTCATAGGGTGTCTGTTGTGGGGGAGGACGGGAAAGGAGATTGTAGGCCGCTCTGAGACTCTGTCCTTGAAAGGGCAGCTGCTGTGAGAGCCCTCTCAAGCCCCACCCACCTCACAGGGTGTCTGTTGTGGGGGAGGAAGGGAAAGGAGATTGTAGGCCGCTCTGAGACTCTGTCCTTGAAAGGGCAGCTGCTGTGAGAGCCCTCTCAAGCCCCACCCACCTCACAGGGTGGCTGTTGTGGGGGAGGAAGGGAAAGGAGATTGTAGGCCGCTCTGAGACTCTGTCCTTGAAAGGGCAGCTGCTGTGAGAGCCCTCTCAAGCCCCACCCACCTCACAGGGTGGCTGTTGTGGGGGAGGAAGGTAAAGGAGATTGTAGGCCGCTCTGAGACTCTGTCCTTGAAAGGGCAGCTGCTGTGAGAGCCCTCTCCAGCCCCACCCACCTCACAGGGTGTCTGTTGTGGGGGAGTCAGTTAAAGGAGATTGTAGGCTGTTCTGAGACTCTGTCCTTGAAAGGGCAGCTGCTGTGAGAGCCCTCTCCAGCCCCACCCACCTCACAGGGTGGCTGTTGTGGGGGAGTCAGTTAAAGGAGATTGTAGGCTGTTCTGAGACTCTGTCCTTGAAAGGGCAGCTGCTGTGAGAGCCCTCTCCAGCCCCACCCACCTCACAGGGTGGCTGTTGTGGGGGAGGAAGGTAAAGGAGATTGTAGGCCGCTCTGAGACTCTGTCCTTGAAAGGGCAGCTGCTGTGAGAGCTCTCTCAGCCTCACCCACCTCACAAGGTGTCTGTTGTGGGGGAGGAAGGGAAAGGAGATTGTGAGCCGTTCTGAGACTCTCCTTGAAAGGGCAGCTGCTGTGAGAGCCCTCTCCAGCCCCACCCACCTCACAGGGTGTCTGTTGTGGGGGGGGGAAGGGAAAGGAGATTGTGAGCCGCTCTGAGACTCTGTCCTTGAAAGGGCAGCTGCTGTGAGAGCTCTCTCAGCCTCACCCACCTCACAGGGTGTCTGTTGTGGGGGGGGGAAGGGAAAGGAGATTGTGAGCCGCTCTGAGACTCTGTCCTTGAAAGGGCAGCTGCTGTGAGAGCCCTCTCCAGCCCCACCCACCTCACAGGGTGTCTGTTGTGGGGGAGGAAGGTCAAGGAGATTGTGAGCCGCTCTGAGACTCTTCAGAGTGGAGGGCGGGATATAAATCCAATATCATCTTCTTCACACTGCGTCCCCCTTATTCACTGCCGCCGCCGTCGCGGGCCTCCGGCCTCAGGCGGTGTCTTGGCAGCCAGCGAGGCCGGTTTTCCCTCTTCGCCGCGCCGCTCCTCTCCTCCTCACTGGCACTGGCCGGGCGTGTCGGGGAGGCGGCGTTCGCCTGAGCTGCAGCCCACACGGGCCCAGGCGGGGGAAGGAAGAGAAAAGGGCCGGCGCGGCCCGGCAGCGGCGAGAGAAAGGAAAGGCGCCCTCCGAGGGACAGCAAGGGCGAGGAGGCGGCTGCGCACAAGAATGAGGCCGGGAGCGGCGGCGGCACTTGGAGGACCCCGGCTGAGGTAGCCTGGGCGGGCGTGGCGGGAAGGAGCGACGGAGGCCTTCCTGCGGGGCCAGAAGCGAGGGGGAGGGCAGGAGGTTCCCGCTGGTCTTGCTGCCCTTGGGGGGCCCAGGCCAGCTCCGCTCCGGCCGCCTCTCGAGGGAAGGGACCAAGACATGGACGCCCGTCTCCGTTCCAGCCCGACCCGCTGTGCCCTTGCTCGGGAGGCGGGGAAGACGCAGAGAGCCGGCGGAGGCCTTCTTTATTAAAAGGAAACGGCCAAATGCAAGGGGGTGCTTGACTCTAAAGAAGGGCCATTGATGCGCAGGAGGGTGGTACCCGCCCCACACACCTTTACTCACAGAGAAGTCCCGATTTGTTCAACTGGTTTATTGCTTTCGTGCGGGCAGAGTCACTTGACTCCAAGCCCATTGAGGTCGATGGGCTAAAACCAGGGTTAATCTGGTGGGGGGGGGGGTCAAGTGCAGAAGCAGAAAGTGCACTAACATTTATGGATTGGATTGGATTTATATCCCGCCTTCCCCGGCGAAGCAGGCTCAGGGCGGCTCACAACATAAAATCCCGCAAACAAATGAATAAGTATTAAAATGACACATTCAATAATAAAATAGATATACAATAGTTAAAACAGTTGAAACAGAATATTGCGTTGGTTCTGTTCTCAGGGCACAGCAAGGTGCTGGAAATTCTAGCATCTCAGGGAGTTTGGCTGACGGTGCTTTTGAAAGAGTGATCTGAAGGGTGTCGTAGCGAGCTCATGCATGCCCTGCATAGGTTTGCACGTGGCCTTGCGCCTCTTTCCATGTTGGGATGTTGACATGGTTCAGGATGGTGCTTTGCAAGGAGAAAGGGATGCTGGACTATTCCACTGTGTTTCAAATTGCTGCATGCATGACTGGGTCTTCATGTCATTGCAGTGGATGCAACACATTATTTCTGCATTGGATCTGTGCTTGGTGGTATCATGTCTAATATGCTGTGTTTATACAGATTTCTGTAATCCTAGTACAATCATATCGATTGTATCCAATGCTGTGTAATCCAGTTTGAACTTCAGTGAGGAACGTTAACTATAAATAAATAAATAGGGTCGTCTAATTGCTCAGAAAGACTTTGGGATTTAATAGGCCATTTTAATCCCAGATATATTCATGGGGGCCCCCTAGGGAGGCACTTTACACATGTTTAATGGAATGCTTTCCTCTTCACTGTCGCTTCACATGTTCCCAGGGCAGAGAGTCCAACTCCTGACCTATCTCTGGTTTGAAGTAAAAACCTAAGAGACTTGATGGATCAGACCAAAGGAAGCACATGATTGTAAATAAAGTAGGACAATCAGTCTGTCAGTAACTTCCAGCCATTGTGACTAAAGAGAACCTCCACGTTCAGAAGTGGTCAGCCTCTGAATACCAGGGTCAGGAAGCAACTACAGGGCCTCTGTGCCCTGGTGTTAGATGTTCAGAGCAACTCGTTGGCCACTGTAAGAGCCAGGGAGCTGGACTAGATGGACCACTTGTCTGATCCAGCAGGGCTCTTCTTAGGTTCTTAAAGTACAAAATAAATAAGGTGGGCAAGAAGGCAGTTGCTACTGCATCCCGTCCCTTGCAGCTGGCATTCAGAGTCACATGGGTTGTTGGTTTACTTTTAGTTTCCAGTGAGTAGCTGTGTTGGTCTGAAGCAGCAGAACAAAGCTTGGATCTAGTGGCACCTTTTAAGACCAACGAAGTTTTATTCTGGGTATAAGATTTTGTGTGCATGCACCCTTTGGCCTTTCTCACTGAGACTCAGGGTAGATTACAAAAACAGAAAAACTGTTCAGTGAAGACCAGACAGTGTAAAACCAGAAACGGTGCAACAGTTGGAGTGTCAAAAATTAGAAAACAATACAGTACAAACATAATGCATACTATAAGCAGCACAATAAACTACAGCCCTATTTCCTTTATAAAATGTTCCCTTGACCAATTCTGTTTACTAACCCCGGTTTTTTTATTATTATTATTAAACTTGCCTTTTTGTGAGCACACTGGGTTCATTTTAGCTATCATGGCTAATTGCTGTTGATAGAAGACAGGAAGAGCCGCTCTTGCACGTGACACTTAAATCAACCTAGAATGGAAATATGAACCTGCTCTGTTTCTCTTCTGCATCCTGCTCTGCATTATTAAAACACCTCTGGTGCAAACAGAGAGAGAGAGGATCAAAGATGCATTGTTTGTGTCGCACATTAAAATAGTCCATACCTCCTGAGAATGCTGTGTGCCTGTTGGACAGGCTTATTTAATATTCATGCAGTGCTTTCACTAAGCTGGCTGATTACCAGATTGGTGGCAGTAATTATTGTGAATCTGTTAACACAGTACATAAGAGCATAGTGTTGATGCATCAAATGCTGTGTGTGTATGAATCATTGTATCTGATAATAAAGTGATGGGTGCCAAGGCAGCATAAGCAGGCTAATCCACAGACATTGTAAGGATCTCTGTCTTCTTGGGGGACTGCCTGGGTGTGTAGACTTATGACTTGACAAGCAGGGGACCCCCAAGGGCTTACAGGGCGGGAACTAACATTTGCCTGTCCTCCAAGTGTCCTATTTCTTTTTCTTGAAAGCTTCTATAGCCTCTTCCGTTTCCCTGTTTCCTTTTCTCCTTGCCACCCATCATCTAACCTACTTTTATCTGCCTCCAATGTCCAACTTTCCCTCCCTCCATCTTGTAACTCTCCCCAGGAAAAGTCTGGCCCAGTTGTACAGGGCCAGCTGCTGAACTAGTCTGAATTGCATGATGCTCCCCGCCCATATCAGACCCAGATGCCCAGTGGGAAACCTGCAAAGACTTGCAGGGGCACTCCCTTTCCCCTGTATAGCTCTCCCCACACTATTTCCTCTTTCTTTTCTCCTGGGAATCCTGCAGTTTTCCTGAGGTTGCTGTTGGGTCTGGCCCAGAGGAATCTGGCCTCAGAAAACAAAATAGCCCTGGAAAGGGCCCTGGCTGCCTTTTACTGACAGAAACCAGGGCTTGAAGGTTGGCAATACTGTTGTGGTAACAACAGCTACTGAGGGCATATATTTCTTAAAGTTTCAAGCTTAAGCTTCAGGAGCTTTTCTCACGTTTATAGAGAGATGTGTCTTGCCTGTCCATGGCCCCAGTATCTGGATTTTAAGTATCCACAGATAGGACCTTGATGAGAGTTAGATATATTGGTGAATAAACAAAAGGGAGGGAGTATGAAAAAAATTGCATTCCCATAAGGACCAGGGATCAGCATTCCTACTGTCTTGACTCACACAGATGTGATAGCAAGTAGAATGGGGGAGACAATGGGCTGAAACCAGTAAGGCAAATTCAGCTGCCAAAGAGTGCCAGACATAAAAGGAGCTAGGATGAATGCACAAGTAGAGAGAGGTATGGAGGAGCAGACCTGGTGAATGAATGCCTGCACCTCTGAACTTTCCCGGACAAGGCTCCTGCTTCTTTCTGAGGGTATGACAGTGTGATTTTTCTCGGGAAAAGAGTGGGCTGAGAAGCCTCATGTTGGTCTCCTTCACTGTATGCTAAAATGGAGCAAAGGGCAACTTTTGTCAGTGAAACAGACTGCTATGTGTGACTTCCCTGTAGGTGATGAGACCCAGAAGCCCCCCAAAAGGGCCTAATGAGGAATAAATGTCTCCACAAGGGATGGAATGTTGAGTGCAGCTGAGCATTAGTTAAAGGGAAAGGTTGGGGTGGGGAGTGTGGAATCAGCATACTCTAGCCCTTGAAAGCTTAGAGAATCCTGGAAGGAGAGATTGGGGAGGGGGTAAGTTTTCAAAACCTTCTCCAGTCCGCTATTCCATGCAGGTTGCCAGCATGTCAGATACGTACCTAATATTGTATTTATCTAAGGGACCGTTTAGCTGAGGGACTGTCTGTCCCCACACATTCCCTAGAGAGTGCTGAGATCTGGCTCTCAACATCTTCTAGTGATCCCCGGACTGAGGGAGGTGAGACTGTCGACCACCAGGGATTGGGCCTTTTCAGTGGCAGCCCCCTCCTGGTGGAATCAATTGCCGGAAGAGGTTAGGGCCTTGCAGGACCTCACTCAGTTCCACAAGGCCTGTAAGACTGTTCTGTTCCGGCAAGCCTTCAGTTGACCGTAGGAGAATTCTGGGACAACTGTCATCCTGAGAATGAGTAACATCTAATTTGTTAGTACCAACTGTATATTGTTTTTAATTTATATTGTTTAATGGTTTTATTGGTTTTATGATTGCGATCATAGTATATTACGATCTGACGTAAGCTGCCCTGAGCCTGTCTCGGCAAGGAGGGCGGGGTATAAATCAAATTAAACATAAACATCTAACTTTGGAGCATATACTCTGGGCAAATTAGTTTAGATGGCAGGATGCCAGTTTTCTTTCTTTCTTTTGAGGCTTCTATCTGTATGACTTTTTTTTCTGGGCACTCTGCCCACTGGCACACTGGGGATGTTGAGTGCTGTATTCCCACGGAGTTGAATTACCTACTTGCCAGCAGAAGCTTCTTTAGCACATTCTACCCACACAGCTGATGTCTGGTAGATATTGAAAGGGGATAAGCCAGCTACAATAAGGGCCCTGTATCTCACAGGAAGAACTTTGTGTCTTATTATGGATTTGTCTTTTTTGTGCTTTTGGGGAAAATCAAATATTACGGTAGCTTTTCGTTTAGTTCTGTGTTTATGAAAAGAGAAAATATGTGCCATGCAGTAGTCCATTTTGGGTGATTCTGTTCCCTGTGACTTGGTTAAAGTCCCACAAGCAAGGGGTGGGACTGTCAGAGATGCCATAAGCAGACCTTAGCTTCCCCTCTTTCTCTGCTCAGAGCACCTTCTTGCTCTTGACTTCAAGGAGTGCTTCTTCTCTCTTGTGCCAGCTTTTAGTCTTGCAACCAAGGCTCATATTTCAATCTACTTTATGTTAAGATAAGGTGCTTTGGGCATTTTCCGCAGTTATGCCACTCCCTAGTCTAATCCCTTCTCTTAGTTGACTTTTTGGTTTTGGTGAGGCATGGAAGATCACTTTACTGCACGTCCTTCATTAGAAATGGTCTTTAATGTTCTTTCTGGTTTAGGCTTTGGTTCTGCAAGCTTACATGTTTGTAGCATGCTTGGCCCCTTGTTTTTATGCTCAGTGCTTTACTGCACATTTGGTTGGTACATGCAGTGTATTATCCTTGATATGCAAGCAATTCCTCTTAATATATTTCTGTTACTCCAAAACAGATTAATCAGAATGTTCTTCCAGGATTTATTAAAACTATTAGAAGAGAACCTTTCTACATTGGTAGACTTAAGCAGCTTTGCATCCACATGGAACTACAGATTTTTGATATTCTAGTAATGGACAGATGTTTTTGAAGCCATAAGAAAAAAAAAATCCAGGGTGTTTTTTTGGGGTGGTGGACAAATTTTGGGAAAACGTGAAATATATGAA
Source organism: Heteronotia binoei (assembly GCF_032191835.1). Lineage (NCBI taxonomy): Eukaryota > Metazoa > Chordata > Lepidosauria > Squamata > Gekkonidae > Heteronotia > Heteronotia binoei. Next base: position 23,552,533 of record NC_083242.1, read on the forward strand.
ATACTGCACTATAAAACCTAAACCAAGTTTACTATATTAACAATATAAAATATATCATTTATAACTTAGCATATAAAATTGCAAAATTTGACATTATTTTTGGAATTTGAAAGTTAAAAATGCCTTAGTTTTGTTCAAGCAAATCTGCATGTATACCTAGTTCTTGAGAGAAAACCTAACAGCACAGCTTGTAATCTTTATTAAAGGAGCAAGAGTCCAGTAGCACCTAACAAAATTTGTGGCAGAGCATGAGATTTTGTGAGTCACTGCTCACTTCTTCAAGTACAACTAGAATTCGAGTCCATTGGTCCTTATATCTTGGAGAGTGAAGTGATTTTTGATGCCAAATGACAATAGCAGGTGTTGGTAATGAGACAGGAAACCTTGGTCTCAATTCAGTCCTGGAGGATGCATTGAACAGTATTTATTGAAATTGAGCATTTTTTCTTTCTAATCTCCCTTTGAAATTCCTTTGTAAGAGAACTGCTACTCTTAGGTCAGCAACTGGATGTCCTGGAAGGTTAAATGTTCCCCTGCTGTTTTTTTAATGTTGAAGTTTCTAATGTCAGACTTATGTCTATGTATTCTTTGCATACTCCTGGACTGAATCACCCTGGACCAAATTGAAACTTCGGTTTCCTGACTCATCACCAATGCCTAATACCCCTCTGCATATCATACCTAAGCTAATCAAGCAATTGCTATTGTCATTCACCTGCTACTGCCATTTGGCACCTGAAATACCTTTATAAAATTAATACCTCCAGCATTGCATGTTACATTTTACATTTATGTCAGATCTGACCACCATAGCAAATGAGTTTAACACCTTTGGGCTATGCTGATTTTTAAAATATTGCTTTGACATCAGCTCCCACTGTAGCACAAATATCTTCAATGTATGACTAAGTGTTTTCCCTCACTTTCACCGTGCAAGTCCGTTGCATTTTCTTTGTAATTCTGTGTTGATTTTCCTCCCTTTAGTGCTCTGTTTGCTTTCCGGTCACTGTTTCTCCAGGTTTTCTGAGACTGCTTTAGTGCCAGTTTTCCCCTTGTTTTACTGACAAGCCAACAGTAATTCAAAAGCATACATTTCCCTCCCGTGCCCTTTTGCCACCCCTCAAAACTCACTCTACTGCCCGCATTAAGGTGGTTCTGTCCACTCTGCACCTTCCACCACTCTCCCCCCTTCATTCATGTATGAGCTCCATTTTCTTCTCATTTTTAAATGTTTTAAATTTTTTGACAAACGGCATGAGTCTACTGATATTAGATTATTGCTAGTCTCAGATCACTGGAAAAAAAAAACAGGGGAAAGTTTAAAAGGAGCCGCATTAGGTGGCAAGAACCAGAGAGGATTGTGAGGCACTCCAAAGGGATCTGTCGAGGCTGGGCAGGTGGGTGTCAACATAGCAAATGAGGTTCAGCATGACCAAGTGCAAAGTAATGCACATTGGGGCCAAAAATCCTAACTATAAATATAAGTTGATAGGGTGTGAACTGGTGGAGACTGACCAAAAGAGAGATCTTGGGGTCGTGGTAGATAACTCACTGAAAATGTCGAGACAGCGTGTGAGTGCAATAAAAAAGGCCAACTCTATTCTGGGAATTATTAGGAAGGGAATTGAAAACAAATTCGGCGGGGAGGGCGGGATATAAATCCAATAACCCCTGCTGATAACACATTAGAGAATCCCCTAGTGCTCAGCAATATGGAAAATGGGACTTCAAAAAAAGCCTGGTCAGTTTCAACATCTGTTTTCCCTTTTTGCTTGCTTTTTTTCTTCCCTTTCATTCAGTGAACTAAGGCTAAAATGCATGTATAAAACCTGAACCATGAGGATTTAAGTGGAAGGTGCTTGCTGGATGCTTCTGCTCAGTTGTGATAGGGCATTTGTGTAAATTAAAAAAAAAAAAAAACTTTGGATGCCACCTCCAACAAGTCAGTGATGTTCCACGCTGATTTAGAAAAGGATAGCAGGCACAGAATCTGAAGTCAAGAATAAAGACTTACTCTTCTGAAAATCTGCAGTAAGATGTAGGTGCATAATGAGTCTAAGACACAGAGAGCTCAACTGGTCCAAGTTCATGTGTCAGCCCACATGGATGGGCTCACCCAGGTCTCCCCAGTCCCAATCTGACACTCTCACCACTGCACAGCACTGCTGATCTTGCTGTGGTCTTAACTATGGAGCAAGCTCTGCTTTTAAAAAAGTGCACTCAGCTCTCAACTGTGCAAGGCAAAGAAAGAGCTAATACAAGAGAGATTTATCTAGTTGTGTGTTTTCCTTCTAGCAACCATGACAACATAAATGAGGCTTTGTACTTCCTCAAATCATCAAAAAGTTGTGAAATGTTTTATTCATGTTTCATAAGCACCTGTTCCAGATGGAAATGCTTTTAAAATGGAGAGTCAGGCAGCTAAAATCAGGTTTGTGTTTATGTTTAAACAAAGGAAGAGGTTTTCAAGTGCCTTTGGTATAATGTGCTAGAAGCCTTTTCTTCACTGTCCCTATGTGAATGAGTCTGAGTGACCCATTTACACAGCTAGAAACCATTCTGATGGGATTTATACAACAGCAAATTCCCCAGAAATGGTCTTCCTTGGCCAGATTAGAAGCAAAATGAACTGGCAGCCTTCTCAAGAAGCCAGGGGCATTGGTGTGTGTTTCTGAGAAATCCAGTCTGTTCAAAATTGTGAAACCTTTGTATGGAGTTTCAGTCAAATAATGGGGTTTTGCAATCACCTTCCTTTTTTTCTTTTCATTGCAAAACAGTTCCATTTAGAAGAACTAGTAGGGCAAAGATGCTTTAAGCCGACTCTACCTCCCGGGGTTGTTGTGAGGATAAACTGGAGGAGAGCTGTATATGAGATCTGTGGAGGATGAGCAGGGTGAAAATGTAACAGATAGCAGTGTGCAGTTGACCAAGTCGGGAGACTGAGACCGATTTCCCACTCGCCTTACGCCACTCTCACATTCGTCTTCTCAGCGGGGCTTCCTTCCAATTTCACACTATCTGCCCCGGGGCTGCAGCAAGGGTTGGCATAAGGTGAGTGGGAAATCGGTCTGAGTGGCTGAAAGTGGAGAGAAAGAAGAATAAACAGGGAGATGTGAGAACTGGAGAAAATCCAAGGTTTCTTAGGGTGGATTCTCTGCATTCGCTTGGGTTTCATTTAGACATCATGATAAACTGTGGCTTGTAAACTACAGTTTGATGAAACCCCAGTTAGTTGTGATGTCTTGATGCATAAAGATCAACAAATGGGGGTTCTTTGTGTTGTCTGAGTGCAATGTTTGTGTCTAGTAAGGTGTATTGTTTTTATGAATTGAAATGTTACTGGTTTTTAAGGTTTAAATGTTAAGTATTTAATTGTTTTATATTTAAAATTGTTAAACTTTTGTTTGATTGATTGTTGGAAGCCGCCCTGAGCCACTTGTGGGAAGGGCGGGATATAAATCCCGAATGAATAAATAAATAAATAGTATTCAGTGCTGATGATGCTCTTCAGTGTGCATAGAGACATACATAGGTGCAAAAGGGATTTTTCTCACAGATTTCTCTCTCTTCCCAGCTTTCAAGGTTAAGCACAGATTTGGTATTTGTATCATTAAGGGGGGAAGAGAGAGACTTGCCTTAATATTATTAAGGCCAACTGTAAATGTTTTCTCTTTTTTCCTTCCTCTCTTTTAAAGGTTGGGTGGTTGAAAATACATTAATTTGTCCAGCTAGAGGTTCAAACTTTTGATTAAAAGTTCCATCATGGCTAAAGAAATGAAAGATCTTCAGAAACGGTGGCACTCCTTGATGAAAACCATACACAGCAATTCACATGTGAGTTTTGAATTTCATCACAGCATTCCTAATTATGTTTTGGGGGGGGGGGGCTGGGAACAAAAAAAATAATTAAGAGAAACATAGACTATTTCCACATTGTGGATCAACCTATGTGTTTATAGAATTTACTGTACATAATTTTTCCATCCCTGTTTTATCCTAACAACAAGCCTGTGAGGTAGGTTATGCTGAGATTGTGTGTGGCTGGCCTGGGGCCACCCTTTGCGATTGACAGCAGACTGGGGATTTGACCTTAGATCTGCCCACCCCTGGCCTGTAACCACACATGGGCTCTTATTGGAGGCCCTGAGCAAGCTGCCTGTTGATCAGGCTGAGTCTGTTTCCTTGGCTGTTGTTCTCACAGCATCTAAATAAGGCAGGTTGAAACTGTTGTGCAGAATAGTGTTCCCAGGTCCTACCCTGCTCTTAGTGGTGGGATCCTGTAGCCTTTCCTGGAGTCTTCTGCCATGTGGTGCAGTGATGTCACCCAAAAGTGATGTCATAGCGTTGTCAGCATTGTGCTAAATTCTAGGTTTGGGGCAAAATTCTATGGTAGTTTAGCTACAAAACCAAAGAGTTTGTCCAAAAACCAGACTTCTGAGTGACATAATTTCATCAGGGATGTCACATGACAAGGTCCCTATTTGGGGGGGGGGGGGGGGGTCCCACTGGCCAGCTTTGGGGCAGCGGATTGGAGCACTGCAGACCCGGGAATCCGCTGCCTGGACTGGGGGCCTGACGTCCCTATGTAGAAGCCAATGAAAAAAGGCTGCCTACTAGCTTTCAGAGAGAGGATGTGTATTTTCTCCCCTTGTGTTTTTGTCAGTGTGGCCCAGGCTAGTTCTGAAAGTCACTGAGAACATGATGACTCCCGATCCATTACCATAACATTAGATTTGCAAATAAATATAATTGGTTGAAAGTCTCACAGGTGCATGGTCAACTAATTCAAGGTTTTTAATTCATGTTTCACTTCGATACTCGGCTGAATGGACTTGACCAGTGTTGCTCCGAACAGGATAGCCATATTGCATTATTAAAATGTTCTAATGCAAATGACATTCTTGACCCCTTCTTTGTCCCTGTTGTTACTCATCATAGAAAACCTGCCGATTAAGCCTCCTCCTGGTTTCTGTTCCTCCATTGTGATGGCTCTAATTTTGCCTTCTTAAACAACTGCCTTTTTTATATGCATGAAAGGAGCATTATTTAGAGGCTGTCAGGCTTTCAGATCTTTTAATAAGAACTGTGCAGGAAGCAGCTAGCCTAGGGATGTGTATTTTTTTAAATTAAGTTTCATTCAGTTAAAAACTAGGAATAAATCCAATATAAATAACTAAAATACAAGATAAATATTGCAGAGCTGCTATAAGCATCAATTACACAAACATGAAATAACCTCATTCTGGACAAAATAAAAATTCCATTTTTCACATTTATCAGAGACGGCCATGTAATAAGCAGGTTAGGTTAGATAAGTGAATAGACCCTGCTAATTTTTTAACCAGTCCTCCTTGTTCAGAATTATATTCTTCCAATTTAGAGCAAATGTTAACCTTGCAGATGTTACAGCATTAAAAGCAAAATCATGAGAATCCGTATAAAGGAAATCCACATAATTCAACAAAAAACCCTTAACAGGATAATGGTAACCCTTTCCTTATATCTTTAGAGATAATTGTAGCAATCATATTCCAGAATTCAACCGCTCTACAACATTCCCATCAAACATGTATGAAATTGGCATTGGTAGCTCCAGAAACCCAACAATCCCCATTAATCGCTTGGGAATTTTTTTGCCAATTTATAGGGTGACAGTCATTCCCAGACAGTTGTCCTGGAAGGGGGAAAGTTCCGTAATCAAAGTGAGCTTTCCGCAGATCATCCAAGTTTATACTTCAGTTTCCACTGGAATAGTCTGACGTAGCATAGGTTCTTCTCCAGGTGTCATCAATATAGCATTTTATATATATTAATTTTTATATATATAACTTTTCTTTTGCAGAAATGTTTATTGAAAAAGTTGGGCCGCTTCTTAACACTGATGCCCAAACCTCTGAATTTATTGAACAAAGCGGCGTCAAGTTGCACCTTTAAGACCAACCAATTTTTATTTAGAACGTAAGTTTACGTTCTAAATAAAAATTGGTTGGTCTTAAAGGTGCAACTTGACTCCTGCTTTGTTCAGCTGCTTCAGACCAACACGGCTGCCCGCTTGGATCTCTCTGAATTTATGGGGGCTTTCAGATCTTTGGTCCAAAGTTTTATGAATTTTTTTCTGCCATTTAGTATCAGCATCTCATAATTATATCTTAAAAATATATTCTTTTTACTGATTATTGCTGATTTTTCAAAACCTGTCAGTTGGGTTCTTCTTTCATCTTTATGTAGTGGCATTTAGGAATGTGCATATTTTCCAGCCTGCAGGCCACATCTGAGAATGGCGAGAGCTGATATCCCGTGCAGAGCCCTGAAAACAGGCAGAGATTCAAACGTGGCCCTCTCTTAGGCTCTGCTGCTCTTCATTAACCAATTAGCACTAAGCCTCAAACTCTTTAACAGTCTCCCAAGAGCTTCAGTTTGTGGCTGATGTTCCCAGCTATGAAGCTTCCTGAATTCCAGCTGAAGAGTTTTCTCTTGCATTATATCCATATTCGATTATTAACATTTATTTCTGAATGATATCTTCATGAATATATTATGAAATGATCTTCTTATTTAGTAATAGCATGCATTTATTGACAAGGCCCTTGTAAGGTCAGAAAGGCAGGATATAAATTTAGAAAATAAATAAAACAGTTACATTTTAAAAAAAATTAAAATTGTTTCTTGTTATTAGCTGTAAGATTCTTGTTCTTTAGACTGGAGTGGAGGACAGTGGTGTGGCTCCCAAAAAGCACAGTAACCTTGGAAATGGGTCTCTTTACAGAAAGTTGGAGAGCCAGTATGTTCAGCAACCCGTGAGCCATGTGGCTGATGGCCTGTCATTCTTCCGCCTTTGACCAATACAGATTGTTCCACTTACTTGAATGTCTGTCTGCTGCTGGTTTTCTTAGCATTGTGTAGTTTCCTTTTGAAAGAATTACATTTTCCTATATAGGGGGGTGATGAGGGGGGACATTGTTTGTTTTTTCACTTTTTTTTTTTTGCAATGGTATTTAAAATCTGACCACATTCCTCTTTGTAAATTCACATCATAGGTCGTTGCTTTTATGAACTCCCAGCTTGGCCAGTACTTAGACAGCCATCCCTTTGTCGCCTTGTCCCTGCTGGTGTTCTTGGCAGTGTCTGCAGTTCCTGTTGCATTCTTTCTGATTTTTGCAGTTTCCACAAGTGTCATTGCCTGCATTGGCGTGGTCATCCTAGAAGGTATTTATTACAGTTGGAGCTGGAATTTCTTTCCCTGTTTAAGTACTCCCTGCTGAAAATAGTAACATTTATCACTAGTATGTGATTTTACCATTCATCACATTTTTACACTGGTTTATTTATTTAGTCTCAGAGTTGAAAAGGGTCATCTAGTCCAACCACCATCTATCACAGGAACTACAGTTATACTATCCCTGATGAGTAGGTATCCAGTAACCTCCAATGACGAAGAACCCGCCACTTCCCAAGGGAGACAGTTCCAGTTTCAAGCACCATCTGGAAGTTCTTTCTCAAAGTGTGGGCTGTGTCTCACAGATGGGTCAGAGTGTCAAACTCGAGTCTGGGACTCCCCATCCTCTCGGTGGTGGGAAAAGGAGATCATAGAAGATGATGATATTGGATTTATATCCCGCCCTCCACTCCGAAGAGTCTCAGTGGCTCACAATCTCCTTTACCTTCCTCCCCCACAACAGACACCCTGTGAGGTGGGTGGGCTGGAGAGGGCTCTCACAGCAGCTGCCCTTTCAAGGACAACCTCTGCCAGAGCTATGGCTGACCCAAGGCCATGCTAGCAGGTGCAAGTGGAGGAGTGGGGAATCAAACCCGGTTCTCCCAGATAAGAGTCCGCACACTTAACCACTACACCAAACTGGCTCTACATTCCCTCCTCCTTCACCTTTGATCCCTGTTCATTCCCGGGGGTTCAACTCACTCCCAGTGACCCGCAGTGCAAGAGGCCATAGATGTTGCCTACACCTGTCATCTCCCAGAGACCCATGTCGTTGGTGGACTTCAGCACAGTCAGTGAGTGGTGTGTTCCTGAAAGGAAGAGTGAGTTTTCAAAGTGGGTCCCACTTAAAACAGTTAAAGAACTGTTGCCCTGTGGTCTGACGTGACACAGCATGATTCCCTCCTTAGGGAAGATCAGCACAGAGACAAACAGTAAGACAAAGACATCTGATGTTATAAATGAAGCTTGGTTGGCTTTTTTGGGAGGATGTCTTCTGAATAAGGTACATGATGCAGCAGCCCACATGGCTTTTGACCTGCCCAGATTCCCTTCCATTGAGAAGTAAGAAGTCACTCTAGTTTACTAGATAAGCACGAAGGCTGTTTTTTGTTATGAGCTGTTCCTACCAGAATGCATATGACATAACTCTGTCTTGCCCCTTCTCTAGGTTTTGTGGTGTCTCTGGGAGGCATCACCCTGCTTTGTGTGCTCGGTGGACTGGGTTTGGTGTCTTTGGCAGTTTCTGGTGTGCTGAGCATTAGCTATGTGGCACTTACAACCATGCTCAAGTACTGGTCTGCTCCAAAGTAAGTATTGATGGGCACTGTTGCAACCAACTGTGTCTGTGTATTTGGTAGCAGTTGGATTTTTCTTCATTCCTTCATCATGTAATTCACACAGGTTCCTGGGGCGTATTAAGGGTTAAACAAGAAATATGCTCAGGACTTGTAAGCCAACACTGCCTTGACTCCCACCTCCAACTTTATGATGGCTGTATGTACATTCCAAGCCTTGGCTCTTATCAAAATCCCATCTAATGGAGAACTAGAATGCCAGAGCATACACTGGTACTACCTGTCTTCCTCTCTGCATGACCTATTATTTTGTATGCGAGCTGCTCTCCTGTGCCTTTCCTTCCTGAGAGATGGGCTTGAAATCTAGTCCAGTTGATTCATTCAGATGGGGTCCTTCATCAGTCGCTTATCTTGTCTTGGGACTGGGCTGTATGCATGTTTTCTGCTTGTCAGGGCATTGCCTTTTGGTGAAGACACTGGCTCAGTCCTCACACTCTTAGCTTTGTATCCAGAAGATTCCAGCCACCTCCAGTTAAACAGCCTCAGGTAACAAAGCTGGGAGAGACCTTGAGGAGATGCATTGGCTGCAATAGATGCCACTGGAATAGTCTGCCACAGCATAGGTTCTTCTTCATACAGTCATTCCCAGACAGTTGTCCTGGAAGGGGAAAAGTTCCGTAATCAAAGTGAGCTTTCCGCAGATCATCCAAGTTTATACTTCACTGGAATAGTCTGACGCAGCATAGGTTCTTCTTCATACAGTCATTCCCAGACAGTTGTCCTGGAAGGGGGAGAGTTCAGTAATCAAAGTGAGCTTTTCTCAGATCATCCAAGTTTATACTTCAGTTTCTTCACATAATTATTGGCATTGGTGCAGTAGCGAACAGGTTGGAACGTTAGTATAAATGGCACTGAGTTTGAAAGCCTAACCCAAATACCTGGGAATTAATTGCATGTTAACTGAATCTGGCTCAAGGGGTACCATGTAAGAGGGTTGCACTATAGTGCCACCTGTAGCCCTTTTAGTGTTACTGTAGGAGAGTTACATTTGCTTTCTAAAGGGAAGGAAAAAATAGAAATAAAATTAGAAATGGGGAAAAACAGGGCCAAAATAAATAGCTTTAATTCCATAGTGAAAACTACATCTGTGAAGCACTAGGTTGTGATCCTTTGTGTAGTTAGCATGCTGGGAACCCCTTCTGGGCCTTTAACTTGGCCATACCTTAGTGCCATAGACTCTGATTATAGTAGAGTAACATGGGCCCAAATGGAATTCAGTGTTCCCTATGAAATGGTTTCTTTTCTGATCTGTGTGGGTATGCATACCATTCCCCATGGTTGTCATCGCAAAACCGCTCTCGTAATGAGTGTTCCAGTGCCTTTGAAATGGAAAGATATTTGGGACAGTATAGTCATTCCTCTTTCACGGCCCAAATAAATAACATTATCTGAGTTTTAAAAAGCTTTAAGTGCAGAGCTAGGAGTGCAGAAGCACCAAGGGAGAGACGGTGTAATGAGGAATCTTCTGGGAATTCTGAATAATAGATAGAGCACACCACCCTATTAGGCTTGGGTCATGCAAGCAAAATGCCTAAATCTGACACTTTTCTCCGTTTTGCAGCGGTCTGTCAAAGAAAGAAGCAGCTAATGGAATCAGCTCACTGCCGAGCAGCTCTCCTGCCTCAGACGAGCCTACCACTAATAAGAGTGAATAAATCGAACCAGTTCTCAGAACCCTTCATCCAGCAGTGCTTGCAGCCTATAGATTTGAAGGAACTGTTGCATTCTCAAAATGTTTTGTGTCAGAATGGCAAAAGTTCCATTCATTGTTTACAGGAGCAAAAATAAATCTATCATTAAATGTGTTGTCTCATTAATGCTGCTTCAGACATGGGGAAAAATCCAGTAATTGCAAGGAGGATCCTGTTCATTTTCTCCAGGTTTATCTCCCATGTAGGTCAATGGATGTCAGGTGTCAGGAGCGGGTGTTCATCTGATTGCATAACTCAGAGGTGAAAGGTCTTCTGCTAACAAGGTGTTAACTGTCAACAGCACCAGGGGTAACACTTCTTTCATTTTGAATGTGGAAAATCACTTTCAAGCCTTAAATTTCTTCCAGCACCTTTTTGATGGAAAAAGAAGCCTGGGCCCCGTTTAAAAGATAGCTGGGAAGGATTTAAAAGGGGATGTTTTTCCTTATTGTGTGTGTGTGTGATTTTAATTGCTCCTGTGAATGTTACGTGTTTTATATTATTTGGCAGTGATATCTTTAGTTGCCTCTTTTTCTCATGAAGGCTGGTGCAGGATGGCGGGGCAGGGTGTTGCCTTATTGTACATTGTGTGTTTTAAAATATCTGTATTTTGGGTCAGGTTTTTCACATTTTTTAAAAAATACTGTTTTTTTTTTTTTTTTGCATAGCTGGGGATGCTGTTCTCAGCTACACTCAAGTCATTAAAACTGCTGCTTGTCAGTCTGAGTCACCTCTTTTGTCTTTCTTGGGGCCAGTTCATGCTGTGTGGCATGGTTCAGACAAAATGCCAAGGAGTGGTATGGGGGTCTGGTACCACATGAAATATCCTTGAAGACAAATTTAGAGGGTTGCCATGTGAGTCTGCAGAAGAGCTGAAAGATTCGAGTCCAGCAGCACCACAGAGATTTGGGGGTTGGAAGCTTTTGGGGAATCAGAACTCCCTGTGGCAAAGATCCTGATACTCATCTTGCTGTCTTGTCCCTTAACCTCCATTTTCTGGGCCAATGTCTCTGTCCTCCTCTTTCCTTAAGCAGTCTTTTGAAACCCGCATGAGGCTGCCTTATCCTGAGGCTTGACTACTGTATGCTAGTAAAAGTATTTGGATTTGGAATTGGCTTGACTACTGCTCTGTTAAAGTTAGTCTTGTCAACTCTCATGTGCGGTGGCTCTCTAGGCCTTCCACCTTACCTGCTATGCAGTCCTTTTAACTGGAGATACTGGGAATTGAGCCTAAGATCTTCTGCAGGCAAACCAGATGTTCTGCCACAGAACCATGGCCCCCTTCTAAAGAAACACACATGAAGCAGCCTTATATTGAGTCAGACCATTGATCTATCAAGGCTACTCTTGTCTACACAGCCTGGCAAGGGGCTCTGCGGGGTATTTCCCATCACCTACAACCTGATCCTTTTAATGAGAGATGAACCTGGGATTATGACTATACAAAGCAAGAGCTCTGTCACTGAGCCATGACACCCCTTCCCCCCGTATGCAGTCCCGCTGCGCAATCTTATGCAGAGTTAACTCAATTCAAAACCCACCAATGTCACTGGCCTTAGACTGGAGTGTCTCTGATTAAGAGTGCCCTGCATGAGTCTTGCAAGCCAGACTCTTCCTGTGCATTTGTCTTCTGTTAACTTCCACACAACCCTGTTATTACAGCACTGGAATCAATAGTGTCGCTATGGTTTTGTCTGTGCACTTTAACAATCCTTTTAATTGTCTTTGAGATTTCCATCCCAACTTTCCTCCCAGGAGCTTAAGGTAGTGTGTATCATTCTCTTTTAATTCACAGCTTTCCTGCAAGCTATTTATTTATTTAAAACATTTGTAGCGGCCTTTCTAAGCTTCTGGAACTCAAGGCAGCTTACTGTATGGCTAGGAGAAAACAGATTGTCCTTTGACCCCCTCAGTGAGCTTCATGGCTGAGTTTGAAGTTGAACAGGTGTAGTTTTGGGACCAAGGATACACCATGGAGACCATTTGTCATTAGGAGAAGAAGAAAATATTGAATTTATATCCCAACCTCCACTCCGAAGAGTCTCAGAACGGCCTACAATCTCCTTTACCTTCCTCCCCCACAACAGACACCCTGTGAGGTGGGTGGGGCTGAGAGGGCTCTCACAGCAGCTGCCCTTTCAAGGACAGAGTCTCAGAGCGGCCTACAATCTCCTTTCCCTTCCTCCCCCACAACAGACACCCTGTAAGGTGGGTGGGGCTGAGAGGGCTCTCACAGCAGCTGCCCTTTCAAGGACAGAGTCTCAGAGTGGCCTACAATCTCCTTTTCCTTCCTCCCCCACAACAGACACCCTGTAAGGTGGGTGGGGCTGAGAGGGCTCTCACAGCAGCTGCCCTTTCAAGGACAGAGTCTCAGAGCGGCCTACAATCTCCTTTCCCTTCCTCCCCCACAACAGACACCCTGTGAGGTGGGTGGGGCTGAGAGGGCTCTCACAGCAGCTGCCCTTTCAAGGACAGTCTCAGAACGGCTCACAATCTCCGTTACCTTTCTCCCCCTCAACAGACACCCTGTGAGGTGGGTGGGGCTGAGAGAACACTCACAGCAGCTGCCCTTTCAAGGACAACCTGTGCCAGAGCTATGGCTGACCCAATGTCATGCTAGCAGGTGCAAGTGGAGGAGTGGGGAATCAAACCCGGTTCTCCCAGATAAAAGTCCGCACACTTAACCACTACACCAAACTGGTCATTTCCTAATGGTCTGGGAGGCAAAATGAGGAGCAGAGCAATACTTTGCAGCTTAATTTTGCTCTCTGGGATGCAGATTTGCTGCAAGAAAGCTGTTTGCTCTGTACAAATGTGAGTAAGCTTTAAATCCGGTAACCCCCTTCAAGATTTAAGAGGCTACGGGGCTCAAGGTTTGCTCTTCTACTACAGAGAAACAAGAGGACCCATCTGCAATTTTGCATTTCCCATGTGCTGACATTGAACAGAAACCCAGCAAGTCTTCCTGCTGAAGCTTCTCCCTACTCAGGGAAACCCAGCAGTTGGCCTGGCCCTTTTCCTATCTGAAAATGCAGCCATATCTACAAACAGGGTCAAAGGAATGGAGGGATTCCGACTTGTCCCTCTGCCAGTTTGGCTGACTTTCGATGATTGGATGCGAAAACAATGCAAAACATTAAAAACCCTGCCTGAAACAATTAAGGGAGGAACAGCATCACCAAGTGCTCTCTTCCTGTGTCAAGGAGCTAAATCAATTGGAATTTAAATGCCTGGGTAATTCTGAAGTGAGATTTGTGCTGTGGAAACAGTGCCTTTTTAATCTGTTCTCTCCACTGCACCAGTTTGAGCCCACTAAGAGCCACCAAAGGCCTCCAGGCAAAGACCCAGCCCAGACATGATAGGAAATGATGACCATTAATCAGCATTAATGGGCTAATAACTGGCTCTACATACACAAGTTTTTCTTATTCCTTCTAGGCTTCCCAACCCTCCCGCCCTGGCGGGGGACCCCAGGATTTCCAGCCTCTTCCCCCGCTCCCCAAAAAAACAGAAGCGGGGGGAGGGGGGAAACGGCGCCAAGGAGCGTGGTGAGCCGCCGCATCTCGGAGCAGGCGACGCCGCTGCGCGACTGCTGCCTCTTCTCCGCTTCACCGTGGCTGCTCCTCCGAGATGGACTCAGGCTGGGCCCATCTCGGAGGAGCAGCTGGGATGGGGCGGGGAGGGGGTGGCGGCGGCATGGCCCGCTCCACCTCTGAGGTGGAGTCGGGGGGGGTGGGTGGGCCAGGAGCATGGCGGGCCGCGAGTCTGGGTCCTTTTAGAACCCAGACTCGCGGCTCGCCGTGCTCCTGGCCTGCCTCCACCCTCCCCTCCCCCTTTCTGGTTTCGCCTCGGCTGCTCCGTGGCTGCTCCTCCGAGATGGGCTCAGGCTGGGCCCATCTCGGAGGAGCGGCTGCGGTGGGGCGGGGAAGAAGTGGCAGCAGCGCGGCGGCGTCGCCCGCTCCGCTCCGCCTCTGGGGTGGAATCGGAGAAGGGGAGGGTGGAGGGAAGGAGTTCAACTGTGCTTGTCACACCCTTGCTCCTAGCTCCACCCCAGTGTCTCCTGGCTCCACCCCCAAAGTCCCCAGATATTTCTGGAATTGGACTTGGCAACCCTAATTCCTTCTCTCATATTTTAAATCTCTCCCTTAAACCCCACTCCACCCATTTTATCCTCAAAACAAAAAGCTCTGGGTGGCCGACCAGTCTGATGACTGAGCAAGGCCTCTTCCCTGTCCGTCCATTCTTTACAACTCTGAGAGACAGGTTACGCTGAGGTATAGTGATCAGGCCGAGATCTCCCACCCAGTGAATTCTGTAGCTGAAAAGGCTCTGACCCTTGATTTGTTCTGCATTAAGGTACACTTCTTGGTTCTCAAGTCATGACTCTGGCTCCTCCTCTTCCTGTCACATGACACTGATAGCACATGTTTAGCAAGCCATGCACATCCACACAGGCTGGTGCCCTATAATGAGGCTTTTTTTTGTAGCAGGAACTCCTTTGCGTATTAAGCCAGACCCTCCTGAGGTAGCCAATCTTCCAAGAGCTTACAGGGCTCTTAGTACAGGGCCTACTGTAAGCTCCAGGAGGATTGGCTATATCGGGGGGGGGGGTGCGGCCTAAGATGCAAAGGAGTTCCTGCTACAAAAAAAGCCCTGCATTATACCCATGGTCCATCGAAGTCAGTACTGTCTGCACAGGGCTCCAAGGTTTCAGGTCTTTCTCATCACCTTCGACCTGATCCTTAACTGAAGATGAACATATGAAGCTCCCTTCTAATGAATCAGACCCTCTTTGGTCCACCAAAGTCAGTATTGTCTACTCAGACTGGCAGCGGCTCTCCAGGGTCTCAAGCTGAGGTTTTTCACAGCTATTTGCCTAGACCCTTTTTAGTTGGAGATGCCAGGGATTGAACCTGGGACCTTCTGCTTACCAAGGAGATGCTCTACCACTGAGCTACCATCCTTCCCCAGGGATTGCCAGGGATTGAGCCTGGGACCTTCTGCATGCTAAACAGATGCTCTCCATTGAGTAGTGTTGCCAGTCTCTCAAGTGGTACCTGGGGATCTCCCATTATAACAATGGATCTCCAGATGACCAAGATCACTTTCCCTTGGAGGGTATGGCATCATACCCTGCTGACATCCCTCCCTTCCCCAAACCCTGACATCTCCAGTCTCTCCTCCCCGCCCCCCAAATTTCTAGGAATTCCTCAACCCAGAGCTGGCAGCCCTACCACTGAGCCATGCCCCTCCCCAGACCTGGGCCTGAAAAGGTTTAGGGGGCATCCATTTAACTCTCGCACTTTCTAAATCACCTAATAGCCTCCCCTCAGAAGTCTGCTACTGGCCAGCTAGGACCAGGCATATTGGTAAAACTAGGCCTGGGTTCAAGTCCCTCTTCACTCTGCATAAGCCTTGCCAGTCATTTTGACCTGAGGTTGTTGGGAGGGTGGGAGGAGCCATGCATGCTCTTAGCTCCGCTCCTGGGAGGATATGTTAATGAAGCAAATAGGATACATTTTGTCCTTAAGGGTTAGTGTTGCAGCTGAAATCTGCGTCCTCCTGGCAGCTCCCAGGCTGGGAAATTCCTGGAGATTTGAGGGGGGAAACTGGGGGAGGGCAGGGTTTGGGGAGGGGAGGAACCTGAGTGGCGCAGAGTCCATCCCCAGAAACAATCATTTTCTTCAGGGGAACTGATCTCTTATCTGGAGGTGAGTTGTAATTCTGGGAGGGTGGGGGGGGTGTTTCCATACTTGACCTGGAGGTTGGCAACACCAGACAGATTACCCTAGGACCAAGAAGAGCCAAGTTCAAGTGCTAAGTCTTCCATAAACCTCACTTGGGGATTTTGATTAAAGCCTAGGGCTGTGTGAATGGTCCGCAAAGTGAGGGTTGTTAGTAGGCTCCAGACCAGGATTTCAAAATGAAGCTGGCTTGTAGCTGCGGTGTCTTGAACTCACAAACAACCATTTAAGCAGTGCCTCCCTCCCCTGTCTCCCCCCACCCCACCCCTGCAATGCATTATGATGGGATCTTTTGGAGAGCTTTACAAGAGCTATGCAAGTATCTACTGGGTACAGCCTCTGCACCTTTGTATGGGCAACCATTCCATTGCACCAGTAGGGTTGCCAATCTCCAGCTGGAAAAAACAAAAGGACTATGCAATTCACAATCCGTGAATGGTGAAAAACCTTTTCAGTCCAAAAACAGGTGTTCTGCAAATATAGTCCCATAGAGCAGGGGTGGCCAACGGTAGCTCTCCAGATGTTTTTTACCTACAACTCCCATCAGCCCCAGCCATTGGCCATGCTGGCTGGGGCTGATGGGAGTTGTAGGCAAAAAACATCTGGAGAGCTACTGTTGGCCACCTTGCCATAGAGAGTGCTTTTCTCATTTCTTCCACTAGCCAATGGGACTTCTCTTGAACAAGAGACAGGCTTCCAAAAAGGAGAGAAGGACCCCTGAGCCTGACTTGCTATTTGCATGTAAGCAGTTTTGTGTCTTCCACAAGAGCTCCGTCCTGTCTCAATTAGTCTTTTTAACCAAGTTTCTTTCAAATGGAACACAGGAGCCTCCAGCAATCACACATAGCATAAGTTTCCTTGGACTACAGGTGGGGGCAGGGGATCCCGTGGTTTGGAAGCCCTCTCCCCACTTTAGGGGCATCAGAAAGCGAGCGGAGGGAAATGTCTCCTGGGCGCTCCATTATTTATTTATTTTATTTATTTAAGTATATTTCTATTCCACCCATTCCCCGTAGGGCTCAGGGCGGAGTACAACATGTGATAAAACAATAAAAACATTTTTAAAAGCGATAACTCAACAGAGAAGTTTACCATAGCATCACATATTGCCCAGCCTGGCCGTCTCACATTATGATATCTCATAGAGATGGCAGATGATAATCCATTTTTTTAGCACAGGTGACAGTGCCGATAGGGGAGGCCAACCAGATCAGGCATAGATGCCTATTCCCTATGATCCCCATAGAGCAGGGGTGGCCAACGGTAGCTCTCCAAATTTTGTTTTGCCTACAACTCCCATCAGCCCCAGCCAGCATGACCAATGGCTAGGGCTGATGGGAGTTGTAGGCAAAAGACATCTGGAGAGCTACATCTGGTCACCCCTGCGTATAATGTATCTGCAGGTATCTGGGGCTCTGGAGGGGCTGTTTTTTGAGATAGAGGCACCAAATTTGCAGCATAGCATCCACTACCTCTCCCAAAACACTCCCCAAGTTTCAAAAAGATTGGATCAGGTGGTCAAATTCTATGAGCCCCAAAAGAAGGTGAGCCTATCCATTATTGGTAATGGAGGGAAGGCATTTAAAAGGTGTGTGGCCCCTTTATAAACGTGATGGCCAGAACTCCCTTTGGAGTTCAATTGCGCTTGTCACAACATTGCTCCTGGCTCCACCCCCAAAGTCTCCTGGCTCCACCCCCAAAGTCCCCAGATATTTCTTGAATTGGACCTGGCAACCCTTTGCACCAGTGCCACAATCCAAAAGGCTGTGCTTGGGGGAAAGGGCCCTTGCTTTGCATGCTGAAGATTTCAAGTTCAATCCCTGGCATCTCCACTTAAAAGGAGCAGGCAGTAGGTGATGTGAAAGACCTCTCCCTGAGACCCTGGAGAGCCCCTGCCAGTCTGAGTAAACAAGACTGACCTTGATGGACCAGTGGTCTGATTTAGTTTGGGGCAGCTTCGCATGTGTGTGTGAGCTGCAAACACAGTAATTAGGAACGACCCCCATCAGAGCTCCCAAGAAAGGCAGAAAGGCAGTCCTTTTGGTGCATGGGTCCCAAATTTGGGGAGATCTGGGTTCCAATCCCAACTCTCCGGATGCTTGGTTTATGAGGATCTTGAGCCAGTCACTATCTCGGCGCTTACCCTCCCTTGCAGGGCTGCTGTGAGGATAAAAGGAGTTGGTGACCACCCCATTCGCCACCCACAGCTCCTTGGAGGAAAAGCAGGAGGAAAGGTGGATTAATAAATAAGGGTCTGAATCCACCTGGAAGCGATCTGAACGCTGTCCTCTCATCTCAGTAGTGGAATCAGGGCTGGATTAGCAGGCCAAGTAGGCACTGGCCTATGGGCCCCCACGCCTTTAGGGGCCCATGGCCAGCTTCCCCCCCAATTTCCCCCCCTGCTTGCAGCCCTCCCAGCCTTCATGCAAGGCCAGCAACTGAGTTACTCTTTGCCCAACTTGCCAAGTTTGCCTCTCTCTCTCTCCCCCACAGCTTTGTCAAAGGGGCTTTTGAGAAGGTGCCTGCAGGTACAGTGGGGGATATGAACATATGAAGCGGCCTTCTACTGAATCAGACCCTCAGTCCATCAAAGTCAGTATTGCCTACTCAGACGGGCAGCGGCTCTCCAGGGTCTCAAACTGAGGTTTTTCACGCCTATTTGCCTGGATCCTTTTTTGGTGGAGATGCTGGGGATTGAACCTGGGACCTTCTGCTTCCCAAGCAGAAGCTCTGCCACTGAGCCACCATCCCTCCCCAAATTTAGCAAATGAGGTGGTTCCTAATTACTGGGTTTGCACCAACAGGGGCCATTGGTGGAGGGGCAGGTGCTCCGACTCTGAGATAATTTACAAGGACCCCCGAGATTTTGACTGCTTAGGGGCCTCCACAGGGTTTAATTCGGCACTGTCTGGAATAGAGAGGGCTGGCTGGCTGGCTATGAGACGGGTCTCCCACCTGGCAAGCAAAGCTATTACAAGCTCCCAAGCCTGAGAGATGCCACCTCCTTCCCACCCAGCGTGCTGCTGATAACAGCCTCCTTGCCCATAGGCTGCTCCGGTGCCAGCTTTGCCCTGGGGGCGTGTGTGCATGCAGAGAGCAAGCAGAGCCAGAAGCTTTTCCAGATGCTTTCCAATAAGGCAACCCGGCAGCCGCAACAACAGCAGCTCCTGCCGGCAACAGACAGCAGCAGCTGGGAGAACAGCAACCGCCTCTTCCTCAGCTCTCCGTGGATGCTTTCCTTCTTTAGCATGAAGCCGTGGCTCCCAAGCACCTGCCCGCTGTGGATGGGACCGAGGGGAAGCTGAAAGATGGAGTTCCAGACAAACCTCACCCTTGCCATGAACGACTGTGCCCCGAACCTCTTTCAGACAGAGCAAAACTTTTCTCACAATGGTAAGTGTTCTCAACAGGGAGGCAAAACGGGATGCAGGGGAAAGGCGAGAAATCCTCCGGGATGGAGAGGCTGGATCAGCCCCCAAGAGGAACGTTTAAAGCAAGCTGAGGGAGTGCAGCCTGAAAACCAGGGTTGTTCTGGGTTCAAATCTTTCCTCAGCTACCACAATGATCCTGCACTGCTTGCCGTCTCTCACTAGTTACCAGCCTACTTCACAGGGTTGTTCTGAGGAGGAGGGAAGAACCATGCTGAGCTTTTTGGGGAAGATTAGAGTTGAAAATGTGGTCAAGGGTTGCAATGGGTAGAGAGATTTGGACTCCTTTTGGTGCCTTTGGTCATTTCTAAGTGAAGAGCTCCATTTTCTGTATAGAACTCAGGATACCATCTGTTCCAGATGCTTTTCTTTCTTTTCTTTCTTTTCAGGTATAGCTCACAGCCATCGGAGGATTTATGCAGAGCAATTTTGCTAAATGTTGTGTGCATTAGATGCATAGCTTGCCCTCTCAAAATGAATCAGGGACAACAGCAGCGAGTATAATTGAAGTGTCCATCTAAGAAAGAATTGTTGGGTGAATGACCTGTGGGCAAATTCTCACAACTGTATGATGCGTACACATGTGGAGAGTAATATGGATGTGCAAGCCTCTGCGTGTGCGCTATGTACGCCCTTGCCGAATAGATCTTTGTGGGTTTCCCCAGGCACCTCAACACATTTATACCATGCTGAAATGCGTTCTTTAACATAATCCCTGTGATATTTTCTTAGCAATGTCTCAAAGCACTGAGGATGCACTGTGTGCTGTTTCTCTCTCCCCCAAGCATTTTGCAGAGGCTTTTTTATATACAGCTGTCATACAAGCATTCCTGCTTCTTGTACTGGTCCCGTGGATCCAGTTGCACTTCTCTCCAGCAAGGAGCATGATGGCAAATAGGTGTAGAGGCACACAGCTTGCTTGTATACCAGATGAATGGGAAGAAACGCCCCTCTGCCCCAAAGGAGAAGGGATTCATATTCATTTTGCCTTGAAGGGAATGGGCTGCCAAAATGTTTGCCAAGGAGAACCCATCCTCAGAATTAAACAAGCTTGTCAGTGCTGGAAAAGACTGAGTTTTGCCAAGTGTTGCTGTTGATGCAGAATCACTATAACTATTTCATGAAAGGCACGAAGCGTTCCTGGCATGGCAAAGGTTGTTAACAGACTGAGCTAGGAGTCGGGCAGTGCCAGCTTTTGAATGCCAGCTCCAGAAATTCCTGCAGATTTGGGGAGGGGAGAGTGCTGTGCGGGGATGTGAAGCCACAGACCCACCCTCCAAAGCAGCCACTTTCTCCAGGGAAACTGGTCTCTGCAGTTTGGAGACCAGCTGTAATTCTGTGAGACCTCCAGGTCCCACCTGGTGGTTGGCAACCCAACTCTGTGGTGACCTTCAGTTTGCTGGTTTTTCAGCCGGCTGCTTGCTGTTGTCATGATCCACTACTCCAGAAGGATTTTTATGTTGTAACCCGCCCAGATCCCACTTGTTGAGGACGAGGAGTGGGGGAGGGGGGGAGCTAGAAATCAAATGAATAAAATATAAATTCTCTCTCTGGCGTCTCTTTGGCAGGTGAGTTGAGCCCAGTGGGCTATTCCGCCTTCATCATGCCGACCCTCTTTGGCATCATTTGTCTGCTGGGCATCATTGGCAACAGCCTGGTGATCTGCACCGTCTTTAAAAAAACCAGCCGCAGCAGCAGCGTCCCCGACATCTTCATCATCAACCTCTCAATGGTGGACTTGCTTTTCCTCCTGGGCATGCCCTTCCTGATCCACCAGCTGCTAGGCAATGGAGCCTGGCAATTTGGCGAGACCATGTGCACCATCATCACCGCCCTGGATGCCAACAGCCAGTTCACCAGCACCTACATCCTGACAGCCATGTCCATTGATCGCTACCTGGCCACCGTGTACCCGTTCACCTCCACTCGCTTCCGGAAACCCACCACCGCCATCTTGACCATCTGTGTGCTCTGGGCTCTCTCTTTCCTCAGCATCACCCCCGTGTGGATGTACACCCAGCTCATTCCCTTGCCCGGTGGGCTTCTGGGTTGTGGGATTCAGCTGCCAGACCCTCAGCGAGACATCTACTGGTACACCCTCTACCAGTTCTTCCTGGCTTTTGCCATCCCTTTCGCCATCATCACTGCGGCCTACAGAAGGATCCTGCTCAGGATGGCTCGATCTTCCCAAGCGTTGACTGGCCAGAGAGGCACGAGGCTCCGGGCCAAGAAAGTGACCCGCATCGCCATTGCCATCTGCTTGGCGTTTTTTGTGTGCTGGGCCCCCTTCCATGTGCTTCAGCTTGTGCAACTGGCCATGCATCAGCCCACCTTGCCGTTCTACTATGCCTACAATGTGGCCATCAGCATGGGCTACGCCAACAGTTGCCTGAACCCTTTCATTTACATCTTGCTTGGGCAGAACTTCCGCAGGAGGATCGTGGTCTCCGTACAGCCGGCAGCTTTAGGAGAGGACACCTCTCACAACCGACTCAAGAGTGGACGGGGGGAAGGCAACGACTTTGGGCAACCACTGCTGCACTTGGTCTCAGTTTCGGCCCAATAGAGACAGAAGGTCTGTGGCTCAGGGGTAGAGCATCTGCCTGGCATGCAGAAGGTCCCAGGTTTGATCCCCATCATCTCCAGATGAAAGGACCAGGACACAGATGGTGTGAAAGGCCTCTGCCTGGGACCCTGGAGAGCCACTGCCTGTCAGAGCAGACCATACTGACCTTGATGGACTGAGGGTCTGATTCACTATATCAGGCGTGGCCAAGGGTAGCTCTCCAGATGTTTTTTTTGCCTACAACTCCCATCAGCCCCAGCCATTGGCCATGCTGGCTGGGGCTGATGGGAGTTGTAGGCAAAAAAAAACATCTGGAGAGCTACCCTTGGCCACCCCTGCACTATATGGTGACTTCATGCGTCCAGGATGACACAGCTTCTCATTCATGGCCCTTTTAGGGTTGCCAGTCCCCAGGTGGGGGCAGTGGATCCCCCAGTTTGGAAGTCCTCCCCCCGCTTCAGGGTTATCAGAAAGGGGGGGGGAGGGAAATGTTTCCTGGGCACTCCATTATTCCCTATGGAAACCAATTCCCATAGGGTATAATGGAGGATTTATCTATGGGTGTCTGGGGCTTGGGAGGGCTGTCTTTTGAGGTAGATGCACCAAAATTTCAGCATATCCAGTGCCCCTTCTCAAAACACCCTCCAAGTTTCAAAAAGATTGGACCAGGGTGTCCAATTCTGTGAGTCCCCAAAGAAGGTGCCCCCGTCTTTCACTATTCCAAACGGAGGGAAGGCATTTAAAAGGAGCATGGTCCCTTTAAATGCGATGGCCAAAACTCCCTTTGGAGTTCAGTTGTGCTTGTCACACCCTTGCTCCTGGCTCCACCCCCAAAGTCCCCAGATATTTCTCGAGTGGCAACCCTACTCCATTTACTTTAAATCTTTATCTCCTTCCCTCTCCCTGCCATGCCTTTCCACAGATGTTGTTTGGAGGGTTGTGACCCTGAGCATGGGAGGGGTGATCCTATGGAATGAAGGGCAGGAAGAAATCAAAAAATGAACAGGAGATGGACAGAATACAAGAGAAGTCATGCTGGATCAGACCAGTGGGCCATCTGTTACAGCAGGGGTGGCCAAGGGTAGCTCTCCAGATGTTTTTTTGCCTACAACTCCCATCAGCCCCAGCCAGCATGGCCAATGGCTGAGGCTGATGGGAGTTGTAGGCAAAAACATCTGGAGAGCTACCGTTGGCCACTCCTGTGTTACAGAGTCTTGTCGCACACAAAGGGCCAACCAGCTGCTCCTGAGAACCAAGAAACAGGGCACAGAGGCCAAGGCCTTCCCTGGTGTAGCTTCCTGGCACTGGTATTCAGAGGTTTACAGCCTTTACAGTCATCCGGGCCAGTAGCCATTCATGGACCTCTCCCTCCATATATCTGTCTAATCCCCTTTGAAAGCCATCTGTGCTCATGGTTCATTCATGGTTAAAAAAAGTAGGGATGCCAGCCTTCAGCTGGGACCTGGGGATGCCCTGGGATTACAGCTGACCTCCAGACTGCAGAGATCAATTCCCCTGGAGAAAATGGATGCTTTGGTGTGGGCTCTACGGCTCTGTACCCCACTGAGGTCCCTGTTCTCCCCAGGCTCCAAGAGTCTTGCAACCTGCATTTGGTAGCCCTACCCTCCCATCCCCTGCCATTGGCCAGAGGGACCTGGCAACCCTATTGAAAAGCTCACTGTTCAGTGGAGCAGCTCCCTGTGCACAGAAGGGATTTCCTTTCTTCCCGTTCTGAATTTGTTGCACATCAACTTATCGGGAGCTCTATTCTTACAGAGAGGAAGGAAAAAAATTTCCAGCCTCTTTCACCATCCCTTGCCCCAAATTCTATTATAAATGCAGGACTTTGTGCTTATTTATCACTATGGAAGAACAGTAATGCTTCTCTATGGCAAATCATTACTTATGATCTGTGTGTTTTAAAAGAGAACACAAGCCTATAGCCGGAGCAAGTGTTTTTCATAAAGCATTTTAACTCAGTCACCCTCTGATATATGATACAGAAAGACCATTCAGACATGACATCTCACAAGACTGCAAGGTCTTACACCAATCTCAACCTCACCCTCTTATTCTTAAGTGAGTTTGATCCTTTAACATCAATCTCTACGCACCAGAAGTTTCAAGCTGCTTGTATTTCTTGCAGCTAAAACTGCCAGATCTCATCTATTAAAAGATAGCAGGCAACCTATGTGACAGACAGCGTTTCTTAAATGTGTGGAAGAAAATGAGGTGGTTAGACAGCCTGACTGGGGGGGGGGGGAACAATTCAGATAATCCGGTTAAATGTTATTTAACTCTGTTGAAATATATGTATACAATTCAGTGAACTCTTTGAACTATATGTTACATGTAATTATTGTAGTGTTGTCTTAAATAAAAAGGATGATTTTAAAAAAAACCACACCATTATTTATCATGCCATGATTCTTCCTCACAGAATATAAAAGTTCCAAGTTGGGAGGGGGGGGGGTTGTTTCTCGGCAGTGTTTGAAATTTGGTTCTATATGAAGAAAGAAAGACTGATGCCTATCTGGGAAATTACCAGGAATGATTCTGGGATGAAATCCCGCATAGTAGTCCCTGCTGTGAGTTTCTGCAAAACAGGAGTCCATTGGCCCCTTCAAAGGATTCCTTCCACCTGCAGCTTCTGTGAATCAGGGCTCCCTTCACCAGGTCACACACATGAAACAACCTGACAGTGACTCAGACCACTGGTCTGGCAAGGTTGGTGGTGGGCGCAAGCACAAAAATAGCTGACACAGGGGGGCAGAGCCAAACACAAAATGGAAGGGAGCGAGGCCATGCACAAAGCTAACAGCAATTCCTCAGCATTTCAGGAGGAAAGCTCTGCTTAAAGGGATGCTTTTTAATCTGTGCACAGCCAATCAGATCCTCAGTGGCTGGACAGAAGCCCTGCCCCACAGAATCCCCACTTGACCACTTTCTAAAAACATTTGTGGGCGCCAGGAAAGATGTCAGTGGGTGCTACGCTGTGCTGGGGATCTCTGCTTTACTCAGGCCAGTAGAGGCTTTCCAGGGTTTTACGTGGCAGTCTTTCACGTTACCTACTATAAACTCCTTTTAACTGGAGATGCCAGAGACTCAATCTAAGATTTGCTGCATGCCAAGTAGAAGCCCAAGCAGGCCCTTGAATTCTGTTAGTCTCCTGTTTCATTTTCCTTGTAATAGGAGATTAACAAAGACCATCAGGCATATTTGTTGATTACTTAAGTTGAAGAAAATGATGATGATATTGGATTTATATACTGCCCTTCACTCTGAATCTCAGAGGGCCTCACAATCTCCTTTACCTTCCTCCCCCACAACAGACACCCTGTGAGGTGGGTGGGGCTGGAGAGGGCTCTCACAGCAGCTGCCCTTTCAAGGATAGAGTCTCAGAACGCCTACAATCTCCTTTCCCTTCCTCCCCCACAACAGACACCCTGTGAGGTGGGTGGGGCTGGAGAGGGCTCTCACAGCAGCTGCCCTTTCAAGGACAGAGTCTCAGAGCGACTCACAATCTCCTTTCCCTTCCTCCCCCACAACAGACACCCTGTGAGGTGGGTGGGGCTGGAGAGGGCTCTCCCAGCAGCTGCCCTTTCAAGGATAGAGTCTCAGAACGCCTACAATCTCCTTTCCCTTTCTCCCGCACAACAGACACCCTGTGAGGTGGGTGGGGCTGGAGAGGGCTCTCACAGCAGCTGCCCTTTCAAGGACAGAGTCTCAGAGTGGCCTACAATCTCCTTTACCTTCCTCCCCCACAACAGACACCCTGTGAGGTGGGTGGGGCTGGAGAGGGCTCTCCCAGCAGCTGCCCTTTCAAGGATAGAGTCTCAGAACGCCTACAATCTCCTTTCCCTTTCTCCCGCACAACAGACACCCTGTGAGGTGGGTGCGGCTGGAGAGGGCTCTCGCAGCAGCTGCCCTTTCAAGGACAGAGCCTCAGAGCGGCTCACAATCTCCTTTACCTTCCTTCCCCACACAACAGACACCCTGTGAGGTGGGTGGGGCTGAGAGGGCTCTTCTAGAAGCTGCTCATTCAAGCACAACCCTGTGAGAGCTATGGCTGACCCAAGACCATTTAATATAAAGCAAACACAAACATGAATTAAAGCATATTGTCTGAATATCAGACTGCATAAAATTTGCAAACCGTATACAATTTCACATACACATTAGATGG